>NC_133328.1:322703765-323056305 GCF_042186555.1 Aquarana catesbeiana | reverse complement strand
ATGAAGCTTTGGAGGTCCTTTGGTGAAGCTTTAATGAAGCTTCAGTGAAGCTCTTTTGAAGCTTTGTTGAAGCTTGGTACATGCCCTGTGTGTGTGCGTGGATATCTTATACCTGTAATTTCTCCAAAACAAAGCAAAGCTAAAGCTGAATTAAAGCCTCTCAAAAGCTGCAGGTGATTCAAGCGAGCTTTGCCATAGACTTCTATGGAGGCTTTGAAGATGCTTTGAAGCACCACTAAAGCGACATGGGGTAAAACTTTTGAAACAAAGCCAAAGCAAAGCAAAGCAAAAGCAAGGTGTAAACAGGACTGTAAGCTAACCATTTTATTTAATGACAGGAGCTTTAACTAGACATGTGTACACTGAAATATTTCGTTTTGGAATTTTGTTTTCGTCTGAAAAATACATTTATTTAGTTACTCCCGAAATTCGTTTCTATTTATTTTGTTTTTTGTTAAAAATTGCATTAGTCCGAAAATCCAAATTAATTAAGGTCGAATCTGTCATTGAAGGCTTATGGTGTCTGTCGAATGTTCAATGAAGATTTGACGGAGCAGCTAAACTGTACGACGTCGCAATTGTACATTTCTGGTCAAATTTTCCACCTGCAAGCTAGCTGTAGTAGAATTCTAATGTTGTATGACTAGTAATAATTATATTTATTAATTATTTTACTAGTCAACCAACATTAGAATTTTTCTATAGCCTATGGGCAGATGCATTTGACCGGAAATGTACGATAGCAGCGCCGTACAGTTTAGCTGCTCCGTCGAATCTTCTTAGAACTTTCGACAGACACCATAAGCCACAGATTCGACATTTGTATGTTTTTCGTTGCTTTGTCGAATCTTCGTAGTTCATGTTGAATGGTCTACTCTACCCCAACAGTCAGCCAACTTTCACATTCGTTTCTCAATCTCCAAGTGCAATGGCGGGCGCGGCATCTGACGTTGTGTCAGATATTGATATGGCATTATAATATAGAATCTATAATAATAAATCCCCCCCCCCCACAACACGGGCAGCCTGTGAAGCTATCACAACACTAGCAACACTAGTATCACTATCAAGTTCACATCACTAACACAATAGCAGCAGATTATTATGAAAAGTTACATTGAACTGTAGCTTGCTTCACTATTGTTCTACTGCTGTGCTTATGCTTAATTGCGAAATAATTCAGGTTCTCTGACAAACGGACCAGCTAAGATTGACTGTCTTCTGAAATGATTTAGTGTGTGTGTCTTTCTCTGCTAGCAAATCGTAAGTGGAAGTAAGTTGGCTGTACGTGTGTACTTATTTCTAGCTATTTTACTGCCCCTCCTCTTTGGTTACAATCGGTCAATAACATTCATCATCATCATTATTTTTATTTTACTTCCCCCACCCAATTCCAGCAGCAATCTTTTCTCTCTATGTCAAACTTTTCCCTCTGTGTCGAATCTTTTCTCAATATGTCGAATCTTTTCTCTCTATGTAGAATAATCTTGGACTAATAGAATTAAGGTTAGGCACATTCGACCACAGGTTCGATAGACACAGATTGTTATTGTCAGTGTCATGTCGAATCTCCTATCTATATCGAACTGTTGTTGCAACAAAAACGAAAATAAAGCATTTGTTTATGTCGGATCTTTTGGTTTTTGTATACTGCGCTTTTGTTATCGTTTGTTAAAACGATAACGAAAATACCTGAAATTCAGACGAAAATGCATTTGGACGTAAATGAATGCACATGTCTAGCTTTGACTGGCATTCAGAGAGCTTTAACAAAGCCTGTCTGAAGCCTTGTTTTGAAGCAAGTGTAAACTAGCCCTAACTTCTAATTTTTTTAAATACCTTGTAAAGCAAAGTTTTGCTGTTCAAATTTTTTATTGGTAGCAATCAATAAACAATAAAATGTATTCAGTTGAGAACAATTAAAAAAAAACAAATTACAAAGAGTATATTGGTAAATAAATACAGAGAAAAATGTAATTGTTATGAAGATCCAGAATTATGTAGGATTACACAAACATCTATACGTTGATGGATTCCAGGCAGTACTAGTCCGTTAGAGGTGAGGGCCTACTATTGTAGTGAATATGAGACAAAATTATTACTCCGTGAGATGAGGATGAGGTAACCGATAGATGCGTTATACCAATTGATTGCGTTACCAATGGTATAGATTGGGTATGGGAATTAATACGAGAGAGGGGGGAGAGACGGATGCATAGAAGAAGTAAGAGAGGGAAGGCAAGAACTGCCAGAAAAGGAGGTTGGGGGTGTCGCATAGGCCTTCATCTCGTTATGTTATAAACCTTGGGGGTCAGGGAGAGTTAAGGTTCTAGGAGGTGTTTGTCAAAATCTGGAGGCAGGGAATGTTCTATCCAGGGTCACCATTTTTTGAGGTGATGGGGGATTCTATCCAAGATTGTGGCTTCAATTTTGCTATGTATCATGGCTTGGGTGATTCTATTTTTGACTTCAACTATATTTAGCATCCAGGTTTTCCAAGCCCTAGCTATCGTTTGTTTGGTCACTGTAGTAAGTTGAAGGAGGAGGCGGAGGTGAGCTCTGGTACAGTCTATTGTGATGTGGTTCAATAAAGCAAGGGATGGGTTGAGGTCTAAAGAGACTCGAAGCAAAGTAAAGGTCATATGAAAGATAGATGTCCAAATGTGTTGCATGACAGGGCACAACCACCATATATGAGCATGTGTGCTTCTCTCCCCACAACCACGGAAGCATACCAGGGGTAGCCCTGCAAGAAGAAATCCTTGCAGGGACCAGGGACCACCTCATGAGGACTTTATAATTTGCTAATTTATAATAACGTTTTAGGAAGAGGTCTTTTTGTTGGCCCATATACCTTTCAAGTCTTCTGCATCTAGGTCTACTTCTAAGTCTTTGGACCACTGCATAGCGTATGGTGGGAGGCTAGCTGAAGGGGATGTGAGATGGCTATATAAGTGGAAAATGATGCCCGGGGCGTGTGGATCTGAATCGCATATGCCTTCGTATAAAGATAGGCTATCTAAAGATGATTGTGAGCCTATGATTGTCTGAGTAAAATGAGCAATCTGGAGGTACGGAAAGAACTCTTTAGAGGGAAGTTGTGTTTAAGCTTGTAGGGCAGGGAATGTTTTCAGGGAGTTGCTAATGACAAGGTCATGTATGCGTCATAGTTCAGATTGGGTGCAGGCCTGTAAGGAAGCTGGTTCAGTAAAGGCAGGGTAGAAATTTGGGTGATCGAAAAAGGAAAGTAATGGAGAGTGTGGGGACATTAGTTTAAATGGGTCCGTAATTTATCCCAGAGTCTAAGGGAATGTTGTGTTATAGGATTGGTTATGGGGCCACGAGCAGAATTGGACATCCATAGCAAGTTATTCACTGCCAGGGGGTGAAGATCTATTGCCTCCAAACTGACCCACAGCAAATTTTTGGATTTTGCGTGGTATAGCGTGATCTGAGCTAGTTGGGGTGCATTATAGTACCGTGCAAAGTTAGGGAGTCCTAGGCCCCCACTAAGTTTGTTGCGGAGCAATATGGTTCTTGAAACCCTAGGTTTCATAGGGCCCCATATGTATTTGAATACCCAAGTTTGTATGACCCAGTGGAAGTAGGGGGGGATTGTGACTGGGAGGACTCTGTAGAGGTATAGGAGTTTAGGCAATACTGACATCTTGACAGCCGTGATGCGCCCAAGCCAGGAAAGGCACAGCAGCTGCCAAGTTTCCAGCAGGGCAAACAGATGAGCCAGCATAAGGAGGTAATTTGTTTGAAAGAGCTGGGTTGGGTTACTGGTCAGTTTTATTCTTAGGTATGGAATCGAATATGTGGACCAAATAAAGGGAAAATTATCTTGTAGGTGTTTGAACTCCGCCTGTGGGAGGGACAGGTTGAGGGCCCTGGATTTGGACTGATTGACCTCTAGGCCCATTACTATTGCAAATTTGTCTAACGTCTGACTGAGATTTGGGAGTGTTCTGCGGGGAGAAGTTATGAGTAGTAAAGCGTTGTTGGTGAATAGAGACAATTTATGGGTTGTTGAGGTAACCTCCAGGCCTTTAATATTTGGGTTCGTTCTTATCAGGGCTGCTAGCGGTTCAATTATGAGGGCAAAGAGTAGAGGGGAAAGGAGGCAACCCTGCCATGTCCCCCATTGAATAGGAAAGCAATCTGAGCGAAACCCGGAATACTTAACATATGCTTGGGGTTGGTTATATAAAGAGGTTATCCGTTGTAGAAAGTTCGGACCAAAGCCCCAGTGTTGTAGTATAAAGTGTAGGAAGGGCTAGGAGACTGTATTAAATGCCTTCCTAATATCGAGAGACAGAAGATGCATGGGTATCTAGCTAGGTGTTGTAGAAGGATTACTCATCGAATGTTGTTGCTAGCCTGATGTCGCGGTATGAAACCAACTTGGTCTTTATGTATTAGAGCCCCAATGATTGGGTTAAGTCTCAATGCCAGAATTTTGGCTAAGCTTTTGATATCCAGGTTAAGTAAGGATATGGGCCTGTAATTGGACCAGAGGGTATTGTCTGTGTTAGGTTTGGGTATCATGGAAATGATGGCTGTCAATGTGTCCCGGCCAAAGGAGCGGTGTTAGAGCAGAGCATTAAAAGAATTTGCAAGGAGTGGAGCTAGTGTGTCAGCAAATTTCTTAAAATATGTGCTTGAGAGGCCGTCTGGTCCAGGTAGTTTCTGGGGTTTAAGTGTTTTAATAGCTAAGAGGACTTTATCAGTTGTAACAGGGCACTCTTTGGACTCACGGTTGGCCTCTGATAATTTGGGTATAGATATATCTTGGAATAGTGTCTCAGCTTGATTCGGAGAGCACTTTGACAGGGTTGCTTGAGTGGATATCTTTAGCCAACCTGAGTCTAATGGGGTTATGGACCTGTTCCGGTCGGCAAAGTCGTAGGGCCAAGAAGGTGTCTAGTTTATTGGCTTTAGTTTATATGGTGTGGTTGGATCTGCGTATTGCCTTGTCTGCTGTTTCAGCTAGTCATAGAACTAGTTCAATTTTGTTTTTTTCTAGCTTAATTCTGTGGGGTTCCATAGGGGAAGATTGGAATTGGAGGAAGTGACGGTGGTACTCTGTTTCAAGTTGTTGTAGTTTAAGCTTTTTGTCACGTTTAAGGTGTGTGGAGACTGAGATACATGTGCCATGTATCACAAGCTTGTGCGCTTCTCATAGAAGAACTGGAGTCTGGTGTTGCGTTATGTACAAGGTATTCTTTAAGGGTGAGCTGGATGTCAAAGCAATAGGATTTGTTGGTTAGGTGCACACCATTAATGCACCATGTGCGGTCTCTGGCTTGGGGGATCAGTAATGAGATTGTAGTTATAACTGCACAGTGGTCTGACCATGTAATGGGGTGTATGCAGGAGTGTAGCAAAATTGGTGTAGACGCTACTGGGACAAATATATGATCTATCCTAGAGAAAGACTTATGTGGATAGGAATAAAATGTGTAGTTCTAACTGGAGGGGTTACACTCTCTCCAGGTATCAAGCAGGGAGTTGTTTGCAGAACTGTAAGGAGGGAGAATGTTGCTCTGGGGCATACAGGGATTTATCAAGATGCGGGTGTCCATACCACCTGTAGGAGGTGTGAGAAAAATGGGTTTGGATTACTGTTAGGGGAATAGTATGAGACAAATGTAGTTTCAATGTCTTGCAACAAGCCTATTAGGATAATGTAGCGGAATTCAGGGTCTTTAAGCTCAGTAAGGGGGATAAAGGGTAGGGTGTGATGAAAGGCTATCAGGACTCCTCTTTGCTTCAAGGCGGTGGAAGCAGTGAATACTTGGGGGTAGCAGGAGCTGAAGTATTTTGGGGTGTTATGGGTCGCAAAGTGCGTTTCTTGTAGGGCTACTATGCTAACGGATGCAAACAGGTGGAAGACTTTAACTCTCTTGTTAGGGGAGTTGAGCCACTTAACATTCAGAGAGGGTATGTTTAGGGGGGCATCCAGGGGCTTGGTGAAAGCTAATATAGGAGGACATTAGGCGCATGCGAACCGACCGACCACAGAGGAAAGACGAAAGGCGGAAGGAAGAGGAAAGGGAAAGAAGAGTAATATCAAAGAAGAAGGTGAAAATTCTGTAGGGCAAACAGTAGAGTGACAAATACCTAAAAGGTTGGACTCTTTTGCCCGACCCGGTAGTTTATTGACTCCTCCATTAGCCTGCTAGCTGAAGAGTGAGCGCACTGTAGAGGGGGGAGCAGTGACAGCTCCCCGCTGCAAACGGGAAAAAACAAATCAAAAATACAACCTTAAACTCAAACCTTATGAGTCAGTTTCTTGCTTAAATAAATGTTACTAACATAACAAGTTGGACTTGTGTCATCAGGTGTCTAGTGGGTATAATTCTGGCTGGGGGGGTAAGTAGGGGAAGGAGGGGTATGAAGGTATGGGGAAGTTGAGGGAGGGGTATAGGGAAGGGGAGGTAGGGAGGGAAAGGAGGTGGATGGAAGGTGGGGGAGGTGGTAAGAATAGGTGGGGGTGTAGCGAGAATATTAAACAATCAGTCGTGCAAACGACAGTCGACAGTTAGTGTTCTTGTGTTGAAACTGAAGCACCTGAGCATGAGAATGATCATAACAGGAATGCAGTTCACATCAAATTTTAAAACTGCAGAGTAAAAAACTGAGTTTTACCAAACTATGTGCGAAACATTTCTGAACCAGTGCAACCCAAATAGGGTTAAGGGACCTGCATAGGCTTTCCAGCATAGTGTAGAAAGTACATACCCAGACGCCCAGTTTGGGTTGGAATCATCAGATGGCGTGCAAGGGTCAGGTTCCCCATAAGCGACCGAGGACAAATTACCAGCAAAAAGAAGAAGGTATATCATAGTCAGCCCAGTATGTAGGTTTTCAGGTCACTAAAGCCGTTGTTGGGTGCCCGGGATGGGGTTCCCTTCTGAATAGATGATGGGCCTGGCTGGTTACGTTTCAGCGTTGTGGTGTATGGACAGGCTGCAGAGCAGGCCGGTGTTTGTGGCAGTAAAGTCTCAGACTGTTGAGCCGGGGTTGCCAGGTGGAGGGATTTTAGGAGGCGCTTCAGCGATTCAGGCAAAGTGCAGGAGTGTTGCTGGCCGTGGTAGAACTGCAGGGCGAATGAGAATCGCCAGATGTATTTGAGCTAGTGTTGCAGTAAGATTTGGAGTTGAGGCTTCATAGCACGGCGTTTAGCTATTGTGAGGGGGGCCAAATCAGAGAAGAGTTGGTATGAGTGGTTTTGGAACAGGAGAGCATCCTTGTTGCAAACAGCAGTGAGGAGTTGCTCTTTTGTATGGAAAAAATGCAGTTTCTCCACGTCTTCTAAGCAGGAGAGAAGTGTGGCATTCTCCTCACAGAGCGCTGCCTGCTCTTGGCCATGTTCCTGCAGAGTCAGCTCTATATCATCTAACCTTGTTTCCAAATCTGCTGTGTGTTGGCCTAGTTCTCTTATCTCTCGGGAAAGTCTATTTGTAATCTGGTCTAAAGTTGCTTTAAGGGCCCTCTGCAGCATGGATTCCATGTGTGTGGGGACCCCAAAGCACCCTTCCCATGTTGAGGGCATGTGGCCTGGTATGGTTCAGGGGGCGCTCGCTTGGATTTTTGCTGGGCCCCACACTTTTTTTTATTTTGGCGTGGAGTTCCCCTTAATATCCATACGTTGTTTTTTCCCTTGATTTTTATCTATATTACTGGGAGCCAGCAATACATTACAACCACGAGCAAGTTTAAATTACATTTTTTCCTTTAGAAATGTAATTTTGCTGTGGGACTGTAAAACACATCAGACAGATGCGCTACTTTACAGGCAGACTAAGGGGACCCCCAGGCACGATATTCAAAGGAATATTTTATTCTTATTGTTTCACTTTAAGCAGTCTTAAAATCACTGCTACTGATTCTACGGTTGTTTTAAAACTTTTTTTGCATTGATACATGTCCCCTGGGGCAGTACCCGGTTCCCCATACACTTTTTATGGCTATAACTTGCATATAAGCCTTTAAAATGAGCACTTTTGATTTTTAATGTTTATGTCCCATAGACTTTAACGGTGTTCGCATGTTCACACAAATTTTTTGCCTGTTCGCATGTTCTGGTGCAAACTGAACCGGGGGGTGTGCAGCTCATCCCTAATGTAGATGTTACTCTCTCAGCTCTCTCATGTCCTTGTGCTTCAGAAAGGTTTAGAAAGAAAAGCCTCAGTGTAAAATTGCAAAACTTTTTATCAAAATATCTTTTTAAAAGTTACACTTACAACAAGGCTGAAATTTCAAGCGTAAGAAGTATTTAGTCTGGCTATGATGTCACATGATGTCACACATCCAATTAGTTGGGTGGCGCTACAAGGATACTTCGATCCAACGCGTTTCCACAAAACTGTCATCTACTGGGAATGAAGGATCCCTGAAAAAACCAAGCCGATAATTAATTCAACATAAGCAGGCTGAAGGTCTATGGGAGTAATCCAATGCTGTGGTCTTTGAATCCCCTGGGGATTCCCCTTTTTCCCAGAAAGGTCAGGGATAAAGTTGTGGAGACATTTAAAGCAGGGTTAGGTTATAAAAAAATCCCAAGCTTTGAACATGTCACGGAGCACTGTTCAACCCATCATCGGAAAATAGAAAGAGTATGGCACAAACCTACCAAGACATGGCTGTCCACCTAAACTGACAGGCCGGGCAAATAGAACATTAATCGGAGACAGTGGTGGCCAGTGGTAAGTTTTTTTGGTGGGGTGGCAAACAGTACCATCCCCCCCACCCCGGTCAGTCAGGTAGGTCTGGTGCACTTACCCCATCTATGGTGGGCAGCGCTTTTTCCATGCTTCATCAGCGGCTCCCCTTGCTCGGTGGTGGCGGTGATGGCTTTCCCTTCCCCTGCTCTTCATGGGCATCGTGATGGCTTCTGTTTCCTCCCTCCTCCTAAGCTGCCAATTGGGACGCTTCTCTTTTTTGGCCAATCGAAAAAGGGTCTCAGACCTGCTTCTGATTGGCTGGATTGAGGATCAGTGTTGCAATAAAAAGTATTAATTCACTGTTGTAACACCTGGGTGGGCTCCTGGCGCAATGCTCTGCGTCACTAGCCCACCCTATTTTGAAGCCCATTAGAGCCTCTGGCTCTAATCAGGTGCTTCAAAAAACACCCCCACTGCTGTAATTCACACACCAAACATCCTGAAAGGGGCTGGATGCATGAATAGGGGGTGGCGGTGTCCTGCAAAATAGCAGCCATGGATAGAGCATGGGGGTGGCAGCCTTGGATAGAGGGGGCGGAGCTTCAGCACCCCTAGTGTATGGGCCACCACTGATCGGAGAAGCAGCCAAGGGGCTCATGGTAAATCTGGAGGAGCTTCACAGATCCACAGCTCAGGTGGGAGAATCTATCCACAGGACAAATATTAGTTGTGCACTCCACAAATCTGGCCTTTATGGAAGAGTGGCAAGAAGAAAGCCATTGTTGAAAGAAAGACCTATGAAGTCCCGTTTGCAACTTGAAAGAAGCCATGTGGGGGACACAGCAAACATGTGGAAAAAGGTGCTCTGGTCAGTTGAGACCAAAATTTAACTTTTTGGCCTAAAAGCAAAGCGCTATGTGTGGTGGAAAACTAACACTGCACATCACCCTGAACACACCATCCCCACCGTGAAACATGGTGGTGGCAGCATCATGTTGTGGGGATGTTTTTCTTGAGCAGGGACAGGGACGCTGGTCAAAGTTTATGGCGAGATGGATAGAGCAAAATACAGGGTAATCTTAAAAGAAAACCTGTTAAAGTCTGCAAAAAACTTGAGACTGGGGCAGAGGTTCAGCAGGACAACGACCCTACACATAGAGCCAGAGCTACAATTGAATGGCTTAGATCAAAGCATATTTATGTGTTTGGAGTGGCCCAGTCAAAGTCCAGATCTAAATCTTAAGCCTCGTACACACAATTGGATTTTCTGATGGGAATTGTGTGATGACAGACTGTTGACGGAAAATCTTACCATTTGTACGCTCCATCGGACAATTGTTGGATTCTCCATGGACTAAAATGTTGGATGGCAGGCTTTAAAATTTTCTGCGGACAAATGTCTGTTGTCGGATTTTCCAATCGTGTGTACACAAGTCCATCAGACAAAAGTCCCAAGTACAAACACACATGCTCGGAAGCAAGTACGAGCCAGAAGCGGTCGGTCTTGTAAACTAGCGTTCGTAATGGAGAATTAACATTCGTGACATGGCAAATTATGAAATCTCAAAATGCAGCGCACATTCTCTTCTTGTTTAATGGGATAATAATGAAGCTGCTTTGCTGGTGATACTGATAGAGTTCTGCCAAACTTATTTTAAAAGGCTTTTATTTTCTAGTGATATCAAGAATAATATTATCATGCTTTTTTTTTTGGGCAAGTTACCACAACACCATTATCCTGTAGTTTTTAAGATCAAAGATACAACTATGTTGGTGTCCCTTGTTAATTTTACATTGTATTTTTTTAAATGTAACTGCCTACTCACAAACTGTCATTTGAAGTAAAACACATAGCTAAGTATTATTCTCCACAATTTTTTTATTGTGCATTAAAAAGAAAGAAAACAAATACAATTAGACATGCTATCTGCAAATAGAACTTAACCAAAAAGTGCATTCTATGCATCCAAAAATATAGAAAATATACCAAATCAAATCATTATTCAACCAAAAAATAAAATAAAAGCCTCATGCATGTGTCATGCTTCTTAATATAGGGGGTCAACAATGCCAAGAGTTGGTGAAAGCAGGGGTCCGTCATCCAGAGATAATTCTGAAATTCATCCAGATTATTCTCCTGGAGCTCCAATTTTTTTTTTTTGGACTGGACTGGGTCAAAGCAATAACTATAAGGCCAATAATAAGTAACACGTTTTCTCCTCTGATTCAGCAACATGTCTGGTTGACGAACGGCTGTTCAGAAACAAACTGAAAAGAGTGAAATGAAAAGCGCGAATCAACACTCACCAAACTTCTCACCAAACTTCTACTAACACAAAATTAGAAGAAGGAGCCCAAAGGGTCGCGTCTGACAATTGAACTTCCTCTTTATCGGCTCGCAGTACGTCTAGTACGTCGCTACGGTCGTGTTTGTTGGGTGACAATTGTGTACCGTTTGTATGCAAGACAAAATCCAGGCACACACCCTTCGGACACACTTAATTGGTCCAGGTGCGAAAATGATCCCAACTTTACAGTTGGGATCTACCCATATGCATGGACCAGCAGCTGGCTGAGCCTCTTCGCAAGCCACTGGGTGACTGAGCCAGCTGCTCTGGCCCTCTCCACAGCCCAGCTCTCCAGTACTGGAGTGGTAGAGCAGAGAGCTGGTGACTGACAGTCACCACTACTTTCTCAAAGCAGAGGGGAGAACAGAGAAAGCAGCTGCATTTAATTGCCCAGTTCTCAGTGCAGAGGCAATGGGGGACAGATACAGTATTAGATTGATGCTGCATTTATCTAGGTGAGTATAGCTAGCTCTAGGACTCATGCATACCAATGTATATTGAGCTGTGTTGACCTTAGTTAATCAGCACAGATTCAACACCAGGACACAGCAAATCCTTTTGTTGTCTATGTGCCCAGTTCACACCAAAGCATGCAGGTGTGCGCTGAGGAAAAATGTAGACAATTTGCAATTTTTGCATGTCATAATATAGAAAAAGGAGCACTGTGATGTGTTGTAACAGCGCAATACAGAGCACAACAGTAGTACGCCTGTTATGCACATGTTAACATGCACCTGTTGGGGTGAACAAGCCCTTAATGTTTCCTTTGAGCTTAGCATATATTCATTTAATTAAATGTTATTATTATTTGTGCTTACATTTAGTTATTAATTTTAATTAGATCTGTCTGGGTACTTTTTTAATTAATGTCTTTGTTTGTTGTCCAAATGCATTTGTATATAATAATAGTGAAAGCATAGTTATGATTGTTTGTTCTTCTGCAGCAGTAAAGCGGAGTCAGTAAACCTTTGAATATGTTTCATGAACTGAGCTGAAGTATCTTGAAGAAAATTGAATTCTGAAAAAATAAAAATAAGTTAGCAATAATCAGATAATATACAGGTTAACAACAGAAAGATAATGAACACTGCAGTGCAGTGGCGGATGGTGCTAAATATTTTTTGGAGGGTGGCAAACAAACCTGGTCCCCTCATTCGCACTACTCCCTCCAGCGGGTTGGACAGGAAGGTGGCGATCCGTGGCCTTACCTTAGGAGGCCGATGATGTTGAGGTGCTGGATCAGGGGTAGGACTCCTGGAGGCTGGAAGAGGCTGTTGCTGCCCCTCTTGCCAAGGGAAGAGCAGGGGCTATTACTTCTCCTCTCGGCCGAACAGGAAGTGGGTCCTGAGACCCGATTGGCTGGAAGTCCTAAGACTCCTTGGCCAATCAGGGTCTCAGGATCTGCTTCCTGATTGGCTGGGAGGAGAAGCAGGAAGATATTAGCAAATATTAATTTGCTAACACAACTGGGTGGGCTCGTAGCACAGTGCTCTGCTCCCCGAGCCCGCCCTTTTGAAGCCAATTAGAGCCTTAGGCTCCAATCGTGTGCTTCAGAAAAAAAACACATTGAAATCAATGCGTCCGGTGCCCTGCATGTAGATTAGAGGCCGGGCACATGGATTAGGAGGGGTGATGCCCCTGTGCCCCTTATGGAGCAGCCACCACTGCTGAGGGCTGTGAGTAATTGGGAGTATTTTGAGTACTGAGGGCTGTGAAGAACTGGGAGCATTGTCAGGACTGTGTACATGGTAGCATTATGTGAGCTAAGGACTGTGGAACTGGGAGCACTGTGAGTACCTGAGAACATTTTGAGCACTGAGGGCTGAAAGTGGAGACAGGGAGAAGGATCATGGAACAAGAACAAGGGGAGAGGATGCCAGGGTCCATGTGAGAAGGGAGCAGGAGGAGAGGACACCAGAGGTCGTGTGATTAGGGAGCAGAAGGGCAGGGCATCAGGGGCCATGTGATTAGGGAGCGGGAGGAGAGAACACAAGAGGCTGTGTGATTAAGGAGAGGGAGGAGAGAACACAAGAGGCCGTGTGATTAGGGAGCAGGAGGATAAGACCCCACAGCCTGTGTGATCGGGGAGCAAGAGGAGAGAATGCTGGGGGCCATGAGATCAGTGATCGGGAAACCCCAAACAGCTATACCCAGGAACAGAGGGAGATTAACTCTAATTTGTAAAAAAAAGTCTAATTCTTTATGATTTTGCCCATTAAATTAGTGGATACAATGTCCAACGAGTAGACATGTGCACTGCCAAAACATGTGTTCGTTTTTTTTCCATTTGTTTTTTGTTTTTTTTTTTAAATTTGGAAATTCGGAAATTCTAACGTTGAAAATTCAGAAAGTCGAAAATTCAGAAATTCAGAAATTTGAGAATTTGGAAATTCAAAAATCTGAAAATAAGAAAGGAAAATCCGAAAATTTGAAATACTAACTAACTAACTAACTAACTAACTAACTAACTAACTAACTAACTAACTAACTAACTAATAATACCTAACTATTAAATTATAGGTATTGGAATTTCCTTTCATATTTGGCTGTTAGTGAAAATAACGAATGTAAATTTATCTGAAGTTACTAAACAATCTTTGTTTAGTATTCATCTAAGTAATCATCTAAAGTAGTAGTCATTTAGTAGTCATCTAAATGATTGGTACGGAATGAAATAATAATAAATATTAATATTAATATGTTTTTATTATTATTATTATTGTTATTTAATATTATTAACTTGTTACGTTCCATTTGTTTAGCTACGGCATTCGTTATTATGGAAAATTCGAAACTTCGGATAAATTTGTATTTGTTACATTCACTAACTGACAAATTTGAAAGGAAAATCCAATACCTATAATTTAATAGTTAGTAATAATTAAGTTATTATTAGTTAGTTATTATTTCAGATTTTCGATTTTTCGGATTTTAAATTTTTGGATTTTCATTCTTATCTTTGGATTTTCATTGTTTTGAATTTTCAGCTTTTCATTCTTACTTTTGGATTTCCGAGTTTCCGGATTTTCGAATTTCTGGAATTTTGAATTTCTGAAATTTTCTAATTTCTGAAATTTCAAATTTTCAGATTTTTGAATTTCCGAATTTTTGTTTTTCCAAATTTCCGAAATTTTGAATTTTCGAATTTCCGAATTTCTGAAAAATTCAAAAATTCGGAAATTCGGATATTTCCGAATTGACAAATTTGACTAAATTTGTTAAAAAACTAATTTGGAACTAAATGAATTGCACATGTCTACCAACAGTATGGTAACATGTGACATGTATACGTTTTAAGCATCCGTTCAAGGGCGAAGACTGCAGTTCAAAATGTGAGCAGGTTGTTTCCTTGAAAACTCAGGTCCTGAAAGGCGGAGCTGGCAACACTGCGAAGCATCACCAACCTCAAAGCGAATTGGGACCATACTCATCAGATGCTGGCAGGGCCAGCACAGAAGTTGGTGGAGATAAGGAGGTGTAAACACCAAAGGTGACAGTTAGGTGGGGTAGAGGGAAAAGCATTTGGGAGACCAGTCCTAAACTGACTCATCCTGTTAAATATGCCTAGTTGGGTGATGTTGGGGATATTAGTCAAGGAGTGGCAGTGCTGGAATAGAGTGACTCCCCTAGCTGCCAGGGAAACAACTCTTCCAGTGAGGACAGGGGCAAGGCTAAGGAATTACAGATTCTGGTGGTAGGGGATTTAGTTATCAGAAAGACAGGGCAATTTGTCATAAAGAGCGTAGTCAGCAAACATTATGTCGTTTAGCAGGAGCTCGGGTTCGGCACAACACAGATCAGATGCACAGATTGTTGGGTGGGGCTGGGAAGGAAGCAGCTATCATGGTTCCTAACTGCTTGCCGGCTGCCTACTGCACTTTTACTGTGGCAGATCAGCCCTGCTGCGCTGGATCACGTACATGATCCAGCACTTCCAAGTAGGGGGCAGGCACTTGCGCGCCCACCATCCCAGATGTGCTGCCATTCGCTGTAGCACAAGCTAATCAGCAGGTCCCACCAAATGATTTATGGCCAGAACCCACTGATCAGCTGAGTGAATGACAGAAGAGAGCCCTGTGTAGGTAAACAACACACGGCTCTCTACTGTCAGCAGCAATGTGTATTTTTTTCTCCCTGCAAAACAGAAGTCAAAAACCGACACATTGTTTAGTAAAACGCACACAGAAAAAATGTTAGACATACATTTAACCCCTTGATTGCCCTAAATGATAACCATTTCCCAGCCAGTGCATATTATTAGCGCTGATCACTGTATTAGTGTCACTGGTGATGTCAGTGGCAGTTAGTCAGTTCCTATCCAGCATCAATTGGTGTCAGATTGTCTGCCGCACTGTCGCTGTCCCATTATAAGTCCCTAATCCACGCCATTAGTATTAAATAAATAAATTCTAATATAAACTGTATACCATAGTTTGTAGACGCTATAGCTTTCACGTAAACCAATCAATATACACTTATTTGGATTATTTTTTACCAAAGACATTTAGCAAAACATATTTTTGCCAAAATTTCTGAAGACTTTTTTTTTTAACTATTGAATGTTTTATAGCAAAAAGTAAAAAAATTTGTTTTTTATTACATATTTTTGGTCATATATTGCACACAATCAAAAACCCAGTGGTGAGCAAATAGGACCAAAGGAAAGCCCTATTTGTGTAAAAAAATTACATAAATTTTGCATGGCTACAGAATTGTATGGTCACACATTTACCAGTAAGTAAGTAGTGCAGTGCTAAATAGAAAAAAATGGCCTGGTCATAAAGGGTAAAATCTTCTGTAGCTGAAGTGGATATTGGAACCAGTAACAAAGTTACAGGAGGGTGGAAGGTGGAAAATGATTTCAGGGACTAAGAGCTATATTGAAGAAAAGAACCTCCAAGATGATATTCTCAGGAACAATTTTTTTTTCATTTTGTTCCCACAAATAGAGCTTCCTTTTGGTGGTATTTGATCACTGCTGGGGTTTTCATGTTTTGCTCAAAAATTAAAAAAGACCGGAAATTATGAAGAAAAAAGTTTTTCTCTGTTTCTGTTATAGAATTTTGTAAATAAGTATGTTTTCTCCTTCACTGATGGGCACTGATGAGGCTGCACTGATGGGCACTGATGAGGTGGCGCCAATGAGGTGGCACTGATGAGGTGGCACTGATGGGCACTGATGAGAGGCCCTAATATGCAGCACTGATAGGCACTGATAGGCGGCACTGATGGGCACTAGGGATGAGCTTCGTGTACGAGTCGAACCCATATTCGACTCGAACATCGTCTGTTCGCCCGTTCGCCGAATTGCGAAAGATATGGGCCGTTCGCGCCAAATTCGTGTGGCACGTCATGGCCCATAATTCACTGCGGCATCGCAGTGCATTGCTGGCTGATGATTGGCCAAGCATGCACTATGACCTGCATGCTTGGCCAATCACAGCGCCGTCTGAACAGAGAGCCGTAATTGGCCAAAGCCAAGGAGGCTTTGGCCAATTATGGCTCAGGGGATTTAGCACACGCCCCACACTATATAAGGCCGCCTGCACGGCGGCCCTGTGTAGTGTGTGTTCCGGCGTTCATAGATAGAGAGAGAGAGACAGACAGTGTAGTTTGATTTGAGTTAGATAGATTAGGCAGAACAGTCAGTCAGTTAGCTGCACTTACAGTGTATTGTGTATATATGCATCCCAGGTGTTGCATATATATATATATATACACTGTATTCAGTTTAGCTAGATCCGTTCTTGTTATCTTCTTACTGAAAGGCAGGCTTGTCTTGTTACAGTATTTACAGCTACCTGAAGAAAATTGCTGGTGTTCTTTTGATCCTGTTAGTACCACAGTCAGGCAGCTAGACTATTTACAGTTAGTGCAGTGCGTCCTGTTCACAGTGTTCAGCTAAAACTATAAGTTAGTGGGGTGCGTCCTGCTCACAGTGTTCAGCTAAACCTACAAGTTAGTGGGGTGCGTCCTGCTCACAGTGTTCAGCTATACCTACAAGTTAGTGTGGTGCGTCCACCTCACAGTGTTCAGCTAAACCTACAAGTTAGTGCGGTGCATCCTGCTCACAGTGTACAGCTAAAACTACAAGTTAGTGCTGTGCGTCCTGCTCACAGTGTTCAGCTAAAACTACAAGTTAGTGTGGTGCGTCCACCTCACAGTGTTCAGCTAAAACTACAAGTTAGTGCGGTGGGTCCACCTCACAGTGTTCAGCTAAACCTACAAGTTAGTGCGGTGCGTCCTGCTCACAGTGTTCAGCTAAAACTACAAGTTAGTGCGGTGTGCGTCCACCTCACAGTGTTCAGCTAAACCTAGAAGTTAGTGCGGTGCATCCTGCTCACAGTGTTCAGCTAAAACTACAAGTTAGTGCTGTGCGTCCTCCTCACAGTGTTCAGCTAAACCTACAAGTTAGCGTAGTGAGACCTCTGCACAGTGTTCATCTAAAGCTACAAGTTAATGCAGTGCGTCCTGCTCACAGTGTTCAGCTAGATCCGTTCCTGTTATCTTCTTACTGACAGGCAGGCTTGTCTTGTTACAGTATTTACAGCTACCTGAAGAAAATTGCTGGTGTTCTTTTGATCCTATTAGTACCACAGTCAGGCAGCTAGACTATTTACAGTTAGTGCAGTGCGTCCTGCTCACAGTGTTCAGCTAAACCTACAAGTTAGTGTGGTGCCTCCACCTCACAGTGTTCAGCTAAACCTACAAGTTAGTGTGGTGCGTCCACCTCACAGTGTTCAGCTAAACCTACAAGTTAGTGCGGTGCATCCTGCTCACAGTGTTCAGCTAGATCCGTTCCTGTTATCTTCTTACTGACAGGCAGGCTTGTCTTGTTACAGTATTTACAGCTACCTGAAGAAAATTGCTTGTGTTCTTTTGATCCTATTAGTACCACAGTCAGGCAGCTAGACTATTTACAGTTAGTGCAGTGCGTCCTGCTCACAGTGTTCAGCTAAAACTACAAGTTAGTGTGGTGCGTCCACCTCACAGTGTTCAGCTAAACCTACAAGTTAGTGCGGTGCATCCTGCTCACAGTGTACAGCTAAAACTACAAGTTAGTGCTGTGCGTCCTGCTCACAGTGTTCAGCTAAAACTACAAGTTAGTGTGGTGCGTCCACCTCACAGTGTTCAGCTAAAACTACAAGTTAGTGCGGTGCATCCACCTCACAGTGTTCAGCTAAACCTACAAGTTAGTGCGGTGCGTCCTGCTCACAGTGTTCAGCTAAAACTACAAGTTAGTGTGGTGCGTCCACCTCACAGTGTTCAGCTAAACCTACAAGTTAGTGCGGTGCGTCCTGCTCACAGTGTTCAGCTAAACCTACAAGTTAGTGCGGTGCGTCCTGCTCACAGTATTCAGCTAAAACTACAAGTTAGTGCTGTGCGTCCTGCTCACAGTGTTCAGCTAAACCTACAAGTTAGTGTAGTGAGACCTCTGCACAGTGTTCATCTAAAGCTACAAGTTAGTGCAGTGCATCCTGCTCACAGTGTTCAGCTAGATCCGTTCCTGTTATCTTCTTACTGACAGGCAGGCTTGTTTTGTTACAGTATTTACAGCTACCTGAAGAAAATTGCTGGTTTTCTTTTGATCCTATTAGTACCACAGTCAGGCAGCTAGACTATTTACAGTTAGTGCAGTGCGTCCTGCTCACAGTGTTCAGCTAAAACTACAAGTTAGTGTGGTGCGTCCACCTCACAGTGTTCAGCTAAACCTACAAGTTAGTGCGGTGCATCCTGCTCACAGTGTTCAGCTAGATCCGTTCCTGTTATCTTCTTACTGACAGGCAGGCTTGTCTTGTTACAGTATTTACAGCTACCTGAAGAAAATTGCTGGTGTTCTTTTGATCCTATTAGTACCACAGTCAGGCAGCTAGACTATTTACAGTTAGTGCTGTGCGTCCTGCTCACAGTGTTCAGCTAAACCTAGAAGTTAGTGTGGTGCGTCCACCTCACAGTGTTCAGCTAAACCTACAAGTTAGTGCGGTGCATCCTGCTCACAGTGTACAGCTAAAACTACAAGTTAGTGCTGTGCGTCCTGCTCACAGTGTTCAGCTAAAACTACAAGTTAGTGTGGTGCGTCCACCTCACAGTGTTCAGCTAAAACTACAAGTTAGTGCGGTGCATCCACCTCACAGTGTTCAGCTAAACCTACAAGTTAGTGCGGTGCGTCCACCTCACAGTGTTCAGCTAAACCTACAAGTTAGTGCGGTGCGTCCTGCTCACACTGTTCAGCTAAAACTACAAGTTAGTGTGGTGCGTCCTCCTCACAGTGTCCAGCTAAACCTACAAGTTATTTTTTTGCAAGCTCTGCACAGTGTTCAGCTAAAGCTACCTGTAGAAGGTTGGTGGTGTTCTCATACTACAGGCAGGCAGTTGATTTTGCTAGCTGCAGTATCAGTACATATATATATATATATATATATATATATATATATATATATCCCAGATTAGTGCAGCTAAAGGCCATTAGTTTGTCTGGAAGGCCAAGAAGGAGAGGCAGACAGTCACAAGCCAATAAGAGAGGGCAAGCAGGCTCTGTGTCTAGTGCTGGTTGTGGAGACGGTGCATCCTCATCAGCACGTGGCCATGGGACACGCTTGGCCTTTTTTTCGGCAGCTGGCCGTGTTGAGCCGCAATATGCGGAAGACTTGGTCGAGTGGATGACCAAGCCGTCCTCATCCTCCTCATCCTCTCTCACCCATGCCCAGGGTACTTTGTCTGGCAAAGCAGCGGCCTCTTCCCTTGGCTCAATGTCATCAGTGACTCCTTCCCTAGCAACACCATGTCCTCCTGAGGAGTCCCTCGAACTGTTTGACCACAGTGTTGGGTACATGCTCCAGGAGGATGCCCAGCGTTTGGAAGGCTCTGATGATGATACTGAGCTCGATGAAGGCAGTAACGTGAGCACGGACAGAGGGGGTGCCCAAGAAGGACAGCAATCTGGCAGTCATGCTCCCCCTGCTGCAGCATACTGCCAGGTTTGCTCCAGTGATGAGGAGGGAGGGGATAATGAGGTCACTGACTCAACGTGGGTGCCTGATAGGAGAGAGGAGGAGGAGGATGCGGCACATCACCAACAAGGCAGGATGCCCTCCAGGGGCCAGCCTAAGGGCATCACCTTGACTGCATCACACCCCAAAGCTCCACATGTGCAGGGCGCTGCAGTCTCTGCGTGTTATTCAAAAAGTTCTTTGGTGTTGGCCTTTTTTGAGACGAGTGCATCAGATCGCACTGCTGCTATTTGCAACATATGTCTCAAGCGTATCTCGTGTGGCCAAAACATCTTCCGCTTGGGTACCTGCCATGCACTTTGTTGGCAAGCGTATCTAAAAGACCCACACCAAAGAACAAAGAGGACCTCTCCTTGCTCCTCATCAGCTGAGATCTCCAACCCCACTATACCTTCAGTCCTCTCTGAGACCTGCACTGAGAGGAATGAAGGTGTAGAATTAGGTGTATCACAGCCAAGTACTTGTGGGCAATCTGCTTTTGGTACACCGACGTCAGATTGTACCAGGCAAATTTCCCTGCCCCAGCTGCTGCAGTTTGCTCCCAGCCATCCACATGCCCAGCGGTTGAATGCTAGCTTGGCAAAATTGCTAGCACTTCAACTGCTGCCTTTTCAGTTGGTAGACTCTGCCCCCTTCCGTGAGTTTGTGGAATGTGCGGTTCCTCAGTGGCAGGTACCCAAACGCCACTTTTTCTCATGAAAGGCGATTCCGGCTCTCTACCGGCATGTGGATGGCAATGTCCATGCCTCGCTGGACAGGGCGGTCAGCGGTAAGGTGCATATTACCGCTGACTCATGGTCCAGCAGGCATGGACAGGGACGTTACCTAAGTTTCACGGCGCATTGGGTGACTCTGCTGGCAGCTGGGAAGGATGCAGGACAAGGTGCAGTAGTGTTGGAGGTTGTTTCGCCACCACACCTCCAAAATGCTAATGATTGTGACACACCTCTCTCCTCCACCCCCTCCTCTTCCTCCATGGCCTCTTCCTGTGCTTTGTCCTCGGAACCAGGCAGGCCAAAAGATGCCATGTGGTGCTTGAGCTGGTGTGCTTGGGGGACAGGAGCCACACTGGGGCAGAGGTTCTGTCAGCTCTGCAGGGGCAGGTTTAGAGGTGGTTGACGCCACGCCAACTTAAGGCAGGAATGGTGGTTTGCGACAATGGCACCAACCTCCTCTCTGCCCTCCGACAGGGACAAATGACCCATGTGCCCTGTTTGGCTCACGTCCTTAACTTGGTGGTGCAGCGGTTCTTGGGCAGGTACCCGGACTTACAGGATGTCCTGAGGCAGGCCAGGAAAGTCTGTGTGCATTTCCGCCGGTCATATAATGCCAGTGCTCGGCTGACGGACCTCCAAAAGGAGTTTAACCTGCCCAAGAACCGCCTAATCTGCGACATGCCCACCAGGTGGAACTCAACGTTGGCCATGCTGCAGCGACTGCACACGCAGCAGAGGGCCATCAATGAGTACCTGTGCGACTATGGCACCAGGACAGGGTCAGGGGAGCTTGTTTTTTTTCCCCACGCCAGTGGGCCATAATCAGGGATGCATGCACTGTCCTGTCACCATTTGAGGAGGCCACGAGGATGGTGAGCAGTGACAGTGCATGCATCAGTGACACTGTCCCCCTTGTCCACCTGTTGGAGCACACGCTGCATGGAATAATGGACAGGGCACTTGAGGCAGAACAGAGGCAGGAAGAGGAGGACTTCCTTAGCTCCCAAGGCCCCCTTTATCCAGACAGTGTTCCTGCGTGCCCGCCGATCACACAGGAAGAGGAGGAGGAGGAGGAGGAGGAGGAAGATTGTGTCAGTATGGAGGTGGAGCCTGGCACTCAGCATCAGCAGCAGTCTTTAAGGGATCAGTCCCAAGAAACACATGGACTTGTACGTGGCTGGGAGGAGGTGGCTGCGGACCATGTCGTCCTTAGTGACCCAGAGGACTCCGGACCGAATGCCTCAGCAAACCTACGCTGCATGGCCTCCCTGATCCTACAAAGCCTGCGGAAGGATCCTCGTATTCGTGGTATCAAGGAGAAGGACCAATACTGGCTGGCAACCCTCCTTGATCCACGTTACAAGGGTAAGGTTGCTGACCTTATCTTGCCATCGCAGAGGGAGCCGAGGATGAAACATCTTCGGGAGGCCTTGCAGAAAGGTCTGTGCAACGCGTTCCCAGAGACTGGGAGGTTACAAACTCCTGTTTCTGGACAACGTGTTGCTGAGGCTTCGGTCAGTCAAAGAAGGAGCAATGGAGAAGGTGGCCGTCTGACCGATGCGTTCAGGCAATTTTTTGGTCCGCAGCCCCAAGGTATGATCGGTTCCAGCAACCATCGCCAGCATCTGTTTTACATGGTGCAGGAATACCTAGGGGCAAGATCTGACTTGGACACCTTTCCCACTAAAAATCCTTTGGGTTACTGGGTCTTGAGGATAGATCACTAGCCAGAGCTTGCAAAGTATGCAATTGAGCTACTGGCCTGTCCTGCATCCAGCGTTCTTTCGGAACGCACATTCAGTGCTGCTGGAGGCTTTGTAACCGATCACAGGGTACGTCTGTCCACCAACTCGGTCGATCGACTGACCTTCATAAAAATGAATCAGTCTTGGATCACCACCAGCTACCAAGCACCTGATGCTGAAATTTTTTTTGAAATCTCAGATCCCTTCAAAGACTGCCTATGCTGATGCTGAGTGACTATCCCTGAGTAATTATCCTCTTCCTCCTCAATCATCACGCTGATAGCTTGTAAGAACATTTTTGGTTCTGGGCGCCACCACCAGTGCCTAAGGCCCAATTTTTCAGCCTCTGTTTAACAGGGGCGTGTAATTACAATTTTTGATGCAATACTTTGCAGCAGGGCTCGTTTCTGCGTTACAACTAGAGTATCTGTGAGGGGTTGCAGTGTTGTGGCACCAGCACCAGTGCCTAAGGCCCAATTTTTCAGCCCCTGTTTAACAGGGGCATGTAATTACAATTTTTGATGCAATACTTTGCAGCAGGGCTCATTTCTGCGTTCCAACTAGAGTATCTGTGAGAGGTTGCAGTGTTGTGGCATCAGCACCAGTGCCTAAGGCCCAATTTTTCAGCCCCTGTTTAACAGGGGCCTGTAATTACAATTTTTGATGCAATACTTTGCAGCAGGGCTCATTTCTGCGTTCCAACTAGAGTATCTGTGAGGGGTTGCAGTGTTGTGGCACCAGCACCAGTGCCTAAGGCCCAATTTTTCAGCCCCTGTTTAACAGGGGCGTGTTATTACAATTTTTGATGCAATACTTTGCAGCAGGGCTCATTTCTGCATTCCAACTAGAGTATCTGTGAGGGTTTGCAGTGTTGTGGCACCAGCACCAGTGCCTAAGGCCTAATTTTTCAGCCCCTGTTCAACAGGGGCATGTAATTACAATTCTTGATCTAATATTTCACAGCAGGGCCCATTTCTGCACCCACAAAGAGCGAGTGAGAACTTACAGTGTTGTGGCACCACCACCACCAAAGGCCCAATTTTTCTGCCCTTGTTCAACGGGGGCATGTAATTACAATTCTTGATCTAATATTTCACCCTGTGAGGGCTTACAGTGTTGTGGCCACAACAACAGGCCCAAATTTCTGCAGGCCCCTACTTTCAAACATCTAACTTACAAACGACTCCTACTTGCAAACGGAAGGAGACAACAAGAAGTGAGATGAAATCTACCCCTAGGAAGGGAAATTCTCTCCTGTAAGAGTTAATATGGGAAAAACATTTCTCCTTTCCACTGATGCTTTCCAATCCTTGTTCTACAAAAAAACCCAAATTTTCAAAAAACATTTGTCATTGGGACAAAAAGTGAGGTGAAATCTTCTGAAGAGGAGGAAAGACAGCAAAACAAATATCACAGGGGTGATAACCCTTCCCTATGTTTTCCAAAAAGCTTAAAAAAGATTTTTTGGCTGGAGCTAAACACGTTAAAAATGTACCCGTTAAAAATGTACCCGTTAAAAATTACAAACAGATTCTACTTAACAACAAACCTACAGTCCCTGTCTTGTTTGCACCGCCTGTATACTGCTGTTCAGAGTATATAGGGCCTGGTGGCACCACACCTTTCCTTATTTTAATTTGGGTGCGGGGTTCCCCTTAATATCCATACAAGACCCAAAGGGCCTGGTAATGGTCTGGGGGGTACCCATGCCATTTGTCTCACTGATTTTCATCCATATTGCCAGGACCCGACATTACATTAAACCCGCAAGCAGTTTTAAACGAGATTTTTTCCTTTAAAAATGACATTTTGTGTAGGGACTGTTCTAAACTCAGGAAACACGCGCCACTTAACAGGCATACTATAGACACACCCCAGGCACGATATTTAAAGGAATATTTCACTTTTTTTTTTTACTTTAAGCATCATTAAAATCACTGCTCCCGAAAAAACGTCCGTTTTTAAAAGTTTATTTTGCATCGATACAAGTCCCCTGGGGTAGGACCCGGGTCCCCAAACCCTTTTTAGGACAATACCATGCAAATTAGCCTTTAAAATGAGCACTTTTGATTTCGAACGTTCGAGTCCCATAGACGTCAATGGGGTTCTAATGTTCGTGCAAATTTTCGGTCCGTTCGCAGGTTCTGGTGCGAACCGAACCGGGGGGTGTTCGGCTCATCCCTAATGGGCACTGATAGGTGGCACTGGTATGCAGCACTAAACAAAAAAATGGGTAGTGGCACTGCTAAATAGTATGAAAATACATTAGTCCATCAATAAGTCTTTGAAGTGGATACTCAGTATATGTGGAGGGGGAGTGATGAAGAGGGGAGACCTGTATAGATTACTTTAGCAGTCCAAAACAACCTTGGCAGCCTTTGAGGGGGGAGTTGAAAGCAGACTCCAGATATGCAAATGAGAAGAGAAACACAGGTGCCTCTAGGTTAGAACATTATCCACTTACATGGAGGTTAAGGAAGTAAGGCACAAGTCCATCCACACTGGCGTGGTGTTCACTGCAGAGCAGCGTTCTGAACAGCTGATTTTTCTGCCTGTGTGGGAGAAATCCTAGCCAGCAGGATCTCTGGGACCACGGCAATGAAACCGAGGCTTAGTTCAGGTCGATGGTGAGGGCTGGAAAGCGACGCTGAGCGTGAATACATCACAGGTGGGTTGCAACAGGGTTTCGCAGCATGCGCACTGGCAGATGGGATTCGGGCGCGCTCCTTTGTCAAGCTAGTGAGACTTTGGCTGATAACAGCCTTATATGTGTCTTGGAACACAGCCATCTAGTGGAAAGGATGTGACATACTTTCCAACATGAAATACCCAGAGCTAGAAATACAGTCTGGACTGACTGGTGTTCCTAAAGCCATAGGGAAGTCCCCGTGGCATCAGAGGGGGTGGGTTCACCCAGGTACATCACCGGTAGGCCCCGACCTCAGTTATATACGAATTGTCACAAGCAAACAAGTGTCACACGGCGGGAGCCTCCCATTGACGCGGATCGGTCTCAGATTTTTTTTTTTTCGGTCCGATGCCGAGAGGTAGAAGAAGATGAATGGACTTCGTGGGACATTTTTTTTTTTAATAAAGGACTTGTCCCCAAGCTGTGTATTATCATTTTTAACATTTTGATACTTTTTTTGTGAAATGGTAGGGGTACATTTGTACCCCGTTACCATTTCACACAGGGGGAGGCCGGGATCTTATGGTCCCCTTGTTAAAGGGGGCTTCCAAATTTAGTTAAGCCCCCTGCCTGCAGACCCCCACAACCACCAGGCAAGGGTTGTGGGGATGAGGCCCTTGTCCCCAAAAAAATGGGTACAAGGTGCTTTGGGGGGCTACCCCAAAGCACCCTGCCCATGTTGAGGGCATCTGGCCTGGTATGGTTCAGGAGGGGGGTGCTCTCTCGTCCCCCCCTCTTTTCCTGCAGCCTGCCAGGTTGCATGCTCGGATAAGGGTCTAGTATGGATTTTGGGGGACCCCTACACCATTTTTAAAAAAAAATTGGCACAGGGTTCTCCTTAATTTCCATATCAGACCCGAAGGGCCAGGTATGGATATTAGGGGGACCACCACACAATTTTTTTTAAATTTTGATTTGGCGTTTCCCTTAATATTCATACCAGACCCAAAGGGCCTGGTAATGGACTGGGGGGTCCCCTTTTTTTCCATGAGTTTTACCTATATTGCAGAGACCCGACAATTCATTACAGCCGCGAGCAGTTTTAAATGACAATTTTTCCTTTAGAAATGTGATTTTGCTGTAATACTGTTCTAAACATGGGAAAAATGCACCACTTTTCAGGCATACTATAGACACCCCCCAGGCACTAGATATGTGCAATTCGTTTCGTACAGTAGGTGACCGCCATATTGTGTCAATCTCGCCATTGTTATCGGCAAGATTTGACACCTGTGAGCCCCGTCGCGGGAACCAGTGCCGAGCTGGCTCGCTCATCGGGAAAGGAAAAAAAAATTTCCCTTTCCCAATGAGCGACACGCATTGCTGACAGCTGTCTGGTATGAATCATGAAGGGGAACGCCGTGCCAAATTTTAAATAAAAACTGGCATGGGTTCCCCTCCAGGAGCATACCAGGCCCCTCGGTCTGGTATTGATTTTAAGGGGAGCACCCTACGCCGAAAAATCGGCATGGGGTCCCCCCAAAATCCATACCAGACCCTTATCCGAGCACGCAGCCCGGCCGGTCAGGAAAGGGGGTGGGGACGAGTGAGCGCCCCCCTCCTGAACCGTACAAGGCTGCATGCCCTCAACATGGGGGTGCTTTGGGGGGGTGGGCGCCCTGCGCCCCCCCCCACCCCAAAGCACCTTGTCCCAATGTTGATGAGGACAAGGGCCTCTTCCCGACAACCCTGGCCGTTGGCTGTCAGGGTCTGTGGGCGCGGAGCTTATCAGAATCCGGGAGCCCCCTTTAATAAGGGGGCCCCCAGATCCCGGCCCCCCACCCTATGTGAATGAGTATGGGGTACATCGTACCCCTACCCATTCACCTAGGGAAAAAAGTGTCAATAAATAAAACACACTACACAGGTTTTTAAAGTAATTTATTAAGCAGCTCCGGGGGTCTTCTTCCGACTTCAGGGTCCATCCTCTGACTTCTCCGCTCTCTCCGGCCTCTTCTCCCGGTGTCCGGTTCTTCCCCCGGTGTTCGGCCTCTTCTCCCAGGATCCGGTTCTTCTGCTGGGCTCCTCCGCTATCTTCTGCCGCTCTTTTGCTAGCAGTAGCACGGTCTTCTGCACCGTCTTCTCCCCTCTTCTCTTCTTCCGATGTTGACACGATGCTCTCTCCCACTGTAATGCTGTGTGCGAGCTGCGCAATGACTTATATAGGCAGTGACCCCGCCCCCTTATGACGTCACAGTCCCAGCATGTGCAGGGGGGTCATTGGGTGACATCACCCGGTGACCACGCCCCATGCCTATATAAATGGTTGTGCAGCTCGCACACAGCATTACAGTGGAAGAGAGCGTCGTGTCAACATCGGAAGAAGAGCAGAGGGAAGAAGACGGCGCAGAAGACCAGGCCACCGCTAGCAAAAGAGCAGCAGAAGATAGTGGAGGAGCCTGGCAGAAGAACCAGACACCGGGAGAAGAGGCCGGAGAGAGAAGAGAAGTCAGAAGAAGGCCCCCAAAGTTGGAAGAAGACCCCGGAGCTGCTTAATAAATTACTTTAAAAACCTGTGTAGTGTGTTTTATTTATTGACACTTTTTTCCCTAGGTGAATGAGTAGGGGTACAATGTACCCCATACTTATTCACATAGGGTGGGGGGCTGGGATCTGGGGGGGGATCCCGGATTCCGATAAGCTCCGCGCCCGCAGACCCTGACGACCAACGGCCAGGGTTGTCTGGAAGAGGCAGGGCACCCCCCCTCCCCCAAAGCACCCCCCCATGTTGAGGGCATGCAGCCTGGTACAGTTCAGGAGGGGGGGCTCGCTCGTCCCCACCCCCTTTCCTGACCGGCCGGGCTGCGTGCTCGGATAAGGGTCTGGTATGGATTTTGGGGGACCCCCACGCTGATTTTTTGGCGTAGGGGGTTCCCCTTAAAATCCATACCAGGCCGAAGGGCCTGGTATGCTCCTGGAGGGGAACCCATGCCGGTTTTTTATTTAAAATGTGGCGTGGCGTTCCCCTTCATGATTCATACCAGACAGCTGTCAGCAATGCATGTCGCTCAATGGGAAAGGAAAAAACAAATTTTTCCTTTCCCCGATGAGCGAGCCAGCGCAAGATGCACAGTACCCTATTGCCGAGAACCAGCACGATGGGATCGCGCTGGAAACACAATCTCACAGTCAGGTACTGTACGAATCGAAAATTGGTATGAATTTCCGTAAATTCGTAAATTCGGGAGGATCCGAAATACGAATTGCTATGCTTTCAAATTCTGTATGAAATTCGAAATTTCATTTACGAATTTCAGATCCAAATTCCTAACGAACATTCGTAATTGTTACGAAAAGTTAACGAACCTAAAAGTTAAAAACCCAGGAAGTCAGCACAGCACAGGGATGGTGGGAGCCCCTCATAATGATAAATTCATCATAACGAACATTCGTAATTGTTACAAAAAGTTAACGAACCCAAAAGTTAAAAATTCAGGAAGTCAGCACTTCCAGAAGGGCCTGGTATTGTCTGAGGGGGGAACCCCACGCCAACTTTTTTTTCATTTTGGCGAGGGTTCCCCTTCATCTTCAGCACACAAGTCACACCACAAGTCGAATCATGATGATCCAACTTGCAGTGCGACTTCTATTCAAATCAATGGGCTCCCATAGGGAACCATTGATTTTCAATAGAGGCACAGAAACGCAGTTAAAAGCTAGCACCGCTAAACGTGCATTGACAGCAATGCAAAAGGCTGATAAAATTGTGTTTTTAAAGCAGCATTTTCCTGCCAGCAATCCGACGTTCAGAACGGCCATTTATGAGCTCCAGTGTGCATGGAGCCTTATAAGAGAGAAAAAAATACCTCTAAAAAATATAATGCCAAGGGGTCATTGTCAGTATTGCAACAATACAAGGAGTGCAACAAGAAGTGTAAGAGCACAATCAGGGCAGCTAAAATAGACCATAAACAACACATACTGTAGCAGAAGAGTAAAAAATAAAATAAAATAAAAAAAAACTTGAAAAATATATTAATAGTAAGAAAGTGAGGTTGGAGCATATAGGCCCCATAAAGGATGATCAGGGGATGTTGGTTACAAATGACAAGGAGAAGGAAACTGTTCTAAATGCATTCTTCTCCTCCTTTTACAAAGGAAAAAGGAAGGGTATAGTACTGAAGACTGGATTGTTAGAAAGGCATCACAGAATGAACCCTTGTTGCTATCATAAGCCAGTGTCCAAAAAAAACCTTGAAAACCTGAATGCAAATAAATCACCAGGACCAGAAGGCTTACACCTGCAAGTTCTCAAAGAACTTAGCTAGCTAATAGCCAGGCCCTTATTTCTATATTATGGACAGCTTAAAGTGGTGCTCCAGCCCCCCATAGAAAAATTAAAATTCAGCAGCTACACATACTGTAGCTGCTGACTTTTAATATTAGGACACTTACCAGTCCTGGAATCCAGCAATGTCGGCACCTCAGTCAATATTTCCATCGGCTCACAGGTGCTGCCCCCACCATAGCTTGTGAGGGAAACCAGCAGTGAAGCCTTGTGGCTTCACAGCCGATTACCTACTAAGCATGCGCAAAGCGCATTGCACTTTCTGGTGGCAAGGGAAGGAGGAGGGAGGCGGAACAGGGGACAGGTACCTGTCAAAAACAGGTAACCGCTCCCCCTTCCAAAGGTGACAAATATGGCACCGGAGGGGGGAGAGGACAGATAAGTGGAGCTTTCTCTTTTGGGTGGAAATCCACTTTAAGAACTGGAATGGTACCAGCTGATTGGCATAAACCCAACATGGTACCAATATTCAAAAAAGGGCAAAGATATATACCTGGAAACTATAGGCCAGTCAATCTAATATCAATAGTGTATAATTCAATGGTGAATCCATCATAGAGGGTAAACGATTTAGTTTCAGGGAGATTAGGAAGACACATGGAAATTGAAGGAGAAGCAGTTCAACCTTAAACTGCGTAGGGGGTCCTTTACTGTTATGCCCTGTACACATGGTAGGACATTGATCAGACATTCCCACAACAAAATCCATGGATTTTTTCCAACGGATGTTGGCTCAAACTTGTCTTGCATACACTCTGTCACACAAAGTTGTTGGAAAATTCGATCGTTCTGAATGCGGTGACGTAAAACACGTACGTCGGGACTATAAACAGGGCAGTAGCCAATAGCTTTTGTCTTTTAATTTATTCTGAGCATGCGTGGCACTTTGTGCGTCGAAATTGTGTATACACAATCGGAATTTCCGACAATGGATTTTGTTGTCTGAAAATTTTATAACAAGCTCTCAAACTTTGTGTGTTGGAAATTCCGATGGAAAATGTGTGATGGAGCCCACACATGGTCGGAATTTCCAAAAACAAGGTCCTATCACGCATTTTCCGTCGGAAAATCCGACCGTGTGTACAGGGCATTAGAGTGGTAAGGATGTGGAATGGCGTTCAACAATCAGTGGTGTCAACGGGAATTGTAGATAATTATAAACTCTTAGATGGGCACCTTAGTGAATGCAATATACAAATATATGGGAAATGGTATTGGCATACACACACACATACACAGTTTGGATATGGACTATATGGTATCCTTGTTTAAGCTTACCAACCATGAAATTATGAAACCATGTGCTGCACCACAGTTTTTTGTTACCGTTCTGTAATATTTGTTTATTTATATGGCTTTTTGGTTATTTTTTTTTTCTTTCAAAATCTTTTATTAGTTTTATACAAAAACAAAAAAATAGAATACAGAATTTGTATCGACATATCATGTACCATCAGATGGTAAGTAACCTTCCCCTGCAGGGGCTAGAGAGCTAACAGTGGTAAGGCTCACTAAGATTGTTAAATTATTGCTAGGAGGAACAATCCCTGGCGAAAAGTTACTGGAACAAATATATAAAGGGACCACTAGGATCATGACCATGGGCCAGAGTGGCTCTAGAGGATCCCACCGGCACCCCAGACGGGATCATGCTGTGCACAGTAGGAGCCCCCACGCCTCCCTTTACCAGCCATCATCCTGAGGCCCTAGTGTCCCAAGTCTCATTTCTAACTAAATACTATATGCTACAGCTAAACAGCGTGAACCCTGGAACATCAATCAATTACTTGTCCCAATAATAAGAATTTCTGTGCAAAAGAAACCTTACGGCAATTTAAAGGAGGATCTGACCTAGTCTCCCCCGGCAGGTGAACATAATCGGCGAGAACTAAGACTAGAAGAGTAAAAGAGAAATAGAGAAGGGGGGAAAGTGAGAGAGGAAAGTTAGCCGGCCATCTGGAGGGGCCCCCACCCCCCAATTGTCCACTTTTAGTTTTGGGGTTGGATTCCGGGTATAAGAGAGATGCCAATGAACTGTGCCCAAGGCTCTCAAATAGTTTCAAATTGTGTTTTTTTGTCATCTAGGATGCTAGCTAGTTTCTCCTGGGCCATAATCCAGGAAATTTTAAGAATTGCTGCTTTCACCGAGACTTTGGGCTGTTACAAGATAGAAACAGGAAGAACCAACATATAAGACACCACATCCCGTATTTATAGATAAATAATAGGGAAGGGGCTGTTAGGCATAAAGCCTAGGGACTTTTAAGGTGTCGGTATTTTACAATAGGTATTTAGACCAAGTTGAAGTAAAAAAAAAGGAATTTTTATTACAAATAGATTAAAAAGAGCCTAATCAAGGCCACATATAATACAATGTTTTTCAAAGATATGATATAAATTGTAACAACAATTTTTTATTCCAGATACCACTATTCTTCTCTACATGTTTCGCTCTATGGAGCTTCCTCAGGAGATCATGTGGTAACGTTAGAACTGTAATTTACATGAAAAAGAAAATATCAATGAATCATTACAATACAAGATCATAAATTTCAAGAGTTGTTAATAATGAAAAAGATTAAGAGATCAAATTGAAAATCTACACGATATTACAAACACATGTTATAGATCTGCATTGATACAATGCAGATACTGCAATACAAGCATCTATATATATATACACAAAACAAAGGAAAAAAAAAAAAAAAAAAAAAAAAAAAAAAAAAAAAAGGTTTTCTACACCTTACCTAAAAGCAAAGGCTCTGTGACCAAAATTTATCAATTACAGAATCTAAAATGCAACTGAAGATCACCAGGCAGTAAGAAAAAATTCATCCATGGAGGAGCACGCTCTCACTAGATTTCTGAATCCCCACACAAGTGACTTGCAGAGGTGGTACTTTTTAAGGTTAGGCTATTAAATTGTCCTAGTTTGAAAAACAGGGCAAAAATAATTATAATTGTATAGAGTATTCATATAAAATATCTGTATAAAACTCTGATTGATTATTTGCAAAAACAAAAATCATGGTAAATAAATAATTATCAATTGGTTTTACCTTTGATGTATTTATTTGATAGAATCAATATTCATTAAGAATGACATCCTGGGTGTAGAATGGGACATGAACACCGTTTTGGGATGTAAGGAACCAAAAAGCTTCAAAAAAGAGATGTTTTGATAGGTCTGGAATTAAAAGGGGCTAGATCAATCTGTTTGAATATCCAAAACCTGAGCAATAGAGATAACCATATCCAGTTTTAGTGTAAAGTTTAGGGAAAGATATAGGCTGCTACCAGAGAGATACAACTTCATACCTGGTGAAGAGTTGTCCAGAAATTCAGTCCGAGGAGGAAAGATCCTCCTTGCTTCGTGGTGTCCAGCAGAGGGAAAGACGGGGAACACAGATGAGTTTCCCCGTTTAAGTACTCAGCTCCGGAGTGGACGGCGTCTGACGTCACCGCCATTCCGCGGACGTAAGAGAGGAATCACTGCGCATGCTCTCCAAACTGAAAAGGCAGATGGGAAAGACTGCCTAGGTATGCAGTCCCCAATCGCCATTTTAGAAAGTCTTTTGCCCTCACCTGATGGGAGGGGGGTTAAAGCGGCTGAAGAGAGAGTGAACACGGCTGATGATAAACACCGGCCGTTCACTGTGTAGATCAATATGCCGTTTAGAGTGTATGGATGCTAATTCAACAGTGTGGGAGACAGCGCAGGGAACCAGAAGGCATTTGGAAGGGGGATCATTGATTAGGAGCCCCAATTTCCGAATGCCTGGGTGTCCGTGCAAGTAAAAAAGGAGGGAGATTCAGATTGGAGAACGAGCTGCACATGGAATAGATATTACAAAATGTATATAAATCAGTATAGTTAACTGAAAGTAAAAAAATTTTGTTTAATCCAATAGCATGGTTTCAATACTTTGTCTGGTGATCGTTTCACAAATTGTCAGCAATATACTATGCTTGGTAGACAGAATTAGTTATGGCAAGGTTAGATATTGAAAAATACAACAACAAAGCAAAAAAAAAAAAAATATATATATAGATGCTTGTATTGCAGTATCTGCATTGTATCAATGCAGATCTATAACATGTGTTTGTAATATCGTGTAGATTTTCAATTTGATCTCTTAATCTTTTTCATTATTAACAACTCTTGAAATTTATGATCTTGTATTGTAATGATTCATTGATGTTTTCTTTTTCATGTAAATTACAGTTCTAACGTTACCACATGATCTCCTGAGGAAGCTCCATAGAGCGAAACATGTAGAGAAGAATAGTGGTATCTGGAATAAAAAATTGTTGTTACAATTTATATCATATCTTTGAAAAACATTGTATTATATGTGGCCTTGATTAGGCTCTTTTTAATCTATTTGTAATAAAAATTCCTTTTTTTTACTTCAACTTGGTCTAAATACCTATTGTAAAATACCGACACCTTAAAAGTCCCTAGGCTTTATGCCTAACAGCCCCTTCCCTATTATTTATCGAGACTTTGGGCTGTTTCCAAGCCTTAGCAATGGTGAGTTTTGCACCTAGGAGGATGAAGTGTATAAGTTTACGTGAGTGCTTCAGAGTCTTGGGCAAGTTATCATTGAGAAGAGCTATAGCCGGAGATTTCGGGATTTGAATTTGCGTTGTTTTCCGTATTAGGGAGAATATCTTATCCCAAAAGGGCCTCAGTCTAGGGCATTCCCACCAGACATGAGCCATTGAGCCCAAGAGCTGACACCCCCGAAAACACTTGGGGTCAGCTGTTGGGAACATTCTGGCGAGCTTGGCAGGGGTAAGGTACCATCTTGTCATCAATCCCTGTAAACTCTTCTCTACCTTCAACTCTCTACTTTGTCCTCCATCGCCTCCACCCACTGACTTACTCACTGCCCAGGAAATTGCTAATCACTTCAAAAACAAGATTGATACAATCCGTGATGAAATCTCCATTCTACAGGTATCTCCCCCAGCTAAGACCCCATGTCAAAAGGTACAACTGACACTCCCCCTATTCAAATCTACTACTACAGATGAAGCTGCTAAACTCCTTTCTATCGCCCACCTAACCACCTGTCCCCTGGACCCTATTCCCTCTCAAATGCTACGGTCACCCTCTGACCCCATCCTACACTCTCTAACCCACATCTTCAATCTCTCCCTCACCTCTGGCATCTTCCCCGATTCTCTAAAACGTGCACTGGTCACCCCCATACTCAAAAAGCCGTCCTTGGACCCTACCAATCTTAACAACCTACGCCCAATTTCCTTGCTCCCCTTTTCCTCTAAACTCCTTGAACGCCTGGTTTACAACCAACTGAGTGACCACCTCATTAAAAACAACCTTCTTGATCCCCTTCAATCTGGATTCCGCCCTCAACACTCCACAGAAACTGCTCTTTTAAAACTCACAAATGACCTACTAACTGCAAAAACCAACGGACACTATTCTGTACTCCTACTTCTGGATCTTTCAGCTGCCTTTGACACGGTTGACCACCCCATCCTCCTCAAAAAACTTTACTCCCTCGGTCTGCGTGACTGTGCTCTTCAGTGGCTCTCATCCTACCTATCCCAATGCACCTTCAGTGTCACTTACAATTCTACTTCCTCCACTCCTCTTCCCTTCTCTGTCGGGGTCCCCCAAGGTTCTGTTCTTGGACCTCTTTTATTTTCAATCTACACCTCTTCCCTGGGTCAGCTGATAGCCTCTCACGGCTTTCAATATCATTTCTATGCTGATGACACACAAATCTATCTCTCCACCCCTCAACTCACTCCATCAGTCTCCTCACGCATCACTAACTTACTAACCGACATATCTGTATGGATGTCACACCACTTCCTCAAACTCAACTTGTCCAAAACCGAGCTTATAATATTTCCTCCCCCACGTTCCTCTTCCCCCGACTTCTCTGTCAAGAGCAATGGCAAAACCATCCACCCGTCCCCACATGTCAGGGTACTAGGTGTTATCCTGGACTCTGAACTCTCCTTTCAGCCCCACATCCAATCACTTTCCAAAGCTTGCCGCCTCAACCTCCGCAACATCTCTAAACTACGTCCCTTTCTAACCAATGAAACCACAAAGCTCCTGATTCACTCCCTGGTTATCTCTCGCCTCAACTACTGCAACTCACTCCTCATTGGCTTACCTTTAAACAGATTATCCCCCCTTCAGTCCATCATGAATGCTGCTGCCAGACTCATCCACCTTACAAACCGCTCAGTGTCTGCTACCCCTCTCTGCCAATCCCTCCATTGGCTACCACTCGCCCAACGAATTAAATTCAAAATACTAACAATAAGTTACAAAGCCATCCACAACTCTGCCCCCAGCTACATCACTAACCTAGTTTCAAAATACCATTCTAATCGCCATCTCCGTTCCTCCCAAGACCTCCTGCTCTCTAGCTCCCTCATCACCTCCTCCCATATCCGCCTCCAGGACTTCTCCCGAGCCTCGCCCATCCTCTGGAATTCCCTACCCCAATCTGTCAGACTGTCTCCAACTTTATCCACTTTTAGGCTATCCCTGAAAACTTTCCTCTTCAGAGAAGCCTATCCTGCCTCCATCTAACAACTGCACTATTTTCTCCATTAGCTCATTCCCCACAGCTATTACCCTTTGTATAACTTGACCCTCCCTCCTAGATTGTAAGCTCTAACGAGCAGGGCCCTCTGATTCCTCCTGTATTGAATTGTATTGTACTTGTTCTGTCTGCCCTAATGTTGTAAAGTGCTGCATAAACTGTCGGCACTATATAAATCCTGTATAATAAATAATAATCTTGTCAAAACCTTAACACTTCCTTCGATTAAGGAAATGTTTTTAATACCTTTAAAGGCTCTGTCAAAGGAGCTTCTCCATTTAGAGGCTTCCCATTCAAAAGCTAGATCCCTTTCCCAGTCAAGCATGTAGGGAGACTTTTGGGGGTGAAGGGCTAGTGACTGGTAGATGACGGAAATCCCTCCCCTCTGTTCCAAAGAGCGACCACACCATAGTTCATATGGCGTAAAGGCGGTATGTGAGGAAATGTCTTATTTGGTGGAATCTGAAACGCTCAGAGTTCGGGATTTCCAGAAGCCTTACACCTTGCTCCAAGCAGATAGGACCCTCATTCGTGAAAAAATGTCCGATTCGGTACAGTCCCTTGTCCAACCACCAACGAAAAGCCTTAATATCCAACCCAGGGGGAAAATCAGGATTATTGAAGATGCGTGCTAAGGGAAGGCATCTTGAGATTAGGGCCGAATTTTTCCTAAGGTTATCCCATAAGTGAAATGATTGAGATAGAGATGGGGAGAGTATTGGGGGTCTCTGTTTGTGGGGAGTCCAGAGGAGAAAGTCCAGGGTATATGTGGGGACTGCCTGTCTCTCTATCTGAATCCAGTCTGGTTTCTCTGCCTTAGAGTAAACTGTGGATATTTGGGCCAGCCTAGCTGCTTGAAAGTACCAGAAGAGCTGAGGAGCCCCCATGCCCCCCAGATGACGTCTTTTTAGGACGAAACGCGTCAGGTAGGACCCCATTGTCGCCACTTTGTCACAGCGCTGTATATTTTGGACCTATACGTGAGTGTATTTCCTTACAATTTTTTATTAAAAAAAATTTTATATTCGGATTTACACTATGTGGCCCTTCCTTTCTTATCTCCATATTTACATCATCACCTAACCTATGAATGCTGGTTTGAGGGATTTATCCACGGAACACCTCATCCCGCCCCTAAGACCCACAGAACCATCTATATTCTTGGGACACCCCGCACCTCCCAGGACTCGGGGACTAGTCGGAGGAACCCAGCAAGCCGCGACATCACAGACATCTACAGCCACTTACCACCCAAGCCTTATCTGACCCAATTCGGCGTACGCCCTGTCGGGTCCACCACATCTGGTATGCCTATTTTCCTTCCGGTGGGAGTGAGCTGATCTGCCTTTTGGGACATTGGATTTACCTGTGTACAATATGTCTACCTGAGGACTAACCATGGTTATCTTTTAGTCATAACATCCATATCAGGACTTCCGGCCCATGGATGGTTTTTTATTTAAGTATACCTACCCATTTATGGTCATTTATTATATGGTTTAGCGCTACACTTTTTTGTTGTTTCTTGTCTATATACCTTGTTGGTTGTGTTAGCTGCTTCCCTTTCTTGTTTTTTGTTTTTTGTGAGCAGCGCAGAATTATTTTGCATACCCTGAGCTCTTGGCAGGAATAGGGTTTTTTGTTGAAATCTATGTCCTCTCCCCCCCCAGATGAATTTGGTGATCTTCTTTTGGAAATTGGATAGGTGTTCTCTGTTTATATTTATCGGAATTGCCCTGAAAAGGTATAGCAGTCTGGGCAAAAGTGTCATCTTTACTGCGTGAACTCTGCCCAGCCAAGAAATCTCACCCTTGGACCATGATCCCAGATCAGCCGCTAATTTACGATACATTGGCGGAAAGTTTAAGGGGTACAATTGTTCCGTTCTAGCCGGAAGTTTAATTCCTAAATAATCTATCCATTGGTCGTTCCATTTAAAGTCAAAGGAGCTTTGGAGTGCGGAAACCGTATCGGACTGCAGGGAGATATTTAAAGCTGATGATTTAGAATAATTTACCTTAAGGCCTGAGGTGCCAGAGAAGTCTTTCAATAGTTTACATAAATTAGGGAGTGATGTGATAGGAGACGTTATGAAAACTAGCATATCATTGGCGAAGAGCCCACACTTGTGAACTTGTTCCCCACAGGATACGCCGTGGATGTTAGTGTTTGATCTAATCGCTATCGTAAGTATTTCTATGGCCGTGGCGAAAATCAGAGGGGAGAGAGGGCATCCCTGTCTCGTCCCTCTCACTATTTGAAGGGGTTTGAAGTATTGGCCCTGTAGATGGATTATTGCTGCCGGGTTGGAGTAGAGGGAGCGTAATATCCCTAAGAATCTAGCCCCGAAACCCCATCTCTCCGGGATGGAAAAAAGGTATGGCCACTCGATCGAGTCGAAGGCCTTATGTAAATCTAATGACAACAGCATTCCTGCTTGTTTGGGGCCCCCCTCCCAATTTGATTGGAGAATAGAGACAATGTCCACCGCTCTCCTAATTTGATCTGGGCCCTGCCTCCCCGGGATAAAACCTTCCTGATCTTTGTGTACGTACTGCTTGATAAAGGAGGCTAGTCGGTTGGCTAAGATTTTAGTGAGTATCTTGAGGTCGTTATTGATTAGGGAGATGGGCCTATAGTTCTCTACTTCTTCGTGGTTCTTATTGGGTTTGGGGATAACTGTTATGAAAGCCATGTTCAGGTGGGGATCCATTGGGGAGCCTGATTTCTTCGAATTGAAAAATTTTGCCATATGGGGGGCCAGTATATCCCCAAACTTTTTGTAGTAAGGGACTGACAAACCATCCGGCCCCGGGGCCGAACCTGTCTTAAGGTTTTTGATAACTTCCCTTATCTCGTCTGAGGGTTCCTCCATAAGGTCTCTATGGTCCTTGGAAAGAGAAGGCAGTTTAATATTCGAGAGAAAGGAAGCGATCGAGATGTCGCTCGGTTTTTGTATAATCCTGAGTAAAATTTGTGGAAAGCTTTCATGATTTTGGATGGATTGGCCGTGGGAGGTTGACCCGCTATGCATTTGGTTATTTTTTTTACACTCAACAGATCAGAAATTGACACCTGAAGATTTCCCTTATCATTGACTACACCAAACTAGTGGGTTTTGTTTTTCTAAATATATGTTGCCTTTTTGGATTATGGCAAAAAATATCACTGGAAGTTTTACATAGCAATAATTAGAAATCAGAAGGAACCATTAGAGGAGTCCATAAAGGAATACTTCAGCATTAATTTGACGAGCCACGTCTCTCCTGCGACCGTTTGGGCGGCTCATAAATCTGTTATTAGGGAGAAAATCATTCAATTGACAGCTAAACTTAGAGCAGAAAATAGAGCCGACATGAATAAACTGACTGAAAATTTCCAATCCCTAGCAAAGTCACACAAACAACACCCCACGCCGGAGTCTCTAGCTAATTTAGACAAAGCTTGGGCACTCTTTAACCTGACTTTAACAACAGTTGCTGAAAAGCACCTCAGGTGTACAGGAGCAAAATTCTACTCCCAAAAGGATAGGATAGGCTCAAGACTGGTTGTTAAGCTTAGTCCAAAACCTCGCTCCCTAGCATTCCAAAAAATTAGACTACACTCAGGAGATCTAACTCAGAACCCAACCAAGTTAATGGAAGCCTTCCTTCAGTTCTATTCCGAATTTTACAAATCGAACCTCCCACCCTCTAGGCCTACTCAGAATATGTTTCTAGACTCCCTCTTCCTTAGTAGGAAGTGGATGGAAGGCACGTGATCAGACGCTTACATCAAGAAATGTATGGTTTATTTATGTAAAAGAATACAGACATATAGTCATATAGATATAAAATCATACAAATACTACATAATATTATAAAAAGAAAAGGAAAAACAGGTAACAAAATAAGTACTAGGAAGTTAAAATTGGGCTGTGCCCATATTGAGGCAGGTATTTAAGAAATGCTGACGCGTTTCGAGGAAAACCTCTTCATCAGAGCCAGGAGAACTGGAGCACAGTCTGTATGGGCCGGTAGGCCGACATGTGTACATGGGGAGAGGTGGTGTGGCTAGTAGGAGGATGTGTCCTGTGATGGACAATTGATTATTCCAAGTTCCATACCCAGGTGTTCTAGATGGGGTATAAATAAGAACAATATATAACGTACACTACAGACTGGAGACGTAAGATAAGTTTACATTGAAAAATGCATTCATAAAATGATAAAAAGTATATAATATAAATATATTAGAAATAAAAATTACCATATCAGTACAAAGAATTAATGATAGGTAGTGGGATTTTGAAGCACAGAACATGAGATTGTAGTCTAAATACATACAAATGAAAAAATCTACGCATACATAAGTGTACACACACATACTCGTGTACACATACATGCATATACATACACGTGCATATAAACCTGTGTGTGTACATGTGTGTGTATGTGTATGTATATGTGTATATATGTATATATATATATATATATATATATATATGTACATGTTCTGCACGAAATACCTCCGGTTCACTATTCAAATCATAGTCACACTTTTCATATCACATTACTTTATATGGCTTAATTGGATTCAATATTAGCCTTTTAATTCATGCCCTCGGACCTGCCCCCCCAGAGTCTTTTAAACCCCCAGTACAACCTCATCACAAAACCTTTCCTATCCCTAGGCAGCAAGACGCTTTCTATCCAGCCATCAGCTGCCTCAAGGACACCTCCTCCCTCCTCCTCCCCCCCTTCTGCTGCCAGGATCACACGGCTCTCCACTCCAAAGGATCTCTACAGTTTACAGCTGTGTCTACACACTTCTCCTGAGACAGGTTAGCCACAATGGTCTTTGTAACTTCCTTATCCTGTTAAACCCAGCAGTGTCCATAAGAGCTTGCTTACTTTCCCTGCTCAACTTATGTTTCACTACAGGCACATCTGACAGCCTAACAGGACCGCAAAAAGAAAATACAATCTATTTACATTCTAATTTCATCCATAGGTAGGTGCGTTCTGTCATCAGCCCACCTGTCTGCCACCTCCAATATTTGGTCACCAACACCAGATTATCCCCCTAACGTATCCACTCCCGCCACTCTCCGCTATTGCGTTGCACAAACTACACATTCCCACCCTACCGCCATGACACTGGTTCTACATAGGCACAATACATGCTGTGTAGGGGTGGTCTCCACATGTGTGTGTATGCATGTGGACATGTATATGTGTGCATGTATATATATATGTGTGCATATGTGTATATATATATATATATATATATATATATATATATATATATATATATATATATATGTACAGATTTATGTGAATATATACATATATTTATTTTGTGCATATTGTTTCTTTATCTATATATATATATATATATATATATATATATATATATATATATATATGGATATGCGTTTTAGATTTTTATGTACATTTGATATATGCATTTTTGTATATATTTTTGTGGATTTCCATTTGAATGAACACATTTCTGTTTTTGCACAAACCACATGGCCATCTTTGTGCCCCCATTTGTGCTTTCCGTGAACAGAGGCATACCTCCACATATCTGTTCCAGCACAGCGTTTTACGTGCTGGCAGAGTTTTTACACGCATGCGCATGTCCTTTGGACAAAAGCACAACCGGTTACCATGCGGAGAGACAATATCTCTCAATGTGTCTCAGTGCACTTTTTACTTCATTTACCATCGCCCCCCCCCCCCCTCATATGCATATATGTTTTTTTTTTTTAATGCATTTACATGCGTTTGTATTATGCACGTGTATGTATATACATGTATGTGTACACAAGTATGTGTGTGTACACTTATGTATGCGTAGATTTTTTCATTTGTATGTATTTAGACTACAATCTCATGTTCTGTGCTTCAAAATCCCACTACCTATCATTAATTCTTTGTACTGATATGGTAATTTTTATTTCTAATATATTTATATTATATACTTTTTATCATTTTATGAATGCATTTTTCAATGTAAACTTATCTTACGTCTCCAGTCTGTAGTGTACGTTATATATTGTTCTTATTTATACCCCATCTAGAACACCTGGGTATGGAACTTGGAATAATCAATTGTCCATCAAAGGACACATCCTCCTACTAGCCACACCACCTCTCCCCATGTACACATGTCGGCCTACCGGCCCATACAGACTGTGCTCCAGTTCTCCTGGCTCTGATGAAGAGGTTTTCCTCGAAACGCGTAAGCATTTCTTAAATACCTGCCTCAATATGGGCACACCCCAATTTTAACTTCCTAGTACTTATTTTGTTACCTGTTTTTCCTTTTCTTTTTATAATATTATGTAGTATTTGTATGATTTTATATCTACATGACTATATGTCTGTATTCTTTTACATAAATAAACCATACATTTCTTGATGTAAGCGTCTGATCACGCGCCTTCCATCCACTTCCTACTAAACAGTCCTTTGCAGACCACCCCTGGTCAGCTAAGGCAGCGGGACACGCTCCATCATCTCCCCCAGTCCTATCTCTGACTACAATACTACCTTTGTTTTACAGCAAACGATCTCACAAGCGCAGGAGTATTTTTCACCATATCTTGTTCACACTTTTGCATTAGCCTCCAGGGGTCTCCCGCAGCTCGAGTGAGATGTGCCTTTTGTCCAAGTTCATTCTCTGAACACTACCAAGGTCAGCAGACCCTACAACACAACAGGTCACAAAATATTCTACTACTAGACCAGCATGGTCTTATCTATTAAACAAAGAGAACTGAGACGGACCTCTCTGGCAAGAGGTTTCTCCAATAGCATTGAAGCACATGAAACATGCCACAAACCAACAGAAATTTCCACTACACCAGAAATCACTCCCACAAGGGAGGAACTCATGATAGCACTTTTTTCCAAATTGAGAAACATTCTGCAGAAAGAGATGACACAATGGTGGGACATTCTACTATTAGAAAATGATATCAAAACAAACCGTGTGCCAAGAGGCCTAAGACTAACTAAAACTTGCATATGGCTAGACGATGATCTTAAGGATGCATGGGCAATCCAAATGAGAGAACTAAATAGAAAATTACTCTCATCAATCATCATTCAAAGGGAGAGAAACCTACTTAAAATCCGCAATGACTTGAAAAATGTCCAGGATGATTTGGCCCCCTTCACTGATCTCACGTCTTTCAACGATTGGGATAAGAAGATAAATGACCACATTGTCACTTTTGAAACCAATCTCATCAGTAAGAAGTCAGGCAAATTTGAGAGGGACAGATTAGACTATCTGTATGGGCGCGAATTTGAATGGAAAATACCAACCGATGGCGCTGGCCCTCTCACAAACAAGTCAAAATCACTCCCTCGTAATGACATATGCCCTATGGGCCCTCCACGCCACAAAAAAACAAATAAGGGCAACACCACAAGACAGAGATCGCTCAGAAACTCCCAACCACAGAAACATCCCACCAATAATATTCAAGGGAAAAGGAAAGAGGGGCAACTCCCGACCCAGAGATACCACCAGGCGACAGCAGCCTACTATCCTTCATCCCACAACAATAAAAACAAATGGGCCAATAAACTGGAAAATGGCCGAACTCCACCATCAGGAGCCAAAGCCCAGCAAACACAAGGTCATACTTATGACTCTGTCACTACCTCAACAAAAAGCATTGAAACACACTCTACTGCCAGATACCACCACAACCAACCACCACACCAGCTACCAGATGAACAATACACCCATTCAGCAAATACCGATGGAAAACACACAACCATGTATTTTTTTAGAAGAGGGAGCTGTGGGAAACTGGAACCCCACGGCACAACAACAACAAAAAACCCCTCTGGAATTCCAACAGAGGTCGGTAAGAAAAAGAGAAGATGGAGAAGAAGAGGTAGACGAGGAGGAAAGAGCACCAAAAAAAGGGAAAAGATAATTCCAACACATACTACAATTAAGATCTTCAATCTATCTAGTTCAGTCTTCGATGACACAGAACTCAACATCCTTCGCAAAGGTCTCAACTTTGCCCCAAAAAACCCTCCAAACCTTTTTGAGATCTTTTTAGACCTAAATAGGTATATAAGAAATCTCACCCTGAAAAGGTATTTTGCCCTTCACGAATCACCCTCTGAAGCACCATCCTTATCCACAAGCCCCCCATCTGACAATACTGCACTAAATACGGACAACGCACTCGAAAACTTGGAGAGTCTTTTTCAGGAGGGAGCCTGCGAGGACTATGAAACTGAACCAGAACTCTTAGCCCTCATGGAAAAACAGATCACACACACCGACTTCAAACCCAAGTCTTCCTTCCATCCCCACTGGGCAAAAGGAAAATTCATTCCAATATTCTATGAGATAGTGCTGGACGAAATTAAAAGGATCTGTCAAAAAAATTTTCTCAGTGACAAATCCATAAACATTTAGAACAAAGACCACGAAGTCCCCAAAGAGATCCTTAAGAAATTCCAGAATAGAGAAGACATCATTATTAGGCAAGCTGATAAAGGTGGTGGTCTAGTAATTCAAAATCAAGCTGACTATCTGACAGAGGCCCTGAGACTCCTTGGAGATACCGACACATATGAGAAACTCCCTGCTGACCCACTACCATCTTTTGCAACCTCCCTCGAAGTCCTATTAAATCAAGCTAAGGATAATGGAGTCATCACGAAAAGCGAACTCCTTTTCCTTAACAAACAGCATTCACTGACTCCCCATTTCTACCATATCCCCAAAATTCACAAGAATCAGACAAATCCACCGGGCAGACCTATTATTGCTGGGATCGACAGCTTAACCAGCAATCTAGGTTGTTATATCGACCACTTCCTACAAGACTTAGTAATACAACTACCATCATACGTAAAAGATTCCGGACACATGCTCGACATCCTTTCATCATTTTCTTGGCAACCGCATTTCAAATGGCTCTCATTGGATGTCTCTTCTCTCTATACCTCCATCGAACACAAATATGGCATAGAAGCAGCCAAACACTTTCTCTCCAAGAGTAACATACACCCTGTACAGACCAAATTCCTCCTCGACTCCATCGAATTCTGCCTCACTCACAACTACTTCTCCTTCGTGGGCGAGTATTTTCGCCAAACCAAGGGAACTGCCATGGGAGCAAAATTTGCACCTAGCTACGCAAACCTCTTCATGGGCATGTGGGAAGATCTGTTCACCTGGGCCAACAATCCTTTTAAAGATCAGCTCGCCCTCTACACCCGATACATTGATGACATCCTGATCATTTGGAACGAATCACATATGGATCTAAACAAATTTCTGGAATACTGCAACTCCAATCCTTATGGTATCTCTTTTACCCATGTGGTCGACAACACATCACTCGTCTTTCTGGATTTAGACCTGCAAATCGAGGAAGGCAGCATTATATCCAAAACCCATTTCAAACCTAGTGCTGGAAATTCCTACCTCTACGCCAAAAGTCACCACCATCCCAAATGGATCCGTAACATACCCCACGGGCAATTCTGCAGGCTGAAGAAAACCTGCACTAAGAAAAGTGACTATGAAAAACAGGGATCCATCTTAAAAAAGAAATTTCTTGAGAAGGGTTATGAAGAATCACTCATCAAACAGGCCTTTTACAAATATTGGACCCAGTATGACGAACATCCCTCTGTCACTATGGTAATGGAGGCTAACAAAACAAGCGGCAATAAAAGGACCACCGACAGCAATATCTCCAACCCCATCAGATTCAGTACACAATATAACACCAAAGCATTCGACATACAGAGAGCCATCGAGAAAAATTGGAACATTCTCAAGCAGGATCCCATCCTCAATCCAGTTCTACCACCCAAACCAGTAGTTGTGTTTCGAAAATTCAAAGATCTTAGAAGCCTAATAGCTCCGAGTAGAGGGCGAAAACCTCAGAACCAAACCAAGACCCCCACTGGCAATTGGGCATCCATCTTTGACCAGAAAGGCAACTACAAGTGTGGAACCAAAAACTGTGGAGCCTGTGCCTTCATTGCACACCGCAAAAAAGAAATCATGGGGTCCAACGGCCAGTACCACAAAATCAAACAGTTCATCAATTGCGGTACCTCCTATGTAGTCTATGGTCTTATCTGTCTATGCGGTCTTCTGTATGTTGGGCGCACAATACGTCCACTCAGGACAAGATTTTTTTTTTTTAAATCAGAAAATTCTTTATTGAGCCACAAAAGACAAGTTACATAGTAGACAAGTAGTCAAGCATTAAATATGACATCATATATGTTGTGAACTCAGATCATTCAATGCTTTCTTGACCATGTGTATTCAATGTAAATAAAGATTGTTACAGCAGTGGCATCAAATAGGTTTTACCTTTATATAACAACAAACCGTATTGCGTAAGAGAACAAATACTCTCCCACCCAACACAGCTACCAGATGACAAACTGGTCATCTAACCATAAACCTTGCTCCTGGTCTGCACAATTAGGTTCAGTCTCCCGGATACACAGCATAAATACACCAATTACCGCCTCTGTCAAACAAGCAGTATACACTTAAACTTGAAATATTCTGTGCATAATTAATTGTGGGGGTGCCAATCCCGGGGAGTCCAACCAAGGTCGCCATATAGAGTTAAATTTTCGAGATGCATTTCTATGCTGATATGTTAGATGTTCTCTGATAAATATATAATATATAAGATATAATTTACCTGTTCTATCCATTGTTTTTTGGTTGGAATATTTACAGATAGCCAGAATCTGGCCACCAACTTACGGGCCAGATATAATAATCTGATTATTGCTATATTATTAGGAGGGGGTATATTTCTTCATCAATTGCTCCCAAAATACATATCAGGGGATCCAAGGGGACCCTAATTTGAAATACTGATGAAATTGTATCGGTAACATCGCCCCAACAACGGTGTAACTTGGGGCAGCGCCACATCAAATGAATCAGTGACCCCTCTTCTCCACACCTTTTAGGGCACAAGGGAGAATCCCTTCTGCCCCATCTATGTAATTGTATTGGCGTAGGATAAGCTCTATGTAGCAAGAATAAATGCGAAAGTCTATGTGTTTGTGATACTGAAGTTAATGGCCCTGTCTGAAGGCATGTGTCCCAGATATCCTCGTTCACCTCTCCCAGGTCCTCTATCCATCCACGTCTGCATGGTAAATTTGCAGTGTCTTGTATAGCAGAGAGCAAATGTGAGTAAATGTGAGATATAAGACCCTTTTTTTCCCGACAATAGAAAATGTCATTTATTAGGGGATGGGTAACAAGTACCAGAGCAGCTGACCGGCTTTGAATCTGAAGGGCATGGCGTAACTGAAGATATCGGTAAAATTGATGTCTGGGAAGCCCAAATTCAGATTGCAACTCCATAAAAGGTTTTAAGATATTTTGGTGAAATAATTGGGAAATATTATGAATTCCGGCATTCCTCCACAATTGGAAACCCTCCAGTTTATAGACTTCTGCTAGGTTCGGATTGTTCCATAGAGGGGTCTCTGCTAGGAAGCCCAGAACTTGTAATTTAGATTTGACCGTAGACCATAATTTTTTGAGAAGAACTATGGTGGGGGCCGTTTGTGGCAGGTGTAACAGTCCCGCCTCCAAAATTGCCAGCACCGATGTATTTAATGTTCCAGTTCGCAGCATGCATTCAACCGAGTCAAAATCGTTTAGCAATCCAAGACCACTCAAATGTTGCAATTGAGAGGCATAAAAATATAGTTTAGGGTTGGGAACCGCAGCTCCACCCCGATCTTTACCATACTGCAAGGTGGAAAGACTTATTCTAGCAACTTTTTTCCTCCAAATTAGGGATCTAAACAATGTCTCAATACGATTAAACCACTGACGGGGTATCCATTGTGGAGAATTGTGCATAATGTATAGAAGCTGAGGTCCCCAGACCATTTTGATTAAATTTATTCTACCAATTACTGATAAGGGGAGCTTACACCAAGTATTGCATATCATTTGAAGTCTTTTGAAAAGAGGTAGTAAATTATCTTCTAAGTATTTTTTTGGGTTGACTGACACATGTATTCCTAGATATTTAAATGAAGAGACCACTTTAAGCGGTCTTGCACTAACCGGCAGATCAACCATTGGCTCATCTACCGGAAGAATGACGGATTTACTCCAATTAATGGAGAATCCCGACAATGAACCAAAATGTTGTATTATCTCCATCACATTCGTAAGTGAAGCCTCCACATCCCCTAAGTAAAGTAAAGTGTCGTCTGCATAAAGAGAGATCTTATCAGAAATTGGGCCTCTGACAAAGCCCACAATAGACTGTGAGGATCTTACCACCTCTGCCAGTGGTTCAAGGGCCAGTGCGAATAGCAGGGGTGAGAGTGGGCACCCCTGCCTCGTACCTCTAAAAAGAGGAAATGAATCTGAGAGATCACCATTTACGCGGATCCTGGCTGTGGGGGCCGAATATAGCAGCTTACCCCATTGAATAAAATTATCTCCTAAGCCAAAACGCTTCAAGGTTTCCCATAAGTCTTGTGGCCAGCACCCTTGCCAACAATTTAACATCAGTTGTCAATAAAGATATGGGCCTATACGAGTCAGGTAGATGGGCCTCTTTACCAGGTTTAAGGAGAAGAACAATAATTGCTTCATTCATGGATTGGGGTAAACTTCCTATTTTTTTGGCATCTTCAAATACTTCCTTTAGGTGTACTATTAGGGTTTCAGAGTAGCGCTTATAGACCTCCGCCGGCAAGCCATCCGATCCCGGAGACTTACCAGGAGAGGAAAGCGTCAACGCCTCCAGGAGCTCCTCAACCCCAAGGGGAGCGTTCAACTGTGCTACGTCCTGAGGCGGGAGCTGCGGTAATTGGCAGTGATCTAGAAAAGAATTAATTTCCAACAGGGTAGGATTGACTTTCGTGGAGTACACATCAGCATAGAAATCCCTGAACGTGGATAATATCTCAGTATGGGAAGAAACCAGAGTGCCCGATGAGCTCATGATTGATTCTATGTGGGATGATCCCTTTTGGGAGCGTATCATCATAGCAAGCATATGCCCTGTGGTTTCTCCCTCCTCAAAATATTTTTGTTGAAGAAAAAACCTTTTCTTTTCCGCAGTGGTTAATATCAAATGGTTGGCCATATGCTGAGCCTCAAGAAAAGACCTCTCGGTGCTCTCCGAGGGGGATTCGATAAAAGCCGATTCAGTCCTCTTAACCTCTTTCAACACAGTTTGTTCCCAGTTCTTGGTCTCGGTCTTAATGGTGTTAATAGATCTGATAAATTGGCCTCTCAGAAATGCTTTTAATGTATCCCAAAAAATACCCGGGCTAGATGAAGGTTTGTTAAACCTAATGAAAGATTCTAAGTTATCAAAAATGGGGTCAGGCGCAGGAAACAATGACAACCAAAAAGGGTTGAGTTTCCAGTAGTTCCTCTTTAGAACACCCGATGTGGAAATCTCTATGCATAGGGGAGAATGATCAGAGACAGTTCGTGCTTCATATTTTGTAGAAGTTACTAATGGGAGCATCAAATCATTACCCAGACCGAGATCAATCCTGGAGAGACCTTTATGTGTAGCAGAGAAACATGAATAACATTTTGTCTGCGCATGACTCAACCTCCATACATCCCTCAATCCTAGTTCCGCAATGAGGCGGGCAAAGGACGTTTGTCCTCCCCTCACCCCACCCAAAGAGATCTTTGCGGTCATTTTGTCCAGCTCTGCATCTAAATAGTTGTTAAAATCCCCAACAATAATTGCTGGTATCCCTGGGTGTTGTGAGAGGAAGGAGGCCAACGTCTTAACAACCTCTATCGAAAAGGGAGGTGGTATATATATATTTCCAATAATACATTGTAACCCATCTAATGAACATACCAGAAAAACATAGCGACCGTGAGGGTCAACAATCGATAATGTATGAGTAAAACTTATATTTTTGCCTACCAGAATACTGACACCTCTAGCATATGAAGAGAAGACAGTATGAAACTGAGCGGTAAATAATTTTGTAGAGAATGGAGATTCCTGAGCAGGTAACATATGTGTCTCCTGAAGACACACTACTGAGGATTCCATGCGTTGAAGCATATGCAATACAGCTAGGCATTTCACTCTGTCTCCCAGGCCCCTAACATTCCAACTAGTAAGCATTATCTGTTTAGCCATAGAGCATTAAAACGTAAATAGATGAGGGTGAGTTATATAGGACACACAGAGAATGCTCCAGAGAGCCGCCATTATTATGTCGAACAAGACCATAGAAATTAGGCAGTCTTTGGTGTAGCTTCCTCAGGCCAGGTAAAAATCATTGAGGCAGTACCAGGACCAATGAAGTAACTGTGTCCCTGGGGACAGAAATCAAAAAGAAAACAACAGAATAAAACAGAAACTGTAGCGTCCACGAAGGACCCGCAACTGGGGGGCTAAATTCTGTAGCCGGCTTTAAAGAGCCAAAAGGCAACAGGCCTTGATTTACTTGCGTAGATTTAGCTACCTTCAGTAAACTGTCCATGCGGTATCCTTCGCCTTGAAGCAAATATTGCCATCTTGTGACTAGAACTATTATGAACGGATAATAATTGCACCATCATTGCTTTACTAAAAGAAATTTTCCTCTCAGATTATAGGGAAGGGTATTGATCTTCAGGTAATTCTGCGTCTTCTGCCCAGATCTTCTCGTAAGGATTTTTCCTCTCTGTCCAGCCATTGCACCGCCATCGCGGGCCTCTCAAAAAAATGCACCTCGTCCCTGGCTACTACACGAAGACGAGCCGGATAAAGCATAGAATATTGTAATTCCAGAGAGCGGAGTCTCTTTTTAATATCATTGAACTGAGCCCTCTGCTTTTGTACATCAGCCGAGAAGTCTGGAAACAGTGATATTTTGGAATTTTCAATCACCAGGGCATCTCCTAGAGTGCGGGCTTTTGATAGAATTATGTCTCTGTCTCTGTAATGAAGCATTTTGAAAAGAAATGCTCTAGGAGGATTGCCTGGGGGCAAGGGCCTAGATGGAACCCTATGTGCCCGCTCCACTGCAAACATGGGGGAGAACGAGTCTTTCCCAAATTTATCCAGCAGCCATTTTTCAATAAAATCGACCGGGTTCCTGCCCTCCATTTTTTCAGGGATGCCAATAGCTCTGACGTTATTTCTGCGTAGCCTGTTTTCTAAATCATCGAGTTTCGCAGCATGTTTAGCTACCATTATTTGTTGAGCGTGTGTGTCCCTTTGCATGGGGGCCCAGTCGTCCTCTATGATGCTAATACGTCCCTCAATAGCAGAGGTCCGATCCCTTAATTTTTGCATATCCTGACGCAGGAAAGACATCTCTGTCTTCATCCCCTTAACCTCTGATGCAAGTGCCGTGATAGAGAGATTACATGAAGTGACAGCGGAGAAGATATCTCTCAATGTGGGTTCCTGTTCAGGCGAACTCGCGGTTTGGGCCTTGTGTGATCTTTGGGGCATAGGTAAATTACTCACAGTGTCCCAGGGCAGCAGAGCAGCATGCAGATCCTCCAGGGGAACAGTATCATCTGCCTCCGATTGCGAGCCGCTTCGGCTCTCCGCTCCATTGCCGTTCGTTTCTGGTAAGTCCCATGCTTCAGACAGAGGGAAAAGCTTCTGCACGGCCTCCCTGTGTTTCGCTGCAGCCGACTTGAATGCCGCGCCGCCATCTTGGGCCTCGTGGTCCGGAGCGGAGCGGACTGTAGAGCGGCATCTGGGGTGTTTAGCAGCCATGCTGGTATATCTCTGTGAGCGGGCGATTGTGGCTGGTGTACCGGGGGGTAGTCTGGTGCAAGGTTCGGTCTGTCAGCAAAGATTTGCAGGATTTTTGTGCGGATTTTCGGCGGAGCTCACAAGATGTGCGACTGACTACATCCGCTGCCAAGCCACGCCCCCCCAGGACAAGATTTAGCGAACACAAATGCAGCATAATCAATAGTAACACGTACCATCAGAGTAAAAATAAAAAATGCCACAGCTATTCAGTACCTAGGCATTTCAGAGAATGTCATAACAGCAATCCAACAGGCATCAAAGTGTTTGGCATTGAAGCTATCAAAAAAGATGCTGACAATGGGAGGAGATTCAGAAGACTCTGTAAACAAGAATCATTCTGGATTTTCACTCTTGGGTCATTGGTTCCCGATGGAATGAATGAAGATCTAGATATCCATGGTGCCATCTAGATACAGAATATCACCATCATGCTTTGCCCCCCCCTCTATCCTAGCCATCCCCAGCCCCCCCCCTTATTACCTGTGATCCCCTTCATATCATCACCATCATTCCACCATACGGTAAACCCTGTATACCCTCTCCTGTCCCCACAGTTTCATGTACACCATTTCTCCTCATATTATCCACCTCTGCTGTTATACAACCCATATAAACCTGTGTGTGTACATGTGTGTGTATGTGTATGTATATGTGTATATGTGTATATATGTATATATATATATATATATATATATATATGTATATATATATATATATATATATATATATATATATATATATATATATATGTGTGTGTGTGTGTGTGTGTGTGTATGTGTATATATGCATATATATATATGTACATGTTCTGCACGAAATACCTCCGGTTCACTATTCAAATCATAGTCACACTTTTCATATCACATTACTTTATATGGCTTAATTGGATTCAATATTAGCCTTTTCATTCATGCCCTCGGACCTGCCCCCCAGAGTCTTTTAAACCCCCAGCACAACCTCATCACAAAACCTTTCCTATCCCTAGGCAGCAAGACGCTTTCTATCCAGCCATCAGCTGCCTCAAGGACACCTCCTCCCTCCTCCTCCCCCCCCCCTTCTGCTGCCAGGATCACACGGCTCTCCACTCCAAAGGATCTCTACAGTTTACAGCTGTGTCTACACACTTCTCCTGAGACAGGTTAGCCACAATGGTCTTATCCTGTTAAACCCAGCAGTGTCCATAAGAGCTTGCTTACTTTCCCTGCTCAACTTATGTTTCACTACAGGCACATCTGACAGCCTAACAGGACCGCAAAAAGAAAATACAATCTATTTACATTCTAATTTCATCCATAGGTAGGTGCGTTCTGTCATCAGCCCACCTGTCTGCCTCCTCCAATATTTGGTCACCAACACCAGATTATCCCCCTAACGTATCCACTCCCGCCACTCTCCGCTATTGCGTTGCACAAACTACACATTCCCACCCTACCGCCATGACACTGGTTCTACATAGGCACAATACATGCTGTGTAGGGGTGGTCTCCACATGTGTGTGTATGCATGTGGACATGTATATGTGTGCATGTATATATATATGTGTGCATACGTGTATATATATATATATATATATATATATATATATATATATATATATATGTGTACAGATTTATGTGAATATATACATATATTTATTTTGTGCATATTGTTTCTTTATATATATATATATATATATATATATATATATATATATATATGCATATGCGTTTTAGATTTTTATGTACATTTGATATATGCATTTTTGTATATATTTTTGTGGATTTCCATTTGAATGAACACATTTCTGTTTTTGCACAAACCACATGGCCATCTTTGTGCCCCCATTTGTGCTTTCCGTGAACAGGGGCATACCTCCACATATCTGTTCCAGCACAGCGTTTTACGTGCTGGCAGAGTTTTTACACGCATGCGCATGTCCTTTGGACAAAAGCACAACCGGTTTTACCATGCGGAGAGACAATATCTCTCAATGTGTCTCAGTGCACTTTTTACTTCATTTACCATCGCCCCCCCTCATATGCATATATGTTTTTTTTTAATGCATTTACATGCGTTTGTATTATGCACGTGTATGTATATGCATGTATGTGTACACGAGTATGTGTGTGTACACTTATGTATGCGTAGATTTTTTCATTTGTATGTATTTAGACTACAATCTCATGTTCTGTGCTTTAAAATCCCACTACCTATCATTAATTCTTTGTACTGATATGGTAATTTTTATTTCTAATATATTTATATTATATACTTTTTATCATTTTATGAATGCATTTTTCAATGTAAACTTATCTTACGTCTCCAGTCTGTAGTGTACGGTATATATTGTTCTTATTTATACCCCATCTAGAACACCTGGGTATGGAACTTGGAATAATCAATTGTCCATCACAGGACACATCCTCCTACTAGCCACACCACCTCTCCCCATGTACACATGTCGGCCTACCGGCCTATACAGACTGTGCTCCAGTTCTCCTGGCTCTGATGAAGAGGTTTTCCTCGAAACGCGTCAGCATTTCTTAAATACCTGCCTCAATATGGGCACACCCCAATTTTAACTTCCTAGTACTTATTTTGTTACCTGTTTTTCCTTTTCTTTTTATAATATTATGTAGTATTTGTATGATTTTATATCTATATGACTATATGTCTGTATTCTTTTACATAAATAAACCATACATTTCTTGATGTAAGCGTCTGATCACGCGCCTTCCATCCACTTCCTACTAAACAGTCCTTTGCAGACCACCCCTGGTCAGCTAAGGCAGCGAGACACGCTCCATCATCTCCCCAGTCCTATCTCTGACTACAATACTACCTTTGTTTTACAGCAAACGATCTCACAAGCGCAGGAGTATTTTTCACCATATCTTGTTCACACTTTTGCATTAGCCTCCAGGGGTCTCCCGCAGCTCGAGTGAGACGTGCCTTTTGTCCAAGTTCATTCTCTGAACACTACCAAGGTCAGCAGACCCTACAACACAACAGGTCACAAAATATTATACTACTAGACCAGCATGGTCTTATCTATTAAACAAAGAGAACTGAGACGGACCTCTCTGGCAAGAGGTTTCTCCAATAGCATTGAAGCACATGAAACATGCCACAAACCAACAGAAATTTCCACTACACCAATACTACCTTTGTTTTACAGCAAACGATCTCACAAGCGCAGGAGTATTTTTCACCATATCTTGTTCACACTTTTGCATCTCCCTCTTCCTGCCTACCCTGTCTAACGACCATAGGGATCTCCTTGAGAGCCTGTTCACCCAAGCAGAGGTACTAGACACAAACAAATCTTTGAAAGTCGGCTCTTCACCTGGACCAGATAGCTTTTCCACTGGATGCTATAAAAAGTTTGGACCCTGCCTGGCCCCACATCTGATAAGGTTATTCAACTCCCTTAGGGAGGGTACCCTTCTGGGGGCAGATCTAAACGCAGCATTTATTTTGGTTATTCCCAAACCAGGGAAGGACGCAAGCGAGGTAGGAAATTATTGTCCGATCTCTCTCATAAACAACGATATTAAAATTGTGACAAAGATACTAGCTAACAGGAGAGCAAGCTTCATCCCCTCATTTATTCATAGAGATCAGGTGGGTTTAATCCCTGGGAGACAAGGCCCAGATCAGATTCGTCAAACCACAGCTTGGAAGAGTCAGACGTCTTTGTACAGAGCCTTATCCGTGTAACTCATGGACCTCCCTGAGTTCTGAGCGGTCATGTGACCTGCCTCCTCTGACTCAGACCTTGAAAAGCCTCAATCCAGCCAAGAGCTGAGCAGCTCCTGATTCAAGCCATGGAACCTGCCATTAGGGTCATGGGGAGGAGGCAGGTCACATGACCGCTCAGAACTCAGGGAGATCCATGAGTTACATGGATAAGGCTCTGTACAAAGACGTCTGACTCGTCCAAGCTTCCCAATACTTACCAGCATCCCTGCTCCCTACTTGAAGGATCTCTCCACCAGATATTGCGGTGAGGATTTGAGATCAGGATTCCAGCGGGACACTGATGTAGGAAGATATCATTCTTGGATACAGACAATGGCACCTGCCCACTCCCAGGGGTGGTAATGTACTGTGTTTCTATTTTCAAATCTTATTCCCAGATATCAATAGTGCACTTTATTACATTCATCACCACCGACTATCTGATAATAAACACTCTGATTGGGACTTACCGGACTTCAAGCTACATACAGCAACACAGCTTTGATTTATGATACTTATTCAGGCTGCTTTGAACTTTGTTACCTTGCTTATACCGTCATGGTATCCGGATCCCATAGACCATAGTTGATAACTGAACACCCCAATCAGTTAGTGTCCACTCTGAGCCCCCTGATTTACACTGTGAATTCCTCATGGCCCTCTCCCCTTTTCGATCCTCCATCCCCCTCTTTTGAGCTTCACTCATCCACCCAGGGGATTGGTGTCAGCCTTACAGCCCTACCCACAATTTCTGGAAATCCTAATGATGGACAGCAGGGCTGACACCAACTTCACTTAGTGTCCGGACGCTGTTTGTATTATTTGTTATATGTTACATGTTGTTTTGTTCCCCCTGACTGTGTTTGCGACAGATCCACTTATCTAAGTGGTTGGCAATTTTTAATTAGGAACAGTACACCACTGGGTCCACACCCTTTTTCGCTATTAATGTATGTGCCTAAATAATTAATACATTTATACCTTTTTGAGATAATATTGGTATGTTGCCCCTTCATTAACCCTGCTTTTCTCCGTCCCCTTCTGTTTGGGATACTTAGTTTATTACCTAGGGATCAACCTAACTCCAGATATAACTAACCTTTTTAAAGCTAATTATCCCCTATGATCCTCAAATGTAGGGGTGATTTGGAAAAATGGTCTAGATGTGGTCTATTCTGGCTGGGTAGGGTGCACGCAGTAAAGATGATGCTCCTCCCCCGTCTTTTATACTTATTCCGCTCTCTGCCAATCCCACTCATGAAGCGTTTCCTCAGTAAATTTCAGTCAGAAATAATACGCTTTATCTGGGGTAATAAGGGGTATAGGTGCCCATCCAGAATCCTTCTTCGCCTAAAATCCCAGGGCGGTTTGGGTCTACCGGACCTCTGGGGATACTATCAGGCTGCGCAATTATCACAAATTTCAATGATTTTCAATTATCTTTTCCAGGGGCCCAAAACCTGACTGGCTATCCATGGAAAGGAAGGCTACCCCACTCAACACCATTGATTTTCTCCTATGGTGTGACCCAAAGATCAGGCCGGCTATAATGTCCCCCACTCTCTCTCACTCCATTACACTAGACACTAAACTATACACACAAAACTTCCTCATCTCTCCCCTGAAACCACTAGCTCACATATTCCATAATGCTAACTTCCCTTCGGGGCTAAATATACAGGCGTTCAGATGGTGGACAGACAAAGGTCTCTACTGCATAGGCCACTACCTTTCCCTGGTGGGTCCTCTTACCTTGTCCTACTACAGGCAGAAACTGGACATGCCCAACACAGAAATATTCAGATTCTCCAAAATCTCACATTTTTTAAATTCCCTCTGGATTAACAAACCGGAACCTCCCAAAATAACCCCTTACGAGCACTGGTGCTCCAATACTATGGACCAGAAAGGAGGTATCTCCTTGATTTACACGGCCAAAAAAAGGAGGGGGAGTGCAGCGCTATAAACAAATAAATACCAAGAATGTAATTGTCGACAATGATGTCAAAATAAAAGAAGTGAAATAATATGTGAACAGTGACATAAATATACAGTAAATAAAGTGACCTATGACCAATATAAAGATCAATAAAAATAAATGTCCATATGTGATGAAAAGGGACCACATATAATGGTGAATCCCTGTGGTGAGTGATCCAAAACAAGCATGTGACGATCATTAAAATCTTGAGCAGACATCAAAGTGAATGGTGAATAACCATGAAAAGACCACCACCAAAAGTACTAGTCTCTTACCAGAAAGATTGGACTTGTACAGGTGTACACCTGACAAGCCAATCAAGCTTGGAAGGTAACCAACGAGGCACCAATTCAATGTATGGAATACAGCGTCTGGATGGACGTTCCATTGAATTCAGCAGAGTAGACACAGCTTACATGCAGATGCAAATCAGCATTTGCCAATAGGTATACAAGTGCTTGAAAAAGAGACAATAACTGTGGACCAGCAAGAAATCCTGATGCGTTTCGCCTAAACAGGCCTCATCTGGGGTGCTGGTCACCCACAATCACTGTCTATATATAGATGAATAAGCCCCCAAATGAGGAACAGCTCTGGTGTTCAATTACAGCTAATCTGCACTTACTTCCTGTTTCAGACAAGATGGCGTCACCGCTTGAGTGTCAAGCCTCACTTTTGAAACAAGGAAGTAAAACCAAACTTTTGTTTAGATCACCTCTGGGTATGAGGCAAGATGGCACAGCCGCCTGTGTTCCAAGCCTCATTGTGATAAACCAAAACAGGAAGTGATCTAGTATGATAGAAGACCATGCTGAGAAAAGGCATAGGGATGTAAAAGACATTACTGGGGGCTTAAATAAAGTAAAAAATATAAAATAAACATTAATATTATGTTAGATGTAATTAATGAAAAAAAAATGGAAAGCATATTTAATGATTAGATATGGAAAAAAAGAAAAACTTTTACCAAATAAAACAAAAACTGTGACAGCCATCTGGTATGAAGGCCGAATGATATCTCCAGAATCAATAAGGAGATAATAAATAAAGTATGAAAAACAAAAAATATGAGAAATGTTCTATAAAAATATAAAAATATAAAAAATGTTCTAAATATTCAGAGCTGGTACTCACATTGGTTGCCAATATAGTGGTACATAATAAACACATAAAGTGGCATGTAAATGCAAAAGTACAAAATGCACATGAGATACAATGTATCATTAAAAAAATATTTAATGGATGTATTTTAGGGAAAAAGTAAAAAACAAAATGAAAATTAATTTTTAAAAAATGAGAGCGACATTAATAAGCACCTAGGAAATATGGTCTATATAGAAATGAGTTACCTTGGTTAATAAAAGCATTAATATCCCACTCTATATTGAGATCAAAGGGGGAGTAAGTCTGAAGCTTATATATCCAGTAGGTTTCCAAATGGGAAACCCTCCTAGTTTTAGCACTCCCTCTTCATAGGGGGATATAATTGTCAATAATGATAAATTAAAACAAAAAATGTCGGCGCTAAGTGGTGTCTGTTACTGTACAAAAACCTAACCAGAATGTGTCTCTGGGGGTCAGCAGCACAGTAAAAATTGAATAAAACACCTGAATCAACAAGTGTGAAAAATATTATGATGAACAATAAACTAGGAAGTGCGGTTCTGAACATACACATATAAAGGTACAAGTAGGTAAGTGTATTCAACACTTATACGTAGTGGGTATCATTGGATACCAAAATGAATAAGCAAATAACCTCCTGGTGGCCACCAGGGCAACAGAAAGTTCCAATGTGGACACAATATTGTGTGTGAAAAATATTAAATGTGTCAAAAAATAAAAAATATTAATAACTAGAAAAGGTACAATTTCTGGGGAAATTGTGAAAGTGTTCTTGCCTCTACAACTGGAGTGGGCGGAGTAACTGGGTGGAGTGGGCGGAGTAACTGTGAAAAGTGTTAAAAAGCTTAATATTTTAAAAAGTATAAATAGTAGTAAAACAGTTGAAGTCCCATCATTAGCTGAAAGAGCTGAACATTTTTTTCAAAAAAGATTTTTTTTTTCAAAAATGAATTTTTTTTTAAATGATTTTTTTTTCAAAAATAATTTTTTTATTTTTTCAAAAATATTTTTTTTTCAAAAATAAATTTTTTTTTCTCAATATTTTTTTTTTCAAAATTTTTTTTTTTTCAAAAATATTTTTTTTTTTTCAAAAATGATTTTATTTTTATTTTTTCAAAAATTATTATTTTTTTTTTTCAAAAATTTTTTTTTTTTTTTTCAAAAATATTTTTTTTTTTTACATGGGGCAGTCATAATGTTTTGGCTGATCATGGGGTGGTCATAATGTTTTGGCTGATCATGGGGTTGTCAGCTTTTGTCACCTCCCACTCTAGTTTTGAACATTTCACCATTCATTCCTATGGGACCAATTGCGCCGCAAAAACGTAATTTCGTGGACCATTCGGGGAAACATTCCACAAAGTAATAACACACCAATCGGGAACAATCCGCTCGTTTCGGTATATTACTTGTCTCTGTAGTGTGAAAACTGTGGGAGGAGTCTACAAGCATTATCAAGTCTAGCAGATGAAGTCACATGCATTTAGGGTGTCTCAGCATCTTGTGTTTACAACCACTGTTTCCTAGCAACGCTCATGCCCTGTTTATGCTTCCCAAATACTACTTCATCAAAACTGCCCCATCAGAATTACCCCATCAAAACTGCCCCATCATATTCCTCTATTATAAATCAGTACATGGTGTGTCTGTCCCCTCCCCCGGGCTCTGTAATCAGAGCTGAGATGCTCCAGCCACCTCCCCCCTGTGTATAACAGAAGCTTTGGTAACCATGGCAACAAAACAAACACTAACAGTACACTCTGATTAATGGCTAAAATTTCCTGAAATGACCTCTAAACAAATGGCCGTATTTTAAAAACTATACATCCTACAGCGAAGATCTTTATATTGTGAGAATCACAAGACCCAGACCTAGATTTTGATGTATAGTATGTCTCTGAAATATTAAAAATGAAGGCACGGTCACAGTTTAGAAATTGCCCTTCAAATTTGGAGGGGGCTAGAGTGTAGTTTCAATGAATGTCAATGGACGGCGTGAGTTACAAACAAATGGTCATATTGTGAAAACTATCAGGACTATGGCTTAGCCGTGGACATGTTTAGTGGCAGCAGGGATAGCTGAACGTTTTGATATAAGATTTGTGTAGGTGGGCTTGAAAATGAGGGAGTGGCGGCAGTTTAGAAATCATGTTCTGATTTTTCAGCTTTTGTCATCTCCCACTCTAGTTTCCCCATTCATTCCTATGGGACCAATTTCGCCGCAAAAATGACGATATTTCGTGAACCATTCGGCGAAACGTTCCACAAAGTAATAGCACACCATTCGGGAACAATCCGCACATTTCGGTATATTACTTGTCTATGTAGTGTAAAAACTGTGGGAGGAGTTAGGGTGGTAAATTTGGCTATAATAATAAGAATAATATATATGTGAGATAACAGTAAGTGGTCTTGCTATGCAAGAACACTTAACTAGAAAAGGTACAATTTCTGGGGAAATTGTGAAAGTGTTCTTGCCTCTACAACTGGAGTGGGCGGAGTAACTGGGTGGGGTGGAGTGGCTTGAGTAACTGTGAAAAGTGTTAAAAAGCTTAATATTTTAAAAAGTATAAATAGTAGTAAAAAAGTTCCATCATTCGCTGAAAGAGCTGAACATTTTTTTCAAAAGTAATTTTTTTTTTTCAAAAATGAATTTTTTTTAATCAAAAATGATTTTTTTTTCTTTAAAAATGATTTTTTTTTTCAAAAGTAATTTTTTTTTTCAAAGGTAATTTTTTTTTTCAAAAATGAATTTTTTTATTTCAAAAATAATTTTTTTTTTCAAAAATATTTTTTTTTTTCCAAATATATTTTTTTTTCAAAAATAATTTTTTTTTTAAAAGAAATTTTTTTTTCAAAAATAATTTTTTTTTTTCAAAAATATTTTTTTTTTTCAAAAATATTTTTTTTTTTCAAAAATATTTTTTTTTTTTTTCAAAAATGATTTTTTTTTTTCAAAAATTATTTTTTTACTTTTTTCAAAAATTTTTTTTTTTTTTCAAAAATATATTTTTTTTTTACATGGGGCGGTCATAATGTTTTGGCTGATCATGGGGTGGTCATAATGTTTTGGCTGATCATGGGGTTGTCAGCTTTTGTCACCTCCCACTCTAGTTTTGAACATTTCGCCATTCATTCCTATGGGACCAATTTCGCTGCAAAAACGTCATTTCGTGGACCATTCGGCAAAACATTCCACAAAGTAATAGCACACCAATCGGGAACAATCCGCTCGTTTCGGTATATTATTTGTCTCTGTAGTGTGAAAACTGTGGGAGGAGTCTACAAGCATTATCAAGTCTAGCAGATGAAGTCACATGCATTTGGAGTGTCTCAGCATCTTGTGTTTACAACCACTGTTTCCTAGCAACGCTCATGCCCTGTTTATGCTTCCCAAATACTGCTTCATCAAAACTGCCCCATCAGAATTACCCCATCAAAACTGCCCCATCATATTCCTCTATTATAAATCAGTACATGGTGTGTCTGTCCCCTCCCCCGGGCTCTGTAATCAGCTGAGATGCTCCAGCCACCTTCCCCCCTGTGTATAACAGAAGCTTTGGTAACCATGGCAACAAAACAAACACTAACAGTACACTCTGATTAATGGCTAAAATTTCCTGAAATGACCTCTAAACAAATGGCCGTATTTTAAAAACTATACATCCTACAGCGAAGATCTTTATATTGTGAGAATCACAAGACCCAGACCTAGATTTTGATGTATAGTATGTCTCTGAAATATTAAAAATGAAGGCACAGTCGCAGTTTAGAAATTGCCCTTCAAATTTAGAGGGGGCTAGAGTGTAGTTTCAATGAATGTCAATGGACGGCGTGAGTTGCAAACAAATGGTCATATTGTGAAAACTATAAGGACTATGGCTTAGCCGTGGACATGTTTAGTGGCAGCAGGGATAGCTGAACGTTTTGATATAAGATTTGTGTAGGTGGGCTTGAAAATGAGGGAGTGGCGGCAGTTTAGAAATCATGTTCTGATTTTCCAGCTTTTGTCATCTCCCACTCTAGTTTCCCCATTCATTCCTATGGGACCAATTTCGCCGCAAAAACGACGATATTTCGTGAACCATTCGGCGAAACGTTCCACAAAGTAATAGCACACCATTCGGGAACAATCCGCACGTTTCGGTATATTACTTGTCTATGTAGTGTAAAAACTGTGGGAGGAGTTAGGGTGGTAAATTTGGCTATAATAATAAGAATAATATATATGTGAGATAACAGTAAGTGGTCTTGCTATGCAAGAACACTTAATAAACATCTATACCTAAAATAACACTAATAAGCCTATAAAGTGTATACATAAGTGTGTAAGTAGGTATTAATAATATAACTTATAAAATAAATGTTATCTCCAATAAGAATCCAGCATGATCTGTATACAATGTAAATCAGAAGGTTACTAAAGCCAAATTGGTAAGAAATTGGCACCCCTAAACGGGGAGAGATTAAGTTCATGTGGACGTGTCTCAAACGGGAAGAGACTTGTCTCTGAGACTTGTCTATTTTCTCTATACCTTCCCTTCTTAGGTCTGGGGACACTGAAGTCATAACAAAGGAGGGCTCTGTTACTGCCATGAGAAATTCCACCTTTTATAAGAGAACTGAAGATCAAGGTTGGTAACCTTACTATAGCTGTGTAACCAGGGAAGCTCTAAGCCAGAGAACATCCATTCCTGATTGTTGATGAGTAATGGCCAGGGATTTCTACGGAATCTCCCTCGGATACAGCTCCACATCTACTTCCTCCGGGTTAACCACCCCATCTACCGAATTCTGGTACAAGCCTGTTTGACTCACCACCTCCGGCTTGTGAGTCCACCTGTTCCGGTAAGAGTATTCCAGCTTCCTCGTTTCAATTTTTTGCAAGCTCTGATCAGTAGTGTTCACTTGTCTATTCCTACATTGCGCATACTGATCAAATACATCTCATATGTATATAGAAGGCATTGAAGCCGTTTACACGTCCATGTGAACTTAATCTCTCCCCGTTTAGGGGTGCCAATTTCTTACCAATTTGGCTTTAGTAACCTTCTGATTCACTTTGTATACAGATTCATGCTGGATTTTTATTGGAGATAACATTTATTTTATAAGTTATATTATTAATACCTACTTACACACTTATGTATACACTTTATAGGTTTATTAGTGTTATTTTAGGTATAGATGTTTATTATTGATATTTTTTATTTTTTTGACACATTTAATATTTTTCACACACAATATTGAGTCCACATTGGAATCTTCTGTTGGCCTGATGGCCACCAGGAGGTTATTTACGTATTCATTTTGATATCCAATGATACCCACTTCCTATAAGTGTTGAATACACTTACCTACTTGTACCTTTATATGTGTATGTTCAGAACCGCACTTCCTAGTTTATTGTTCATCATAATATTTTTTACACTTGTTGATTCGGGTGTTTTATTAAATTTTTACTGTGCTGCTGACCCCCAGAGACACATTCTGGTTAGGTTTTTGTACAGTAACAGACACCACTTAGCGCCGACATTTTTTGTTTTATTTGTTCACTTCACAATTTGTCTATTTGTAGTGTTGGCTCCTTTTTTTCACAGTTGGCGCAGTATTTCCACTTATCTTTTCAATAATGACAAATTGAGAACCTTTTGGATCTCGGCCATGATGTTTTCTGTAGTGTCTAGGTAGATTACTTTTAGATCTATTCTGGAGATATCATTCGGCCTTCATACCAGATGGCTGTCACCGTCTTTATACTGGTCATATGTTACTTTATTTACTGTATATTTATGTCACTGTTCACATATTATTTCACTTCTTTTATTGTGACATCATTGTCGACAATTACATTCTTGGTATTTATTTGTTTATAGCGCTGCACCCCTCCTTTTTTTGACCATTTTATTTACATTGTCATGTTGGCTGCTTTTTCATGGTTTTTTTTTGACAGCACGGTACTCTTTGTGATTTTTTTTTTTTGGCCCTTAATTTACACAGCTCTCCTGACAAATCTTGAAAAACCGACCTATGCTTGGCCTGGGAGGAGGACACAGGCAGAACGTGGACTTCATCAGAATGGTTCCAGTCCTCGATATGCTCCTACAAAGGTGTTTGCAACATTTTCCCCATAGAGGCCAGTCTAAAGGTTTTGACCAGGTGGTATTATGTTCCATTCAGATTGGCATTGATTTACCCAGGGACATCACCACTATGCTTTAGAGGTTGTGAACTTGAGGGCACAATGCTACATATTTGGTGGACCTGCCCCCGCATTATAGCCCTCTGGCAGAAAATCTTTCGAACTATTAGTTCCTTAATGAATGATACGGTAACTCCTAATCCCAGCATAGCCCTACTTAATCATACTATCTCTAACCTACCTAAGCACTTACAGGCCCTCTCTTTCTTTATATTGTTGGGAGCTAAAATCACTATAGCTAAGGCCTGGAAGAGGCCCACCATTTTCTTCCAATGTTGCAGGAGGAAAGTATCCTGGATTATGGCTAGGGAGCAAATAGTAGGGAAACTTAATGACAAAATTGAGAGGTTTAATGCCACCTGGGAACCTTGGGCCACTCTCTGTAACATACCATTCCTTCCTGGAATGGAGACTGGAACCGGGAATGCTCCCTCCCAGAGGCGTAACTAGAATCTTCAGGGCCCCGATGCAAGAAACCATGGAGGGCCCCCCTGACCCCCGGACAGGGCTCTTTTCTCTGAGCCTGATGGCGGAACACCAGGGCCTGGTCCCAAGTGGGTGGCTGCATATAAAGGAATTGATTTCTCCACCCCCCGCTTCCCCTCCTCTCCCTCCCACAGGCATTCAGCAGCTGCAGGAGAAAAATGGAGAGATCAGTTCCTCTATGTTGTTGTTTCTCAATCTTTTTCCAGTCAGGGCACCTTTGAAGTACACCCCTAGGTGAATGGGGCTGCACTGCAACCACCCTGCAACTGTGTGCATTGCATGCAGTTGCAGCATAGTTATGATGCATTTAAGGGGTTAAAACAGGCGGTCAGGAGGCAACATATTGCCTCTTTACCGGGTGTCAAATGCCTCTGAAAAGCGATCTGAGCATGGATCACTTTTCAGAGGAACAGCATTTTTTTTGCTGGTACTATGAACAAGCAAAAAAAAAAAAAAATGGTTCTAATGGGACACATATAGGGGGTCAGGATTAAAAGCGCATACATAAAATGTGCATATATACATGTAAACACACATACACACACATGCACACACATATATAAATACACACACACATATATATATATATATATATATATATATATATATATATATATATAAAGGCACATATGCACACACAGATAAACCAGTGGCAGCTGGTGTTCAAAATTCTTGGGGGGCGCAAGCAAACTGAAAAATTCTTTAAAAAAACGCATCAATTGCAGCCTCACTGTGTTCATCAAACGCAGCCACTGTGCCCATCAATTGCTACCACTATGTCCTCAAACGCAGCCACTGTGCCCATCAAATGCAGTCACTGTGCCCATCAATTGCCACCACTGTGCCCTCAAACGCAGTCACTGTGCCTATCAAACGCAGCCACTGTGCTCATCAATTGCCACCACTGTGCCTATCAAACGCAGCCACTGTGCCCATCAAACGCAGCCACGGTGCCCTGAAACGCAGCCACTGTGCCATCAAATGCTGCCACTGTGACCTCCCTGCCCGCTCGCAGTCTGCCCGGCACTTACCCTGTCTCAGTGGGGCAGCGGGTGACGGCGACGAGCGGGCTCCTCCATGCGTCTCCTCCCATCCTCTCCTCCTGATAGGCATCCAATAGCGGCGCCTGTCATTTCAGCCAATCAGGTGACGGGTAAAAAGACCCGAACACATGATTGGTGGAGAGGCAGTTCAGTGTTAGGAAAGCGAATATTCATTCACTTTTCTAACACACTTGGGTGGACTGTGAGCGCCAAGCATGGCACTCGCAGTTCACCTATTTTGAAGCCTATTAGTACTTTAAAAACACCCTCTCCAGTATAATTCAGGCGCCCGGCGTCCGAAAAGGTGGCAGGCGCCTGAATAGGGGGGCAGTGGTGGCCATAGATAGATTCACGCTATGCATTAATCTATCTATTTGTGATAGAGGGGTGGCTGGAGAGAGGGGGCGGCGCCCGTGCACCCTTATGGACACACTGCCACTGATATAAACACATACATACACACATACATGCACATATACATACATGCACATGAGCACACGTACATGCGCACACACACACACACACACACACACACATATACATACATGCACACACACATATACATACATGCACACACACATGCACATATACATACATGCACACACACACATACAAACACACATACATGCACACACACACACATACATACATGCACATACATATAAACACACATACAGTAGATAAAAAACGGCAGTCCTTTACCTTAGCTCTTCCTGCCGGGTACTGCACTGTAGGGGGATACAAAGAGCACAGCACTGTGCTTTCACTTTGTAATCAATGTGAACAGCTCCCCGCACAGTGCCGATTACAGTTCGGCTTAGGATCGGGGAGCTTGTCTCCGCTCCTCCTATCGAAGTACTGCATACAGGGGGCCCTCAAGGGCCCCCTTCAGCAAAGGGCCTGGTCACCATGGCAACCTCAGTGTCGCCTATAATTCCACCACTGCTCCCTCCCCTCCCTAAACCTCACCCTGTACTTTTCTTCCTTCCTTTCACATGTTTCTTCTCTCTCCTTTCTGGGACAATCTAGTCCCTCACTTACCTCTAATGCAGAAAGACCTGCAGTTACCCCTAAGGGGGATGCTTTAGAGGTTGTTGGACAGGCTGTCAAAGGGATCCAGTCCTCTCTATTATGCAGTTAACATTCAATCACCATGGATGTAATCTAGGAAATGGAGGGCTCCGCTTTTATAGCCTCTCCATTAAATCAATATCGACCCCAGCTACAGGAGTGACCATGGATTCTGGGAGGGCTCTGTACACACCCACAGAAAGATCCCACAGGGGCAGGGTGTATAGGACCTCTCGGCCCGTCTGACGATCACCTCCCAAAGACTAATTACTACTTTTACTGTTAATATCTCAGTTATAAACCCCCTGACAGTCCTGACCTTGTATATTGAGTACACTGAAAATGGTTTATTATTCCTTTCTAGTTCTCTTTTAAAGTTCTCATGAGCCACTTTATTTGACCTCATTTACACACGGTTAAATTAGCCTGTTTCATGATTGAATGTATCGTACTCTGCCATGTGTAACTACTTATATGATGTATGAAAGTTTTATTCAATACAAATATTTTCAACTTAAAAAAAAAAAATCAGAAGGAACCATATTCTTGCTCCAGAACTCATTATCCTATCAAATAACATATTGTGGGGCTAACCTTGGGGGAGATTTGTCATTTTGCAGAGATCATTGTGCAATAGACCCCTATGCATTGTAAACCTATAGGAGTTGATTTACAAAAGCAAATAGGCTGTTAATTTTGCTAAGGGAAAATTCCCTTGCAAAATTAAAATGTCATTGCAAAACGAACAGGCTATTTTATTTTAGTAAATTGACCCCACTTTTTCTAACATTAGAGCAACCAAATGCAGTTATTGGCATACTGACTCCGCATTCATAATCTAAGGGAAATGTGACTCACTCCATGGCACTAAAACTGTTTGATGGTTCTAGACACCATTTTGTAACAAAATGTACTGTAAATGTACTATTTTCTTAACTAAAGACATGATTGAAATGTATGTCTGCATTTGCTTTGTTATAGAAATGCTAAATCATACAGGCAAGGATTAGAGCCTACCTATTTAATGTCTTATAGTGAAACTATGGGCAAGATAAAAAATTCAATATATGATGCGTTAACACTGACATTTTTGTTTTTCTATGCAGCTAATGTAACAGTTTTATTTTTATGTAACAGTTTTATTACTTTCCATTTCCTTTCCATTTTTCCATTATTTTTCACATCCTTTGAAGGGTCCCTGTTTCTCTATCTTTACATGTGGTGAAGCTGGCACACAAGCAGTGTTTCTACTTTATCCATACTTTGAATGCACCAGTTCCCTCTCCTACATGGTTGCATATGTTTGTTCTATGTAACAAACTGGGGTTTCCTTTTATGTTCATTAGGTAGTACGACAGGGGTAATTTTGTGCCTCCACTCTCCTGAAAGGGATCTTACAATTAATCATGTTTGCTTGTTTTTCACTATAATGCCTTTTGCCACCTTGTATACCTATGGCCTTTCCATTTGTCTGATGCCACAACTCTAATACTAGAATGCAACATTACTGTTTCTCCCTACTAGAGCTACTCTATGACCACTACAAAAACCCAGGAATGGTTGCTTAAACTCACTCACATTGTGTATATTGCCCTTTCTGTCTATAACATTGCTACAATGTGTCAGATACACACCCTACTATCCCCCCTGGAGAATAAACCTAAACCATTTGACATAACAATAATATCACTGAGATTAGTGTAGCAATGGTGTTATTTGCACCCCAACTCCCAAGCCCTGTGCGTCTTTTGGTTAATTTTAGGACCAAATTCAGTTTAAAATTTGGGCTGAAATCAGACCTGAAATGGTGAATGGGGAGGCAAGCGGGCCCTTGCTGTGAGCCACATGCAAAGATAGTGTGAAGCCAGCCTTAAAGCATATGCCCGAGGTTTATAAACTAAGAAACTCTTAAGCTGGCCATGCACTGATAGAAAAAAAAAGGAAAAAGAACCCTTCATCCATGATATACATTGCAGATGAATGACTCCCCACTATGGCTATTGTATTTTGACAACTGGCCCCAGGACAAACAAATGGAAATTGCATCTTATTGCTACTGTTTGGCTGAAAAATTCCAGTAGGCTCTGTGAATCAAATACATTGAGCAGTCAATGTTTGTTGAATGGAGTGGGGTCGGCAGGACCACCCAATGAGCAATTTGCAGCCAGATTTCCAGAAACCTGTCAACATTTGCACAGTGTATGACCAACTTTAACCATAATCCCAGGGCAAAGGAGAAATGTTTGATGGATCTTGCTCTTTCTGAAGAGGCAGTCATTTTTTTTAATTTCAATAAGTTTTTATTATTTTTGCAAAAGAAAAAAGAGATTACAAACAGTGTGATGTCAGGCGTGAAATATTGACAAGGATATAGAATGTACATTTGTAACAAGGTTATCAGCAAAGCAATATTTGAAACATGCGCTGTATCCAATACAGCATCTGTTTAATACCATGCCAAGAAATTATAATGAAATGAAAAGAGAAAGTAAAATAAATAAGATATAACAGAACAAAACCGAATAATGAGCCAGTACAGTCAAGAAAATGAGGTTAGGCATGCCAATCAAACCACTTTTTCCAAAAAAGACTAGCAACTTGGTATCTCCCCGTAGAGGATGTGAAGAGTAACTCATAGGTAGCTTGAGTGTGAGTTATTTGTATTATTTCAATGATAGATGTTGATTGGGGGTAGGGATGAACCCGATGTTCAAGTTGAACATAAGTTCGACTCGAACATCGAGTGTTCACCTGTTCGCCAAACAGCAAACATTTTGCGGTGTTCACTGAAAATTTGAAAGCCGCGGAACACCGTTAAAGTCTATGGGACACTAAAAACTAATTTTAAAGGCTTATATGCAAGTTGTTGCCATTAAAAGTGTATGGGGACCCGGGTCCTGTGCCAGGGGACATGTACCAATGCAAAAAAAAGTATTTAAAGCGGTTGTTTTTTCAGGACCAGTGATTTTAATAATGCTTAAAGTGAAACAATAAAAATTAAATATTCCTTTAAATATCGTGCCTGGGGGGGTGTCCTTAGTATGCCTGTAAAGTAGCGCATTTTTCCCGTGTTTAGAACAATACCACAGCAAAATTATATTTCTAAAGGAAAAAAGTCATTTAAAACTGCTCACGGCTGTAATGAATTGTCGGCATATAGATAAAAATCATTGAACAAAACGGCATGAGTTCCCCCCAGTCCATTACCAGGCCTTTTGGGTCTGGTATGAATATGAAGGAGAACCCTGTATCAAAATTAAAAAAAAATGCGTGGGGGTCCCCCCAAAATCCATACATGGCTCTTCAGGTCTGGTATGGATATTAAGGGGAACCCTGTGCCAAAATAAAAAAAAATGATGTAGGGTCCCCCCCAAAATCCATACCAGACCCTTATTCGAGCACGCAACCTAGCAGGCTGCAAGAAAAGGGGGGCGAGAGAGCCATACCAGGCCACATGCCCTCAACATGGGGAAGATGCTTTGGGGTCCCCCCCAAAGCACCTTGTCCCCATGTTGATGAGGACAAGGGCCTCATCCCCACAATCCTTTTCCAGTGTTTGTGGGGGTCTGTGGGCAGGGGGCTTATCAAAATCTGGAAGCCCCCTTTAACAAGGGGACCCCCAGATCCTGCCCCCCTATGTGAATGGGTATTGGGTATGGGTACAATGTACGCCTACACATTCACCAAAAATATCAAAATGGTAAAAATGACAGTAGACAATTTGGGACAAGTCCTTTATTAAAAAAAAACTGCCCATACATCTTTGATCACAGCATCTGACGACCAAAGAAAAAAAAACTGAAGAAACTCTGCCTCCATGGGAGGCTTGCGCTGACTGAAGCCTCTTCGCAATGACAGCTGTTATATACCTGAGGGTGGGGCCACCCGGTGTAAATGAGTGGCAACGCCCCCTATGACACCACGTGATATTAGAGGAAGGCGGGGTCATCCGTTAACGTCACCGGGTGACTCCGTTCTCAGCTATATAACAGCTGTCATCGTGAAGAGGCTTCAGTCAGCGGGAGCCTCCCATGTTGCATTTTTATTTTTTTCCTTTTCGGTTCGTCAGTATGGACAATGGATTTACATCATGGGACATTTTTATTTTTTAATAAAGAATTTGTCCTAAACTGTCTACCGTCATTTTTACTATTTTTGACACTTTTTTTGGTGAATGTGTACCCAATGTACCCGATACCCATTCACATGGGGGAGCCTGGGATCTGGGAGTCCCCTTGTTAATTCCTGGTATGGATTTTTGGGAACCCCTACGCCATTTTTTTTTTAAATTGGCACAGGGTTCCCCTTAATATTCATACTAGACCCAAAGGGCCTGGTAATGGACTGGGGGGAACCCATGCCATTTTTTTCAATGATTTTTATTTATATTGGCGGGATCTGACAATTCATTACAGTTGCAAGCAGTTTTAAATGACTTTTTTTCCATTAGAAATGTCATTTTGCTGTGGTATTGTTCTAAACATGGGGAAAATGTGCTACTTTACAGGCATACTAAGGACACCCCCAGGCACAATATTTAAAGGAACATTTCATTTTTATTGATTCACTTTAAGCATTATTAAAATCACTGCTCCTGAAAAAACAGCCGTTAAAAAAAAAAAATTGCATTGATACATGTCCCCTGGGGCAGGACCCAGGTCCCCATACACTTTTTATGGCAATAACTTGCATATAAGCCTTTAAAATGAGCACTTTTTTCATGTTTGTTTCCTATAAACTTTAACGGTGTTCGCTTGTTCGTGCAAATTTTTTGCCTGTTCACATGTTCTGGTGCAAACAGAACCAGGGGGTGTTCGCTCATCCCTAGTTGGGGGTTCTTCCAGTGTCTTACCAGAGAGAGTCGAGCTGCAAGTAATATACCGGTTTCCTTAATTCATGTGGTATTGAGTCTTAGGTCTAAGGAGAATAACGCTGTCCTAGCTGAAAAGAACAGAAGAGGCACCTCCAGGTTAGAGCCAGTTTCATTTAATATATTACAGGTGCATAAATCCACTTACATAAATGAAAAGAGACTTCCATCACATGTCCTCTAAGTGTGGCGACGGTTTACAGCTTGTCCAAGTGTGGGGAGTACTGTCCAGCAGGATTTCCGGATGATCTGGGAGAGCTGAGACAGAGGCTTTGCTCTGGTCAGCTGTGGAACGCAGTCACCGGGCGTGGTGATGTCACAGGCAACCGCGATGATGTCTGAAATGTTGTCGCGATTGCCTGTGACATCATCCCACGCGATGCCTGCATTCCACTGCTGAGCCACACTTAGAGGACATGTGCTGGAAGTCTCTTTTCTTTTATGTAAGTGGATTTATGCACCTATATTATATTAAATGCAACTGGCTCTAACCTGGAGGCGCCTCTTCTGTTCTTTTTTGCATGTTCTTGAGTCTGCTCTCAACTTCCCCCTGAAGGCTTGTTGCTAATAATATACAGGTCTTTTTTCCTTCCCTTATTTCCACCATTTCCTGGCTGTTTCTAGTTTTTATCCCTTTTCATCTGTTTAAAGATTTTATAACAAGGGCTTATTTGATGGACTCTTTTTATCATTTCATACCAAGTGACAGCGCCAACATCCCCTGTGTTTGTTTCTGTCCTAGCTGATACTGGAACTGCCAGAAACGGCTACCCAGAGGGAAAACACCAAAGGACAAGCCCAGAGGACATGGTGGAGGGTCCCTAAGAATTCACATCCTCTCCAACAGAGCGCAGAGGTTTGTGGAGCAAATTTTGTGATTCTATGTGGAGTTAAGTAGCAGGAACTTTTGAGTAGGTTCCCATAAATTGATATTTTTTTGTGGCTGTGTAAGTGGAGCATAGAGCTTTTTGCCAAGTTTCTGGGGAATATGTCATCCCTATGTCACATTCCTATGCTTTGATGGGTACAGATTTGAGAAATATGTTTTTGTTATTTAGTAGGTTATAAAATAGGGAAATATCCTTGATGCGAGAGTTGGGTGTAGTGTAGAAATGGACCACCTGCCAAGGTAGGGAAACCTTTGTGGACCAGCTGTGTTGGAGAAAGTGTGTGATTCTCGTATAGCTATTCATTGATGATGGGAAAAAGGGTGCGGAGTAACCATGAGGAGTAAACTTGTGCTGAGGGTTTGGAGTACAGGGCCATAATAGTGTAGTAAATTGGACCATAAAAATCAAAGGCCGATAGAATCCACTGGGATTACTTAGCCAGGGTTCTATCAAAGGCCTTCTCTGCGTCCAAGGCCAGAAGCAGAGAAGGCTGCTTCTGTAAATTCACTAGATGTATGATATCAATCAGTCGGCGGGTGGCATCTGAGGTCTGACACCCTTTAGTAAACCCGGAATGATCAAGCAGAGGCAGCATATTCAGTAGGCATTGGGCAATCAGTTTAGCACAATTCTTTAAATCGATATTTGAAAGGGATTTCAGCCTAAAGTTCTGGGGTGTGGTTGGCTTTTCCCATGGCTTAGGGAGAGTTATGATTAAGGCTTGTAACATCTCAGGTTGGAAGGATGAAGACGCAGCAGCTGCATTGTATATGCCGGTCATATATGGTGTTAAAATATTTTTAAATGTTTTAAAATATTGCCCTGTAAAGCCATCTGGGCCTGAGGATTTGTTTATAGGTTGTAAATGACTCGTTGAATTTCAGTGCTAGTGAATGGAGAATTTAAGGATAGAAATTAGGTTTGGGTTAGCTGTGGTAAAGTTACCCTCCATAAAAATTTGTCAATTAGGTTTGGGTTAGGTTTTCTTTGTGTCCGCAATTGCAGTAGAGATAAAAGGAAAGTGTTTATGTGTACACTTTGAAGGGGTGAGGCTACTGAAATGCATTTCCTGTGCACACAGAATGTCACATTTGTATTATAATGCCTCTTGCCACAGCGATTTACATTCATCTGGGTGGTTTAGGCGAGGGACTAAAATGTCAAGTTCTGAGATATTAGCTAGGCATCAAAGGTTACTCTCCACCAGTTGGCCCACCCAACCCTTACCCTGTCCTGCCCCTAATCCCGCCCCTAAACATGCCCTCATAAATTAAAATTAAATTGTAAACAACAACTTTATCCATGTACATCAAAGCAGCCTCACCTGTGCCAAAAAATGCAGCCTGCCCGTGTCCACCAATGCAGCTTGTGCCTAACAATGCAGCTTGTGATCACCAATGCAGCCTGTGACAACTAATGCAGCCTGTGTCCATCAATGAACCTGTGCCTAACAATGCAGCCTGTGCCTAACAATGCAATCTACCTGTGCAGGGAAGAGAGGAGAGGAATTGCCGGCTGGATGATCAGAGCACTGGGGAACATCACAGCTTTCATTTCAATTGCAGTATGTTTGTACCGCTTGCCATCACATACAGCCCCGCCTCCTGGCCAGGGAACTTTGATATATGTCACACGTCCTGGGATTGGATGGGTGATCTGTCTATGAAAGTCCCAGGACAAGGAGGGGGGGCTGTATGTGACGGCGAGTGTGGGGAACACACAATTGAGATGAAAGCTGTGATGTTCCTTGGAGCTCTGATCATCCGGCTGCCTGCTCTCCTCTCTCTCCCCCTCCGCAATCGCTGGGATAATGGCTCCCATACAACCCTGCCTGCCAGTGGTGCTCACCCCCCCACCCACTCCCAGGCAGCCATAGCACGCCAGCCCTCAAATTCCACGCGCAAAATGCGAGCAGGCAAGTGCAGATTGAGGGCTGGTTTAGGCCCCTTGTATTAATTGACAGAAAAGTTACTTCCATGTTGTTGTGTATGGAGTTTTGTGTTGTAAACCATTATAGCTGTATGTACTCACTGTGAAGTAGGGGCTCCCCCAAGAGGACACTTTAAGAATACCAAATTCTTCGGTCAATAGTGAACCAAGGTCTACTGTAAAGGTCTAAAGAAGGAGTGGGTTATCCATTAAGCTTGACTGTATTGCAGAAAATGAGAACAAAAACAAGATGAACAAACATAAAAGCAATGTGGTAAAGCAATAACAGAGTTCTGCTTGTTTAAAAGAGTACATGAATGTGTAATACACTATCATCTAAGATTTCAACAAGGAGAGACCTTTTTCCATGGAATCAATAACATGTGTGGAACCATCTTTTTTGATGGTAATCTTGGATGGAGATCCCCATCTGTAGCTGAGATTGTGATTTCGGAGGGCTTTTGTGGTAGTGTTAAAGCGGAGGTCCACCATAAAAAAAATTACAATAACAGTCTATTTAAAATATATTAAAAAACATTTGAAAAAAAAATTTACTCACCAGAAATGGCTGTTGCTAGGCAGTCATCCTAATCTGCCACTTCCTTCTCCGCGGATCTGTTCCTTCTCTTCATCCCTTGCGTTGCCTCCTGGGAAATGAGACACGCTGTATTCTGGGACCTGTGTGTGTCCCAGCAGACAGCCGCCCATTCACAAAGCGCCGTGCAACTTGCGCATGCTCAGTAGTAAACGGGCAGTGGAGCCTTGCGGCTCCACTGCCCGTTTCCCTTCGTTAGCATGGCGGCGCTGGCACCCGATCCGATGGACAGATCGGCCTCAGGGGGCTGACATCGCGGGCTCCCTGGACAGGTAAGTGTCCTTATTAAAAGTCAGCAGCTACAGTGTTGGTAGCTGCTGACTTTAAAAAAAAAATTGCGGCTGGAACACCGATTTAAACTCTCTCCTTTTTTTGATGTATGAATTGGGATAAATCTGTATATATTTGGAGCTCTGAATACTCCAGAGATATATAATCTTTTTTATGCATAGCCGACATGAGACTTACTTTGACATGATAGAAGTGAAGCCTCGGTATCACATTTCTAGGGATGTAAGAGGGGAGATGGTCAGATTTTAAGGAGAAGGTGGATTCTGTCGATCATAACATCCATACTAGAGAGGTCAGGGAGAATAGCTTTAAACATAGCAGTAGCATATGACTTTGAAACTGCTTGCTGGACAGATTTGGGTACACCCCTGAATTTCAAGTTGTTCTTCTTGGATCTGTCTTCTAAATCAGTGAGTTTTGCTTTAACCCACTCCATCTCATCATCTTTCCCCTTGAGGCATCGACCAGATCATTAAAGACGGTGGCAAATGCCCCCATTTTGGCTTCAATATGATCTACCCTGGATTCCACTTCAGTTAATTCAGTATTAAACTTTGTGCATGCAGGCCATCATGTCAGCTTGTAATGAGCTTCTCAGGGACATTAGCATACAGTGCCTTAAAGTTTTCATAACCCTTGAAATTTTCCACATTTTGTCATGTTACAACCCAAAACGTACTGTAAATGTATTTTATTGAGGTTTTATGTGATAGAGTAGACCAACACAAAGTGACACATAATTGTGAAGTGGAAGGAAAATGATAAATGTTTTTCAAAATGGTTTACAAATATGTGAAAAGTGTGGTGTGCATTTGTATTCAGCCCCCCTAAGTCAATACTTTGTATGTAGCACCCTCTAGTGTGCTAGAAGGATAGTATGTTTTTTTGTGAGAGTATTAAAATTTTCAGGCTTGGCTGGCAGCCAAGCCTGGGTGTGTTTTGATCTGGGTTAGGAGGGACTCAGAGTAGAGCTGGGTGACTCACAGGCAGCATGACAAGACCTCCCACTTCTTTCCAGAATGTTCTAGTGGTTTCTGGAAAGGAAGGAGTAGAGAGGAGGTGGTGCTGTCTGGGGTGTTCTAAGGAGCCCTGACCAATCCCCAATATTGATTGACCGGGGTCAGGCCTCCTTTAAATACCTAGAGTCAGCCCAGCTGGGGAGGAGTTGTTTGGGTGGAAGCTGGAGATAGAGGGCTAGGCTTTTGGGGCCTTTGAGAGTGCTCCCCAGTCTGGGGGGTGACCTTGGGTCTGGGGTCTGGGGCCTGTGGACAGGACCCTTCTCATGACACACTGAGGTGTCCTGGACAGGTGGCATAGGAGCAAGAGAGGACAGAGGGACAGCACTGCCAGGCAAAGTCTCCAGGAGAGGAACAACAGGTCACAGCCAAGAGGGCTTGTGAGTGAGACAAAGTCGGGAGAGGACTGGGGTGTCACGCCTGAGAAGACTGGGAGAGTGCAGTCTGAGATTGGTGCAGAGCCAGAGGAGTGGACTGGGGTGTCTCGAGCAGTGGAGAGAGGCAGCTGCAGCCATTAGGGCTGTCAGGGCCTGAAGATATGGTATTGGGCTCAGTAGCCACATGGACAGCTAGCACTAAGGACTACCATATTTTTTCTACACTAAAGGGGCCCACAGTCCCTGTCTGCAAAAGGCATTCAATCTAGGCCTGGCTGAACCAGTGTCAGGCCTACTAATCAGTGCTAGCTGGTCCAGGAAGTGCAACCAAGTGATGTGCTGGAGTTGAAGATTGGAGTTGTATATACCGGAGGTGTATATATTCGGTCCCATAAATATTGTTCTGCAAATCAGTTTGGGCATCTCATGAAAATCCCATCCCCATCCAAGTTTATTCCCCTCAATAAAAATAAAAACAAAGTTCAAGGACTGGTTTTCTGCCTGAGGGTGAATTAGAACTGTGTGCCTGGCTGGGCAGGGTGACAGATGGACTACAACACTCAGCAGCCCTTAAGAGGGTACCGCTACATGTAGAACCACCTTTTGATGCAATTACAGCCTCAAGTCTTTTTGGGATGTCTCTACCAGCTTTGCACATCTGGAGAGTGAAATTTTTGCCTATTCTTCTTTGCAAAATAGCTCAAGCTCTGTCAGATTGGATGGAGAACATCTGTGAAAAGCAATTTTCAAATCTTGCCATAAATTCTCAATTGGATTTAGGTCTGAACTTTGACTGGGCCAGTCTAATGCCACGTACAGATGATCGGAATTTCCGACAACCAAACCATGGATTTATTTCCGACGGATGTTGGCTGAAACTTGTCTCGCATACACGCGGTCGCACACATAGTTGTTGGAAATTCCGATTGCAGTGACATACAACATGTGTGACAGGACTAGAAAAAGGAAGTTCAATAGCCAGTGCGCCACCCTTTGGGCTCCTTCTGCTAATCTTGTGTTAGTAGAAGTTTGGTGAGAGACGATTCGCGCTTTTCAGACTCCTGCTTTTCTAATTGTTACTGCTCTTCAGTTTGTGCTTGTGTGTTCGTATCTAGTTTTCAGTTCGTGTAGTCAGTTTGCATCTGGATTTCAGTGCGTGCTATTTTCTAGTACGTATCTGATTTCCATTGCGTTCTTGTCCACTCATTTCTGATTTTCAGCTCGTTCTTCTCAGGTTCTTTCTGATTTTCAGTGCGTTCTGTTGGTTCGTTCTGACCAGCTGACCGTTTTGAAGCCATGTCTCGGTTACATACTTGTCATAGAATTCGTGCTATGCAGGGGCTTGGTGTTGGGATTCTTACTTTGACCTAAGCCCAGTCCATGAACAGGGCAGGGAGGAGTTTATGAACCAAGAATTGGTTACTCCAGCGTTACCAATTCTCTCATATGACTTTGTTGCGGGAGATCCGTGAGAATAATCCTGATGATTTCAGGAATCATCTCTGGATGACGGACCCTGTTTTTCACCGTACGTTGGCTTTGCTGTCCCCTTATATTACTAAGCAGGACACCTGCATGCGGCAAGCCATCACTCCTGAACAAAGGCTAGTCACCACCTTGCGGTACTTGGCGACAGGGAGAAGTCTCCAGGACATCAAGTTCTCGACAGGCATCCCCCCGGGCTCTGGGGATCATTATTCCAGAGACCTGTTATGCCATCATTCAGGTCCTGCAGAAGGACTATATTAGGGTAAGTTTTCTCCTTTAACATCACATTCTATGTATTTAATGTTTGCTAATGTATTGTATTTATTTCATTATTCCCTAATTACCATGAATGTAATATGCTGTGAATGTCCCCTTTGTCCTCATGTGTGCTTGAATTTTTTTATTGTCCTTTTTTGTCCTTCATGCATATTTGCCTTCACTAACCTTTCCAGCATGCTATCCTGGGTCCATGCACACCTAGCCTAGTCACTTAACAATGTATTTTGTTAGCTCCATAGTAGTGTTTTATAGTGTTTTACCCTAAACATCCCCCAAAATGTGTACAAATGTTATTTTTGTCCTTTAATTCAGGCAGAGTGCAAGAGGCTTTTTTGGGGGGGCCCAAACTCATTTGGAACCCTCCCTCCCCCCAACCGCTAAGTCAGCCGTTACCAATACTCTATCTGCTGACTTTGCCAAACCCATACACACTATACCTACCTCTTTTGTGGTCATATTTATGGATGAATTCACCATGAATTCACCAAAGCATGTAGTTATAGGTCCTGCCTGAATACTGTGGTACTGTTTAAAGTTTTTTTCTTATATTATCTTGATAGGTAATTGCAGAATGTAAAAATGTGCTCCAATTTGGACAGTGTGTATTCATATTTTTGTATTATGACACTTCTTAGCTGTCCAGTGGGCTGCCAATAGTGTAAGTAAGGAGGGTCTGGCCAAAGTAACACACATTATTTATGCATTCAGCTCTCAATGAAGTGGAGAGGGTTACCTGTTCAAAACATCTCCCCCCCAGAAGGTTTTTATCTACCTGCTGGCCAGAGCCAGAAGAGTGGTGGAGAATGTTTTCAGGATAATGGCCAGCCAGTTCCACCTGTTCCTGATGCCAATCAACAAGGTGGAATATAAACTAAACCATATAATACTTGCATGCTGCATTCTACACTATCTCAGGAGAAATGCTACAAACTATGTGGCCTCACTTGGGCCTCAGGCCGGATTTCCAGAACAAACAACAACCCTGACGGAGCTTGAATCTGGCCTTCCTGGCTTGCCCCCCCAAAGTGCCCGTGAGGTCCGTAAAAAATATATGTAATACTTTGCGGGTAAGGGGGCCATTGATATGCCAGAAAATGTTAGATAAACATTTTTAAAATACATTTTTTGGTTAAAATGAAAGAATATTTCATTTGATTTACTGCTTGTGTTTCTTTTAGCTGTCTCCTAGGTTCTCCAATGGGCTTTTCTTTTTGGCCATTTTCTGCAACAGTGCAAACGTAATTTAGTTGATACATGAGGTGCTAAATCACGATTGCACATCATGATCTCCCCGATGAGGACGTGTGCACTTGCACTTGTGAGATTCTTCTTCCACAACATCCACATCACCTAAAATAAAAAAAGCACACCATGTATTATAAATATGCAGGCATACATCTATTACCTGAAGCTGTGGTCTCAGACACTCACCTGTTGTCACTATTTCCCCCACTTCATAAACCTCTCCTTCCTCCACATCCTCAGGTTGTGATGTTGTGAGTTCCCCTTCTTTCGGAGGTTGGGGGTCCCTGGTGACCTCAGACGTCTCAAGTATTTTCTCCCCTATGTGAATACAAAAGAGGTATACTTAGCACACAGATATTTGAGGCCAGAAATAGGAATATGAAACATTGCTTGAAGTGTTGTACAATTGTCTGTTTTGGCAGAGTTCCAAGCTGTAACTTTTTTTTGCCTTTAGAAAGCTGGAATAATTACCTTTTTTGTGCAAGTTTCACACATGGAGACACCCCTAGTATCCACTGGAGCACCTGTGTGGGACACCCTAAAAATTTGTTCTGGTGTCCCACACTAGTGCTCCTGCATCCAGATGTATAAACAGCTGCTGAGTGTCCTCTCCTTACACTGAATCAAGTTTGCATTTCATTCTAGTTACAAACCCATCTAGACAACAATGTAATAAACTTCATTTAATACAAATAGGCATGAACAAATGTAGTTAACCTGCTTCTGCAAAAAACATCGCATTAGTGGGTGAATGAACGATGTTTACTATGAACGATTACTGTGCCCATGAACCTGAAACTTGCCGTTTTAAACTGTACAACAGTAAAGAAAAGCACATGGAGCAGCATGAACGTAATAATAATAACAGGAACACACAACACAATACTTACTTTTTTGCAGCACTCTCTTGATTCTCCTGTACTGATCATGCTCCCTCAATTTGAGGTCTGACCATTGTTTCCTCAGTTGATCCTTGGATCACCGTACCCCAAAATTCTTCTGCAGACTTTTCAGAACTTTAGCCATGATCTTGGCCTTTCTCACATTTGAGTTTGGGTAAGGTCCATCATAGTCGGCCTCTTCAAGATGTCCACCATCTCTACAAAGGACAATTAGAGGCCTTAAATCTCCTGGATCGGGACGTTTGTGGCTCCGGGCTTTCGTCCTCCTCCTCCTTGCTGCTCTTCTCTGCATGCACTTACACTTTCTTCACCATGTGCTCTCCCACTGCGTCAAAAGAGAAGGGGTCGGGGAATAGACTAGAATGAAGGTCAGGGGAGGGCGGAGTTTCACGCATGCGCAGTGTATATAAAGCATAAGACGCGTACATCATACGTACAATCTGTGAGCAGAGGACGGAGTAGCATAAGCGACGATCGTGATATTGAAGGTACAATTTTAACTTGGGACATCAGTGGTCTATACTGCTTTTAGATTGAGGCTTATATTAGGAAAAGATTAAGAGAGTTTAGCCTGACATTAGGGTTTGTCTTGTGTTGTGTCTTGCAGAGAAAATGGATCAATTCAATGATCACGACTTCCTCCCCAATTCATTGATATGAACAGAGAGCTGCCCTGTCTGTGGCAGGTGAAACACCCCTTTTATATTAATAAAAGAAAGAGGCAGGTAGCAATGGATCAATTGCTGGAATTGGTGAAGCCGCAGATCCCCACGGCAAACATCAACTATTTGAAGGCCAAAATTGGTGGCCTGAGGAGCACATATAATAGGGAGTGCAAGAAGGTCCAGGATTCCATGAGAGCAGGAGCAGCAGCAGATGACATTTATGTCCCCAGGCTGTGGTACTATGACAGACTGCAGTTTTTGTCAGACCAGTCTGAAATCAGGCCATCACTCTCAACCCTTCCTTCCATGCTTCCTTCCACTCTTCCTTCATCCTCAGATGAGGCTTCAGAAGTCCAACCTGGGCCTTCCACCCAGGAAGAAGATGTGGAGGAGCCCAGCTTGAGTCAGGTATAGCATTGCTTAACATATTTCTCAAAATTATGTTTGATTGATGAACAATAAACTAAAACTATGTCCCATTTTAATACACAGGAAAGACTCAGCCAGGAGGAGGCTGTGGAAAGTGGCAGCCAGGAGGTGACGGGGAAAGTGGCAGCCAGGAGGTGGCTGGGCCCAGTTGCCTGACTGAATCCCAGGTTTCTCCCCTCCGCCTTCCAACAAAAAGTACCAGGAAGGGGAGAAACGTGCAGGAGTCAATGCTTTCTTTGATTCGGGAGGCTACTGCGGCCCTCAGAACCACCCCCAATCTTCAAGAGGCCTATGCCTGCATGGTAGCTAACAAAATGCCGGAAATGGAGGTGGGTCAACGCCTCTTTTGTGAGGAAGTGATCTATCTGGCCCTAAATAAGGGGTTTAGGGGCGAAATCACAAGAAAAACCCACCTGTTTGATTTGGACCATCCTCCTCCACCCCCTCTACCTCCTGCCACAACTCCAACACCAGAGCCACAGCCCGGAAGCAAGTGTGGAAGGAAGCGTGTAAGGAAGACAAGAGTGTGATGGCCTGGGTTCAGTCTGGTCAGATACAAGACGCAGGATGTTGTATGAAAACAGCCTCAGGACATACATGTCATCTGCTGCTGCTCCTGATCTCTCGGAGTCCTGGACCGGATTGTGATCCCTATTAAATGGACCCCTCAGGCTACCAATTTTGCCTGTCAAATAATTGATGTGTGCCCTGGGGTACAAAGGCTTCGCCAATTTCACCAGTTTATCCAGAGTTGCCTTCCTCTTTATTTTGTTATGACCACTAATAAATGATTAGTTTATTTTCACAAATATTTGGCTATGTGTTTTAGTTCAAAAAGGACAGTTTGTTTGTGAGTAGGCAGGTACATTTCAAAAAGACAATGGGGGTTATTTACTAAAGGCAAATCCACTTTGCACTGCAAGTGCACTGAAAGTGCACTTGGAAGTAAAGTCGCTGAAGATCCGAAGGGGACATGCAAGAAAAATAAAAAACAGCATTTTAGCTTGCACATGATTGGATTATAAAATCAGCAGAGCTTCCACTCATTTCAGATCTAGCCCTTAGATTTAGAGCGACTGCACTTCCAAGTGCACTTTCACGTGCACTTGCAGTGCACTTGTAGTGCAAAGTGGATTTTCCTTTCGTAAATAACCCCCAATGTCAAATTAACAAGGGACACCAACACCAACCAATATCTTTGAGGTTAAAAATACAAGATAATAATGGTATTGTGGTAACTTGACACACAAAACTAGAAAAAATATTATGGGGATCACTATAAAAATAAATAAAACATTATTCTGGAGGTTTGGCAAAAAAAAAAAAAAAGATTATTTATGAGATCACGAAAAATAATAAAGAAATCAGTCTGTCAGAACTTTGTGTGAATATCAGCAGCAAAATAACTTCATTATTCTAGCATTCTAAAGAAGAAGAGAATGCACTGCATTAAAAGATTAAAAACTTTGCAGCGTGATGAATGTGCTATCTCCATTACGAACGCTAGTCTTACCAGACCGAGAGCTTCCGCCTCGTACTTGATTCAGAGCTTGCATGGAATTTTGTGCATCGGAATTGTGTACACACGCTCGGAATTTACGACAATGGATTTTGTTGTTGGAAAATTTGAGAACCAGCTCTCAAATTTTGTTGGTCGGAAATTCCGACAAAAAATTTCCGATGGAGCCTACACACGGTCGGAATTTCCAACAACAAGCTCACATTGAACATTTGTTGTTGGAAATTTTGATCTCTCTGTACGCGGCATAACACATGAATATGCTTTGATCTAAACCATTCCATTACAGCTCTGGCTGTATGTTTAGGGTTGTTGTCCTGCTGGAAGGTGAACCTCCGCCCCAGTCTTCTTATGGATTTTTTCAACAATGGCTTTCTTCTTGCCACTCTCCCATAAAGGCCAGATTTGTGGAGTGCATGACTAATAGTTGTCCTGTGGACAGATTCTCCCACGTGAGCTGTGGAATTCTGCAGCTCCTCCAGAGTTACCATGGGCCTCTTGGCTGCTTCTCTAATTAATTATTTGCTTGCCCGGCCCATCAGTTTAGGTGGACAGCCATGTCTTGGTAGGTTTGTGGTTGTGCCATACTCTTTCTATTTTCTGACGATGGATTGAAAAGTGCTCTGTGAGACATTTAAAGTTTGGGATATTGTTTTATAACCTAACCCTGCTTTAAACTTCTCAACAACTTTATCCCTAACCTGTCTGGTGTGTTCCTTGGCCTTCATGTTGCTGTTTCTTCACTAAGGTTCCCTAACAAACCTCTGAGGACTTCACAAAACAGCTGTATTTATACTGAGATTATATTAAACACAGGTGGACTCTATTTACTAATTAGGTGACTTCTGAAGGCAATTGGTTCCATTAGATTTTTGTTAGGGGTATCAGAGTAAAAGTGACTGAATACACGTGCACGTAACACTTTTCACATATTTATTTGTAAAAAAATTTGATTTGGATAACCATTTATCATTTTCCTTCCACTTCACAATTATGTGCCACTTTGTGTTGGTCTATCACAAAAAATCCCAATAAAATAAATTGACATTTTTGGTTGTAACATGACAAAATGTGGAAAATTTCAAGGGGTATGAAAACTTTTTCAAGGCGCTGTATCTTTTATTACTGTGCCAAACACAGGCTGATTTGTGGTAGGGAACTCTTCAATGGAGTCAGGAAGCCCCCTCATGTCTTCCCCAGAGTCCACATTTTTGCTCACCTCATGTCTCCCGCTGTGGTCATCAGTTTTAAATTTGGCCTTCTCAGGGATACCAGACAGAGGAGTAGAAAGGCAGGAGCTTCCCAACCTTTACCGGACATGTCCTGCTGTGAGTCCTTGAGGAAGGAATAGGACACACAGTCGCACAAATGTTGTCGGAAATTCCGAACGTCAGGAACGAGGTGACGTACAACACGTACGACGAGCCCAGAAAAATGAAGTTCAATAGCCAGTACGTCTCTTCTGCTTGATTCCAAGCATGCATGGACTTTTGTGCATCGGAATTGTGTACACACGCTCGGAATTTCTGACAAGTCTTGTTGCCGGAAAATTTGAGAACCTGCTATCAAACATTTGTTGGTGGAAATTCCGACAACAAAAGTTTTATGGAGAATATACACGGTTGGACTTTCCGACAACAAGGTCACATCCAACATTTGTTGTCGGAAAATCCTATTGTGTACGGCCCATAAGAGCGCTTTGGTAACAGCCCCCAGTGATGTGAACCAGGTCTTTCATATCTATTATAGTAGCCTGAATACCTTTTTCCAGACTGGGATTTGCACAGTGTGAATTTTCCCCCCTCATAATTCAGGAAATTGTATACTCCATAGCTTCTTTTTCTGCTTGTAAAACTTCAGCGGTTGGTAGTTTACCTTAAAATTCTATAAGTGACCATTTTGAAGGCTTATATGCAAGTAATTAGCCATAAAAGTGTATGGGGGTCTATGTACTGCCCTGGGGATATGTTTCAATAAAAAAAAGTGCAACAATAAAAATGGAAAATTCTCTCACCTCTAACAATATGTGGCAAGTTTTGAACGCATCCAAGGCCTACATTCAAACACAGGTGGTAGAATCCTGGCCTCTCTAAAACATCAAAAGGCCTTCAGCTCAATAAAATGGCTATATCTCTTTGCTGTTATTGCCAGGTTTGGTATTGGTGAGGGCTTCATTTTCTGGGTTAAGCTATTCTATACTTCTCCTATGGCTAGAATTTGTACAAATGGTTGGATATTCTGAGCCTTCCCTCTTCAACATGGTTCAAATTAGGGCTGCCCTTTATCACCCCATTATAAACTCTTCACTAAACCAATAGCTGCTTGCACCCTGATATTAAAGGCCTTACTGTTCACTCACAGACTGATAAAATAGACATATGATAATATTCTTTTCTTAGCTGATCCCAACAAGTCACTTACAGTGGCCCTGTCTGGGACATACTGGCCATAATGTAGCCGAAGTTCTTAGGCAGAGGCAAATACGGATGCATTTGCATGTGCCCGTATTGCTGGACATAGGCTAATGCCTATACATTAGCCATTAATGCTGGAGCCAAATGGCCTATATAAAGACAGCAGCTGCACTAGTGCAGTACTGTCTAATCTGCAGCTTTACCTGAGTCTGATCCTGTGTCTGCACCTGATTACCTGTGTTTGACCTGGCTTCCTTGACTATGCTTGCTTATCTCCAGTCCTGAACCTGGCTTGCCTTAAACTTGTTATACCTACCATTCTGCCTGGTATCCTGCTGCCAACTTCTGCCTGTCTACTGACCAATCTCTGCTTACCGTTTATGCCATATCTGATTATCTGTGATTGACCTGGCTTGTCTGACCCTGCTCCAGTCTTGCTCCATTCTGCACCATCTAGTACCTGGTGATGCTGTCCTGCATCCGATGTGCACCCGCACCTGCTGCTGCTACCACCACCTGCTGCTCAAGACCAAGCCTGGTCATCTCTACCTTCAACAAGAGATTGCACAGACACTCCTATCTCACTGCGCTCTCACAGCCACTGTCGCAACTCCAGTAGTTCCTGAGCCAGAGCTGTAAGAGGTCCCCTTCTACACATCAGGCTCTGTTACAAGTAGGGATGAGCCGAACATCCCCCGGTTCGGTTCGCACCAGAACCTGCGAACGGACCGAAAGTTTGCACGAACGTTAGAACCCCATTGACGTCTATGGGACTCGAACGTTCGAAGACAAAAGTGCTAATTTTAAAGGCTAATTTGCATGGTATTGTCCTAAAAAGGGTTTGGGGACCCGGGTCCTACCCCAGGGGACATGTATCAATGCAAAAAAAACTTTTAAAAACGGCCGTTTTTTCGGGAGCAGTGATTTTAATGATGCTTAAAGTAAAAAAAAAAAAAAGTGAAATATTCCTTTAAATATCGTACCTGGGGGGTGTCTATAGTATGCCTGTAAAGTGGCGCGTGTTTCCCGTGTTTAGAACAGTCCATGCACCAAATGTCATTTTTAAAGGAAAAAATCTCATTTAAAACTGCTTGCGGGTTTAATGTAATGTCGGGTCCTGACAATATGGATGAAAATCAGTGAGACAAACGGTACCCCCCAGTCCATTACCAGGCCCTTTGGGTCTTGTATGGATATTAAGGGGAACCCCGCACGCAAATTAAAATAAGGAAAGGTGTGGGGCCACCAGGCCCTATATACTCTGAACAGCAGTATACAGGCGGTGCAAACAAGACAGGGACTGTAGGTTTGTTGTTAAGTAGAATCTGTTTGTCATTTTGAACGGGTACATTTTTAACGTGTTTAGCTCCAGCCAAAATATCTTTTTTAAGCTTTTTGGAAAACATAGGGAAGGGTTATCACCCCTGTGACATTTGTTTTGCTGTCTTTCCTCCTCTTTAGAAGATTTCACCTCACTTTTTGTCCCAATGACAAATGTTTTTTGAGAATTTGGGGTTTTTTGTGGAACAAGGATTGGAAAGCATCAGTGGAAAGGAGAAATGTTTTTCCCATATTAACTCTTACAGGAGAGAATTTCCCTTCCTAGGGGTAGATTTCATCTCACTTCCTGTTGTCTCCTTCCGTTTGCAAGTAGGAGTCGTTTGTAAGTTAGATGTTTGAAAGTAGGGGCCTGCCCTATATACTCAGCAGAAATTTGGGCCTTAGGTGTTGTTGTGGCCACAACAACGTAAGCCCTCACAGGGCCCTGCTGTGAAATATTAGATCAAGAATTGTAATTACATGCCCCTGTTGAACAGGGGCAGAAAAACTGGGCCTTTGGTGGTGGTGGTGGTGGTGCTGGTGCCACAACACTGTAAGTCCTCACTCACTCTTGGTGGGTGCAGAAATGGGCCCTGCTGTGAAATATTAGATCAAGAATTGTAATTACATGCCCCTGTTGAACAGGGGCAGAAAAATTGGGCCTTTGGTGGTGGTGGTGGTGCTGGTGCCACAACACTGCAACCCCTCACAGACACTCTAGTTGGAACGCAGGAATGAGCCCTGCTGCAAAGTATTGCATTAAAAATTGTAATTACACGCCCCTGTTAAACAGGGGCTGAAAAATTGGGCCTTAGGCACTGGTGCTGGTGCCACAACACTGCAACCCCTCACAGACACTCTAGTTGGAACGCAGGAACAAGCCCTGCTGCAAAGTATTGCATCAAAAATTGTAATTACACGCCCCTGTTAAACAGGGGCAGAAAAATTGGGCCTTAGGCACTGGTGCTGGTGCCACAACACTGCAACCCCTCACAGACACTCTAGTTGGAATGCAGGAACGAGCCCTGCTGCAAAGTATTGCATCAAAAATTGTAATTACATGCCCCTGTTAAACAGGGGCAGAAAAAGTGGGCCTTAGGCACTGGTGCTGGTGCCACAACACTGCAACCCCTCACAGACACTCTAGTTGGAACGCAGGAACGAGCCCTGCTGCAAAGTATTGCATCAAAAATTGTAATTACATGCCCCTCTTAAACAGGGGCTGAAAAATTGGGCCTTAGGCACTGGTGGTGGCGCCCAGAACCAAAAATGTTCTTACAAGCTATCAGCTATAAAGAAAGTCTGAGAGCTGACCCCTAACATGAAGCACCTCCATCCCTAATATCAGAAAAAAAGCAAATGAACGTTGCCCACGGGACTTTAAATGAGGTGTAAATGGTGATCAAAGGGTAAGCAGGTATAAAGGTACAAATATTTTATTGAAAACAACAGTATAATCCATAGTAAGACATGAGCATGGGTGAACAGGTTCATAAAACAGCAACATTGCAATATAGTCCTAAAACATAGCCATCATATAATAGTAATATATATAATATACAGGAATGCATAATACATCTCTAACCCGACGCGTTTCGCGAGCTTTCCTCGCTTCATCAGGGGCTGATGTGCATAACTGCTGTCTGTAAATACAGATTAAAGTAATTAGAGTATCGGTTGTGATAGGGTAAGAGCAAGAAGCCAAACCTGGTCATCCCAGACCTACTTGTAGGACCAAAGCTGTAGACACATAACCCAGGCACGGGCCGGCGGAGGGCATCTCCCCCGGGAGCTGAAGGGGCCAAGGACCCAGCCAGAGGACCGAGGCCAGGCGTGGGGGGCAACATGGCAGAATAAGAAAGAGAACGGAGAGCGTGGACCCAAATTGATCCCAAATGCAATGCAGGGCGACTCACTGTATGGGGATATAAATAAGATTAAAACGTTTGGAAGTAAGAGATGTATATCGTGGCATAATGCAAGGTATGTTGGTAAGCAAGGTCTAAAGTAATGTCATTGGTATTGTCGTAGAAATATAAAATGTGCTACTTGCATAATATGCACAAAGTGTCCCGCAGAGCAGAGAGAGAGAGGAGGATACAAGGTGAAAAAGTGAATGAGAAAGGAAGGAAGGGGAAAGGAAGGAGGAGAAAACAGGGGGAAGTGAAGTGAATGGTAACAGAAAAAGGACAGAGAAAGAAAAGAAAAATGAAAAGAGGGGGGACGGGACCAGGGGGAGAAAAGAAAAAGTGAGTGGAGAGAAAGGAGGAGAGGCACAGTGAGGTAGGGGGCAAAATGATTGTTGGTGTGATGCACTGGAAAAGTACTTATGTGTAAAAGAGCAGAATGTGATTGGAGGAGTCAGTCAGAAACAGCAAGTGAGGATAGGTACGCTGTGGGGTGCAGGTATTCATATTAGAGTAGATAAGTAGGGTGCCTACCAGTACAGTGCAGCGTCCCGACTGAGTGTTGGAGAGGTAGTGAAGGAAAGGTTGCCATACTGTCACCCCCCGCCTTATACCCGGGCATCCGCCGAGTTCTCCGCCCCTAACGTCATGCGTCAGGCGGAGCAAGAGGAGATCGCAACGCACCCGCCGCATAGGGCAGGCACTCGCGATCCACAGCTGCCGCCTGGATGACACATCCCGCCCATCGGGGAGGGGGATACCGCTGAATTGCAGGCATCCCCAGGTGGGCGTGGAAGAGCATGACGCCGATGCCCTGGTGGCCCCGCCCCTCCGGAGAAGCCAGAGAAGCGGGGACAGCTGGGGAAATAAATCCCCATTTGTGCATCGCAGCTCCCAGAGGGTAAACAGACCGCTCAGCCCAAACATGGGTGCAGTGAAAGAGCTGGGTCTGCAAGTAGATAGAAAATTCAAACATGATCATGTTGGAGGGTATACTAGTGAAGTCATAAAGGTTCAGTGATAGCCGAACCAATGTAGCCCCTAAGATCTAGGGTCAGCATCAGACCAGGGCATTATGGTGTTTTCCACCTGGGTACAAATTATAAAGAAAGTCTGAGAGCTGACCCCTAACATGAAGCACCTCCATCCCTAATATCAGAAAAAAAGCAAATGAACGTCGCCCACGGGACTTTAAATGAGGTGTAAATGGTGATCAAAGGGTAAGCAGATATAAAGGTACAAATATTTTATTGAAAACAACAGTATAATCCATAGTAAGACATGAGCATGGGTGAACAGGTTCATAAAACAGCAACATTGCAATATAGTCCTAAAACATAGCCATCATATAATAGTAATATATATAATATACAGGAATGCATAATACATCTCTAACCCGACGCGTTTCGCGAGCTTTCCTCGCTTCATCAGGGGCTGATGTGCATAACTGCTGTCTGTAAATACAGATTAAAGTAATTAGAGTATCGGTTGTGATAGGGTAAGAGCAAGAAGCCAAACCTGGTCATCCCAGACCTACTTGTAGGACCAAAGCTGTAGACACATAACCCAGGCACGGGCCGGCGGAGGGCATCTCCCCCGGGAGCTGAAGGGGCCAAGGACCCAGCCAGAGGACCGAGGCCAGGCGTGGGGGGCAACATGGCAGAATAAGAAAGAGAACGGAGAGCGTGGACCCAAATTGATCCCAAATGCAATGCAGGGCGACTCACTGTATGGGGATATAAATAAGATTAAAACGTTTGGAAGTAAGAGATGTATATCGTGGCATAATGCAAGGTATGTTGGTAAGCAAGGTCTAAAGTAATGTCATTGGTATTGTCGTAGAAATATAAAATGTGCTACTTGCATAATATGCACAAAGTGTCCCGCAGAGCAGTGCCTGGGTTATGTGTCTACAGCTTTGGTCCTACAAGTAGGTCTGGGATGACCAGGTTTGGCTTCTTGCTCTTACCCTATCACAACCGATACTCTAATTACTTTAATCTGTATTTACAGACAGCAGTTATGCACATCAGCCCCTGATGAAGCGAGGAAAGCTCGCGAAACGCGTCGGGTTAGAGATGTATTATGCATTCCTGTATATTATATATATTACTATTATATGATGGCTATGTTTTAGGACTATATTGCAATGTTGCTGTTTTATGAACCTGTTCACCCATGCTCATGTCTTACTATGGATTATACTGTTGTTTTCAATAAAATATTTGTACCTTTATACCTGCTTACCCTTTGATCACCATTTACACCTCATTTAAAGTCCCGTGGGCGACGTTCATTTGCTTTTTTTCTGATATTAGGGATGGAGGTGCTTCATGTTAGGGGTCAGCTCTCAGACTTTCTTTATAATTTGTACCCAGGTGGAAAACACCATAATGCCCTGGTCTGATGCTGACCCTAGATCTTAGGGGCTACATTGGTTCGGCTATCACTGAACCTTTATGACTTCACTAGTATACCCTCCAACATGATCATGTTTGAATTTTCTATCTACTTGCAGACCCAGCTCTTTCACTGCACCCATGTTTGGGCTGAGCGGTCTGTTTACCTTCTGGGAGCTGCGATGCACAAATGGGGATTTATTTCCCCAGCTGTCCCCGCTTCTCTGGCTTCTCCGGAGGGGCGGGGCCACCAGGGCATCGGCGTCATGCTCTTCCACGCCCACCTGGGGATGCCTGCAATTCAGCGGTATCCCCCTCCCCGATGGGCGGGATGTGTCATCCAGGCGGCGGCTGTGGATCGCGAGTGCCTGCCCTATGCGGCGGGTGCGTTGCGATCTCCTCTTGCTCCGCCTGACGCATGACGTTAGGGGCGGAGAACTCGGCGGATGCCCGGGTATAAGGCGGGGGGTGACAGTATGGCAACCTTTCCTTCACTACCTCTCCAACACTCAGTCGGGACGCTGCACTGTACTGGTAGGCACCCTACTTATCTACTCTAATATGAATACCTGCACCCCACAGCGTACCTATCCTCACTTGCTGTTTCTGACTGACTCCTCCAATCACATTCTGCTCTTTTACACATAAGTACTTTTCCAGTGCATCACACCAACAATCATTTTGCCCCCTACCTCACTGTGCCTCTCCTCCTTTCTCTCCACTCACTTTTTCTTTTCTCCCCCTGGTCCCGTCCCCCCTCTTTTCATTTTTCTTTTCTTTCTCTGTCCTTTTTCTGTTACCATTCACTTCACTTCCCCCTGTTTTCTCCTCCTTCCTTTCCCCTTCCTTCCTTTCTCATTCACTTTTTCACCTTGTATCCTCCTCTCTCTCTCTGCTCTGCGGGACACTTTGTGCATATTATGCAAGTAGCACATTTTATATTTCTACGACAATACCAATGACATTACTTTAGACCTTGCTTACCAACATACCTTGCATTATGCCACGATATACATCTCTTACTTCCAAACGTTTTAATCTTATTTATATCCCCATACAGTGAGTCGCCCTGCATTGCATTTGGGATCAATTTGGGTCCACGCTCTCCGTTCTCTTTCTTATTCTGCCATGTTGCCCCCCACGCCTGGCCTCGGTCCTCTGGCTGGGTCCTTGGCCCCTTCAGCTCCCGGGGGAGATGCCCTCCGCCGGCCCGTGCCTGGGTTATGTGTCTACAGCTTTGGTCCTACAAGTAGGTCTGGGATGACCAGGTTTGGCTTCTTGCTCTTACCCTATCACAACCGATACTCTAATTACTTTAATCTGTATTTACAGACAGCAGTTATGCACATCAGCCCCTGATGAAGCGAGGAAAGCTCGCGAAACGCGTCGGGTTAGAGATGTATTATGCATTCCTGTATATTATATATATTACTATTATATGATGGCTATGTTTTAGGACTATATTGCAATGTTGCTGTTTTATGAACCTGTTCACCCATGCTCATGTCTTACTATGGATTATACTGTTGTTTTCAATAAAATATTTGTACCTTTATACCTGCTTACCCTTTGATCACCATTTACACCTCATTTAAAGTCCCGTGGGCGACGTTCATTTGCTTTTTTACAAGCTATCAGCGTGATGATTGAGGAGGAAGAGGATAATTACTCAGGGATAGTCACTCAGCATCAGCATAGGCAGTCTTTGAAGGGATCTGAGATTTAAAAAAAAATGATAAGGTTACATCAGCATCAGGTGCTTGGTAGCTGGTGGTGATCCAAGACTGATTCATTTTTATGAAGGTCAGTCGATCGACCGAGTCGGTGGACAGACACACCCTGTGATCGGTTACCACGCCTCCAGCAGCACTGAATGTGCGTTCCGAAAGAACGCTGGATGCAGGACAGGCCAATAGCTCAATTGCATACTGTGCAAGCTCTGGCCAGTGATCCATCCTCAAGACCCAGTAACCCAGAGGATTTTCGGTGGGAAAGGTGTCCAAGTCTGATCTTGCCCCTAGGTATTCCTGCACAATGTAAAACAGACGCTGGCGATGGTTGCTGGAACCGATCATACATTGGGGCTGCGGACCAAAAAATTGTCTGAACGCATCGGTCAGGCGGCCAGCTTCTCCACCGCTCCTTCTTTGACTGACCGAAGCCTCAGCAACACGTTGTCCAGAAACAGGAGTTTGTAACCTCCCAGTCTCTGGGAACACATTGCACAGACCTTTCTGCAAGGCCTCCCGAAGATGTTTCATCCTCTGCTCTCTCTGCGATGGCAAGATAAGGTCCGCAACCTTACCCTTGTAACGTGGATCAAGGAGGGTTGCCAGCCAGTATTGGTCCTTCTCCTTGATACCACGAATACGAGGATCCTTACGCAGGCTTTGCAGGATCAGGGAGGCCATGCAGTGTAGGTTTGCTGAGGCATTCGGTCCGGAGTCCTCTGGGTCACTAAGGTCGACATGGTCCGCAGCCACCTCCTCCCAGCCACGTACAAGTCCATGTGTTTCTTGGGACTGATCCCTTAAAGACTGCTGCTGATGCTGAGTGCCAGGCTCCACCTCCATACTGACACAATCTTCCTCCTCCTCCTCCTCCTCCTTCTCCTCCTCATCCTCTTCCTGTGTGATCGGCGGGCACGCAGGAACACTGTCTGGATAAAGGGGGCCTTGAGAGCTAAGGAAGTCCTCCTCTTCCTGCCTCTGTTCTGCCTCAAGTGCCCTGTCCATTATTTCACGCAGCATGTGCTCCAACAGGTGGACAAGGGGGACAGTGTCACTGATGCATGCACTGTCACTGTTCACCATCCTCGTGGCCTCCTCAAATGGTGACAGGACAGTGCATGTATCCCTGATCATGGCCCACTGGCGTGGGGAAAAAAAAGCAAACTCCCCTGACCCTGTCCTGGTGCCATAGTCACACAGGTACTCATTGATGGCCCTCTGCTGTGTGTGCAGCCGCTGCAGCATGGCCAACGTTGAGTTCCACCTGGTGGGCATGTCACAGATTAGGCGGTTCTTGGGCAGGTTAAACTCCTTTTGGAGGTCCGTCAGCCGAGCACTGGCATTATATGACCGGCGGAAATGCACACAGACTTTCCTGGCCTGCCTCAGGACATCCTGTAAGCCCGGGTACCTGCCCAAGAACCGCTGCACCACCAAGTTAAGGACGTGAGCCAAACAGGGCACATGGGTCATTTGTCCCTGTCGGAGGGCAGAGAGGAGGTTGATGCCATTGTCGCAAACCACCATTCCTGCCTTAAGTTGGCGTGGCATCAACCACCTCTGAACCTGCCCCTGCAGAGCTGACAGAACCTCTGCCCCAGTGTGGCTCCTGTCCCCCAAGCACACCAGCTCAAGCACCGCATGGCATCTTTTGGCCTGCGTACTTGCGTAGCCCCTTGAATGGCTACGGAGCACCGCTGGTTCCGAGGACAAAGCACAGAAAGAGGCCATGGAAGAAGAAGAAGAGGAGGGGGTGGAGGAGAGAGGTGTGTCACAATCATTAGCATTTTGGAGGCGTGGTGGTGGAACAACCTCCAACACTACTGCACCTTGTCCTGCATCCTTCCCAGCTGCCAGCAGAGTCACCCAATGCGCCGTGAAACTTAGGTAACGTCCCTGTCCTTGCCTGCTGGACCATGAGTCAGCGGTAATATGCACCTTACCGCTGATCGCCCTGTCCAACGAGGCATGGACATTGCCTTCCACATGCCGGTAGAGAGCCAGAATCGCCTTCCGTGAGAAAAAGTGGCGTTTGGGTACCTGCCACTGAGGAACCGCACATTCCACAAACTCACGGAAGGGGGCAGAGTCTACCAACTGAAAAGGCAGCAGTTGAAGTGCTAGCAATTTTGCCAAGCTAGCATTCAACCGCTGGGCATGTGGATGGCTGGGAGCAAACTTCTTTCAGCGGTGCAGCAGCTACGGCAGGGAAATTTGCCTGGTACAATCTGACATCGGTGTACCGAAAGCAGATTGCCCACAAGTACTTGGCTGTGACACACCTAATTCTACACCTTCATTCCTCTCAGTGCAGGTCTCAGAGAGGACTGAAGGTATAGTGGGGTTGGAAATCTCAGCTGATGAGGAGCAAGGAGAGGTCCTCTTTGTTCTTTGGTGTGGGTCTTTTAGATATGCTTGGCAACGAACTGCATGGCAGGTCAACATATGTCTGGTCAAGCATGTGGTACCCAAGCGGGAGATGTTTTGGCCACGCGAGATACGCTTGAGACATATGTTGCAAATAGCAGCGGTGCAATCTGATGCACTCGTCTCAAAAAAGGCCCACACCAAAGAACTTTTTGAATAACGCGCAGAGACTGCAGCGCCCTGCACATGTGGAGCTTTGGGGTGTGATGCAGTCAATGTGCTGCCCTTATGATGTGCCACCTCCTCCTCCTCCTCTCTCCTATCAGGCACCCACGTTGAGTCAGTGACCTCATCATCCCCTCCCTCCTCATCACTGGAGCAAACCTGGCAGTATGCTGCAGCAGAGGGAGCATGACTGCCAGATTGCTGTCCTTCTTGGACACCCCCTCTGTCCGTGCTCATGTTACTGCCTTCATCGAGCTCAGTATCATCATCAGAGCCTTCCAAACGCTGGGCATCCTCCTGGAGCATGTACCCAACACTGTGGTCAAACAGTTCGAGGGACTTCTCAGGAGGACATGGTGGGGCTAGGGAAGGAGTCACTGATGACATTGAGCTGAGGGAAGAGGCCGCTGCTTTGCCAGACAAAGTACCCTTGGCATGGGTGAGAGAGGATGAGGAGGATGAGGACGGCTTGGTCATCCACTCGACCAAGTCTTCCGCATGTTGCGACTCAACACGGCCAGCTGCCGAAAAAAAGGCCAAGCGTGTCCCACAGCCACGTGCTGATGAGGATGCACCGTCTCCACCACCAGCACTAGACACAGAGCCTGCTTGCCCTCTCTTATTGGCTTGTGACTGTCTACCTCTCCTTCTTGGCCTTCCAGACATACTAATGGCCTGTAGCTGCACTAAGCTGGGATATATATATATATATATATATATATATATATATATATATATATATATGTACTGATACTGCAGCTAGCAAAATCAACTGCCTGCCTGTAGTATGAGAACACCACCAACCTTCTACAGGTAGCTTTAGCTGAACACTGTGAGGTGAACGCACCCCACTAACTTGTAGGTTTAGCTGAACACTGTGAACAGGACGCACCCCACTAACTTGTAGGTTTAGCTGAACACTGTGAGCAGGACGCACCCCACTAACTTGTAGGTTTAGCTGAACACTGTGAGCAGGACGCACCCCACTAACTTGTAGGTTTAGCTGAACACTGTGAGCAGGATGCACTGCACTAACTGTAAATAGTCTAGCTGCCTGACTGAGGTACTAATAGGATCAAAAAAACACCAGTAATTTTCTTCAGGTAGCTGTATATACTGTAACAAGACAAGCCTGCCTGTCAGTAAGAAGATAACAGGAACGGATCTAGCTGAACACTGTGAGCAGGACGCACCCCACTAACTTGTAAGTTTAGCTGAACACTCTGAGCAGGACGCACCCCACTAACTTGTAGGTTTAGCTGAACACTGTGAGGTGGACGCACCCCACTAACTTGTAGGTTTAGCTGAACACTGTGAGCAGGACGCACTGCACTAACAGTAAATAGTCTAGCTGCCTGACTGTGGTACTAATAGGATCAAAAAAACACCAGTAATTTTCTTCAGGTAGCTGTATATACTGTAACAAGACAAGCCTGCCTGTCAGTAAGAAGATAACAGGAACGGATCTAGCTGAACACTGTGAGCAGGACGCACTGCACTAACTTGTAGGTTTAGCTGAACACTGTGAGGTGGACGCACCCCACTAACTTGTAGGTTTAGCTGAACACTGTGAGCAGGACGCACTGCACTAACTGTAAATAGTCTAGCTGCCTGACTGTGGTACTAATAGGATCAAAAAAACACCAGTAATTTTCTTCAGGTAGCTGTATATACTGTAACAAGACAAGCCTGCCTGTCAGTAAAAAGATAACAGGAATGGATCTAGCTGAACACTGTGAGCAGGACGCACCCCACTAACTTGTAGGTTTAGCTGAACACTGTGAGCAGGACGCACCCCACTAACTTGTAGGTTTAGCTGAACACTGTGAGCAGGACGCACTGCACTAACTGTAAATAGTCTAGCTGCCTGACTGTGGTACTAATAGGATCAAAAGAACACCAGCAATTTTCTTCAGGTAGCTGTATATACTGTAACAAGACAAGCCTGCCTGTCAGTAAGAAGATAATAGGAACGGATCTAGCTGAACACTGTGAGCAGGACGCACTGCACTAACTTGTAGGTTTAGCTGAACACTCTGAGCAGGACGCACCCCACTAACTTGTAGGTTTAGCTGAACACTGTGAGCAGGACGCACTGCACTAACTGTAAATAGTCTAGCTGCCTGACTGTGGTACTAATAGGATCAAAAAAACACCAGTAATTTTCTTCAGGTAGCTGTATATACTTTAACAAGACAAGCCTGCCTGTCAGTAAAAAGATAACAGGAATGGATCTAGCTGAACACTGTGAGCAGGACGCACCCCACTAACTTGTAGGTTTAGCTGAACACTGTGAGCAGGACGCACCCCACTAACTTGTAGGTTTAGCTGAACACTGTGAGCAGGACGCACTGCACTAACTGTAAATAGTCTAGCTGCCTGACTGTGGTACTAATAGGATCAAAAGAACACCAGCAATTTTCTTCAGGTAGCTGTATATACTGTAACAAGACAAGCCTGCCTGTCAGTAAGAAGATAATAGGAACGGATCTAGCTGAACACTGTGAGCAGGACGCACTGCACTAACTTGTAGGTTTAGCTGAACACTCTGAGCAGGACGCACCCCACTAACTTGTAGGTTTAGCTGAACACTGTGAGGTGGACACACCACACTAACTTGTAGGTTTAGCTGAACACTGTGAGCAGGATGCACCGCACAAACTTGTAGGTTTAGCTGAACACTGTGAGCAGAACGCACCACACTAACTTGTAGGTTTAGCTGAACACTGTGAGCAGGACACACCCCACTAACTTGTAGTTTTAGCTGAACACTGTGAGCAGGACGCACTGCACTAACTGTAAATAGTCTAGCTGCCTGACTGTGGTACTAATAGGATCAAAAGAACACCAGCAATTTTCTTCAGGTAGCTGTATATACTGTAACAAGACAAGCCTGCCTGTCAGTAAGAAGATAACAGGAACGGATCTAGCTGAACACTGTGAGCAGGACGCACTGCACTAACTGTAAATAGTCTAGCTGCCTGACTGTGGTACTAATAGGATCAAAAGAACACCAGTAATTTTCTTCAGGTAGCTGTAAATACTGTAACAAGACAAGCCTGCCTGTCAGTAGGAAGATAACAAGAACGGATCTAGCTAAACTGAATACAGTGTATATATATATATGCAACACCTGGGATGCATATATATATACACAATACACTGTAAGTGCCGCTAACTGACTGACTGTTCTGCCTAATCTATCTAACTCAAATCAAATGTCACTGTCTGTCTCTCTCTCTCTCTCTCTCTCAATGAACGCCGGAACACACACTACACAGGGCTGCCGTGCAGGCAGCCTTATATAGTGTGGGGCGTGTACTAAATCCCCTGAGCTATAATTGGCCAAAGCCTCCTTGGCTTTGGCCAATTACGGCTCTCTGTTCAGGCAGCGCTGTGATTGGCCAAGCATGCGGGTCATAGTGCATGCTTGGCCAATCATCAGCCAGCAATGCACTGCGATGCCGCAGTGAATTATGGGCCGTGACGCGCCACACGAATTTGGCGCGAACGGCCCATATCGTTCGCAATTCGGCGAACAGGCGATGTTCAAGTCGAACATGGGTTCGACTCGAACACGAAGCTCATCCCTAGTTACAAGGTATGTGACAGGCCCAATCTGATTAATATTAAGGCTTCAACAACAATTACTCTAAAACAACAATCTTTGCCATAGACCAAAGTCCTACATCCACTATTCCCCCCTCAATCACTTTGCTGGTTTCCTAAATTTGGATCTTTACAATGCTATGAATACTATTCTATGTCATGCTACCATCATTTGGTTTAAATCTTACATAATGACTCGCATCTCAAGAATATATTTTACACTCCCTTATGGCATAATCTCCAGCTCCTGAACTACTTCATTACAGAATCTCAACTCTGGTTTGGAGCAGGCTTGCTCTTTTTGGCCAAATTCTAGGAGCATGGTCAGTTTGCACCTTACCAATTCTTCAATTTCAACTGCACACTGGGTTGTTTCCAGTTTCACAGTTTTGCAGATACCTGTTACCAGATGCCCACTGGCTTGTTTCCAGTTTCACAGATACCTGCAAAATTAGGCTTTAAAGTCCTAATTTCAGTCACTCGAAAAAGACAAAATTTAGGTGCCGCTCAGGTAGAGAGGTAAAGTGTGTTCATTTCTCATAAAATTGCTCTTCTGCACAAAGGTTGCCAAAATGTTTTGGAGACATTTATAATGCCCTGTTATTGAACAAATAATTATTTACTGTATTTATCCATGCTATCTTTGCAGGAAGATATTCCTATGTTAGATGCATTGGAATTGGATTAAGTCTTGTAGACCCCAAAATTGGTCTCCCTTTATCTTCACTTACTTACTTAACTCACTCAGACCTAAATTACCCTAAATGTGGCTCTCTAGATGCTTCTTTTTACCATCTATAGTGGACGTGCTTGGATATACAGGCCTAGTGGCTTCAAAGCACTAAGATGTATCATGACTGTATGGGCTGTACAGTTTCCCTGGATCCAAAATTATTGTAATTGTAATCTCAGAACTAATATTTGTGATTCTGATTCACAGGTCTATAGCAATGTGTTGGCTTGTGGTTTCCTCTCCAGCATTCAAGAAATGGCTCTGGTGGTTTTTGACACTTGGTGCCCCTTAACCTTGTGGTAGCTCAACACATTAACAGAATTTTTGTTCCCTGTTGAGACCACCTCTACCTGAACCCCTTATATAAATGACCAAAGTAAAGAAAATGTCATCAGCACACCAAGGATTCCTTGAAAATGATTTATATTCATGGTCACATGATATACATACAGCATAGCTGTATGTTTTTCATGTGACCACGAAAATAAATCATGGCATTTTCTTCACTTTGATCATCCACGGTTTCCAGCCTATGGTCATTACACCACCCGGCATTACTGAATAGCCAGTTTCTTGAATGTGTTAGTAGGGAATATTGCACTTGGACCTATTATAAATGAGACACGGACACATTGGGGTTAATTTACTAAAACTGGAGAGTGCAAAATCTGGTGCAGCTCTGCACAGAAATCAGCTTCCAGTTTTTTTGTCAAAACTTAAATAAACAAGCTGAAGTTAGAAGCTGATTGGCTACCCTGCACAGGTGAGCCAGATTTTGCACTCTCCAGTTTTAGTAAATCAACCCCATTGCTTTTTTTCCTTGTCAAAAGAAGTTTATTGAGTATACAATGTTATAAAGATACATAAAGTAAGTTTACAAGGATCTATAAAGTAAGCTCATTGTTTTACAGTAGGGTTTATATAGGTAAATATCATGAAATTTCAAATATTAAACATTGGGTTCACGTAAACCTAAATTAAAGATATATATCATTTCCTTAGTTACTTTTGTAGGTATTTAAATGATTTATACCTACTATACATATTTTTTACAAGTAGAGTGTATATAGGTCAAATAAATTCTGATAATGAGCTTTAATCGTAAGGTGGAGAAAAGGAAAGAGAAAGAAGAAAAAGGGTTGAAAGGTAGAGGTATGGTCCACAAGGTTGTCCCGCTCGTCAGTTTATTATTCTTTTTAGTTCTCTTTGAAGCCTTAGAATGGGTGTCACTGTAAGTCATTTAATCTGTTACCATGGCAACAGGACAGAGTCATTGAAGTTTGACAGGAACTGTTGTTTTATCCAAGGATGCCAAAGTTTTTCAAATTTTGGAATTTGATTTTGATCGATGGCTACCATCTTAGCATGGGACATTGTATTATTCATTCTGTGAATTGTTTCTGCTAGTACCAATGTAGGAGATTTCCATGCCTTGGCCACTGTTTGTTTTGCAGCCGTTATTAGTTGGATCATAAGTTTGAATTGAGAGTGTTAACCATTCCGGTTTTAGATTAAGTAAAGTTAAATATGGATCTGGTTGTATTATTTTTTTAAATATTTTAGATGCAATCACGAAGACTTCCTTCCAGAAGGTTTGGATTACTGGGCACGTCCACCATATGTGTAAATATGTGCCTATTTCTGGGCATCCTCGAAAACAAAGAGCTGAGGTATTAGGTGAATATTTTGCCACTCTAGCGGGTACAAGGTACCAGCGAGTTAGGACTTTATAATTTGTCTCCAGTGCTAGGATGTTGGGTGAAGATGACTTAGATGTGAGCCATATGTTAGACCAGTCCGTGTCTTCTAAAGTTCGTCCCAGGTCCTCCTCCCACCTCTGAACGTAAGAGGGTCTATTAAGATTTGCTACTCCATATAATTGATTATAAAGTGATGAAATTGTACCTTTAGCAAATGGATCTTTTGTACAGATTGATTCAAAAATGGATAATTGGGATAATGGTGTATCCCCCTTTAGGAATGGTGTATAGAAATTTTTGATTTGGAGATATCTAAATATCTCAGAGTTTGGTAGATCATATTTTTCTCTAAGCGATGGGAATGAAAGGAATGATTTAGATGCTATGAAGTCATTTAGTGTCTGAATGCCTGATGTTGTCCAAGCTTTAAAAGAATTTGGGTAGATCCATGCCGGATAAAAGGCCGGATTTCTGATAAAAGAAAGGAGAGGATTGTGTGGAGATTGTAACTGATATTTGGTTTTTAGTTTATCCCAGAGAGATAAGAAGTGTTTAGTTATGGGATTATGAATTTTAAAGCGGTCTTTAGGATCAAGCCATAATAAATTTGATATTAATAGAGGGTCATTTTCTGAAGCCTCTATAAATACCCATAATGGGATTTCCTGTTTTGCATGGTATTTGGACAGACTGGCCAAATGTGCTGCTCTGTAGTAGTTAGTAAAATTAGGGTATCCCAGGCCTCCTTTATTTTTGGGAAGATGTAGTGTGTGTATAGGTATACGTGGTTTAGAAGAGCCCAATATAAACAAAGTTGCTCTTTTTTGTACTATTCTCAAAAAATAGGAAGGAATTGGAATAGGGAGGACTCTGAATAGATAAAGCAATTTGGGTAGAATAGTCATTTTGATTGCATTAATCTTCCCTATCCAGGATAAAGGAAGTTGCGACCATTGTTTTATTAGATTTGTGATCTGTCTTAATACAGGAGGATAATTGGTTGAGAATAAGTCAGAATGAGATGCTGTTAAATGAATTCCAAGATATGGGATTGATTTTTCTGCCCATGTGAATGGGAGTGCAGCCCTAGCCGGGATCAATTCCATGTTTGTGAGTGAAATATTAAGCACTAGGCATTTCTTAGGATTAATCATAAGGCCGGATAGGGCTGCAAATCCATCAAGAGCTGGTATTAAGTTAGGACCAGAGACCTGTGGTGATGATAGAAAAAGTAATATATTGTCTGCAAATATACATAATTTGTGTGTAATACCTCCTACTTCAATGCCAGTTATAGTTTGGTTTGTTCTGATGTATTGGGCCATGGGTTCGAGTATAAGGGCAAATAATAAGGGAGATAATGGGCAACCCTGTCGGGTACCTCTTTCGATATTAAAGGCTTCAGATTTGTATCCAGCATATTTTATATAGGCTTTGGGTTTATTATATAATGCTTTGATCCATGTTAAAAAGTGGGGTCCAAAACCCCATTTTTGTAATGAATATTGCATATATTGCCAGGATACTGTGTCAAATGCCCTCTTAATATCGAGAGATAGAAAACATAAAGGGATTTTCCGTTTTTTAGCAATATGTGAAAATAACACTGCCCTGCGTATATTATCGCCTGCCTGTCTATTTGGCATGAAGCCTACTTGATCTCTATGTATTAATTTTCCTATAATGCTATTGAGGCGTTTTGCTATTATTTTTGCTAATAATTTAATATCGAGGTTTAACAGAGAGATAGGCCGATAATTCACCCAGGAAGTATCATCAGAAAGGGGTTTTGGGATCATACAAACAATTGCCATTAGTGTTTCTTGCCGAAAAGAATGTCCATCTAGAAGTTTGTTAAAAGTTTCAGTGAGAATGGGAGAGAGTATTTCTGAGAATGTTTTATAGTATAAAGCCGAGTAGCCGTCTGGGCTTGGTCTTTTGTTAAGTTTTAGGTCTTTTATGGCGTTAGCAACTTCATCTATAGTTATAGGCTCATCCAAACTGCTTTTTTGATTCTGAGATAACTCAGGTAAGGTTATTTTTGAGAAGAAGGATTCAGCCTCTGTAGGATTAAATTCATTGTTTGTCTTGTATAAAGTTGCGAGATGTGAGTGAAATTTATGGACTATTTTAACTGGATTACAAGTGTAAACATTTTTTGATAATTTCAAACGTATTGGTTTGAAAGATTTGTTAGTTGAATTTAATGCCCGAGCCAAATATGTACCTGGTTTGTTTGTATTCATGTAGAAATTGTGTTTGGAGCGTTTGAGGGATTTATCAACTGACTCAGTGAGAAATAGATCGTATTCCAATCTAGATTTTTCCAGATGAGATTTTGTACTCTGGGATGGATTATCTTGAAATGATATGTAGGCTGCATTAAAATTGAGTTCTAGTTTTTTTGCTAGATTTTTGCGTTCCCATTTAAATAGTGCCATTTGTCTTTGTATTGTACCAAGCAAGACAGGCTTATGAGCTTCCCACAGTGTTATTGGGGAGATGTCTTTTGTATTATTAATTGATATGTATTCCTTTAAAGCTTGTTCAATGGCCTTCTGATGTAGTGGGTGTTTGAGCATTATGTCCGGTAAGTACCACGTTGGGTCATGCGCTTTTGGTATGGCTGAGGCTATAGTAGTGTATACTGCATTATGGTCAGACCACGGAATCGGAATTATATCTGATGCAATAATTTCTGGTATCATTCCTATTGTTAGAAAAATATGATCTATTCTGGTGAAGGTTTGATGAGGGTGCGAGAAATAAGTGAATTTCTTTTTCATTGGGTTACTTTCTCTCCACGAATCTACCAGATTGTATTTGGAAAGAAGTTGAGAAAAAGGTAATCTAGAGGTTATTTTGGATGGTGTAAAAGGTGATTTATCTAGAAATGGGAGGAGGACCTGGTTTGAATCCCCACACATTATCACTGTTCCTATTTTGTGTGTATTAATCACTTGTAATATATGTGAGAGGAATGGTGTAGGTTGTTTGTTAGGAGCGTAGTAGGAAATCACCGTGATTGCTGTATCCATTATATAACCCATGAGTATCAGGTATCTACCTTCTGGGTCTTTAATTTCTGATGATAAGGTGAATGGTGTGGATCGGTGAAATGCAATTAGAGTTCCCCTTTGCTTGGTACAGGCAGAAGCCGTGTAAATTTGTTGATAAAAAGGAGAAATATATTTTGGAGTAGAATCTTTGGTGAAGTGTGTTTCTTGGAGGCATACTATGTGAGCCTTCTTGTTATGGAAAGTACGGAAGGCTTTGGTCCTTTTTTGAGGGACATTTATTCCCTGAACATTCAGGGAAAGTATATTCAGTGGTGCCATGGCAATAGATCAAATAGTTTTGACTTACTTTTTGTTATGCAGAGCTGACTGCGCAGATCAACCTGTGTGGACTGAAGAGATGAATAGATAGAAAAGAAACCAGTGAATTCTGGAGTAAAGAGTAAACAAAAAACATATGAGATTAGATGATACATTGTATAAATTATTTTTTGCAAGTAATCACAATTTACCCGTGAAAGAGAATAAATATCTCTCTCAGGGGAATAAGTGCCTTCGTCACACTCCCACATAATATGGTTGGGAGAATGAGGAGGGCTAATGGGGGTACACGGGTCTTCCGCTTACAGGAGAGAAGTGCTATGTCAAAAGACATCAAAATGATGTTTCCTTAATTGGAGTGCAGAATATAGTTTTTGTTGAAATTATTTATTCCAGGGTGGTTGTATATGGTTAGTCTTGCCCTAGGCTAAATAATTCAGTTAGAAAGGTACTGTTAATAACTTTGGTATTGATGAAGATAGTTTGAATTATTTGGGGATTTTAACCCTTTTAGAGTAAACAATTACATATTTTATTCATATGTAACTGTTTAGATATGTTAACTCATAAAATTGAGGTTGTATTGCTTCAGATTAGAATAAACAAAAACATAATTCTAGGAACTAGTTAGGTAATAATATATTTGTTTTAAGAAAAGAAAGAAAAAGCTTCCATTACTTCTGGATTATTGAACATATTTGTCCTAAAAAGTAATAAATCTATTGTTATTACCTGATAATATATAACTGAACCAGAATTTCCTTATTTCACTTATATATTCTAAGGCTATATGAATCAGAAGTAATAAGAAATATAACTGGAATGTAACATGATCCCACACAGTGTGTGACTATCAGAATGCAGTTACATTCAGTTATAAATACAGGTTTTTTATAGAGAACCATCTCTTAGTATAATAAATGAAGAGATATCAAGAATTAGGATGTCAGTCCATTGAATCTTCTTGGTCCATGGATGATGTGGCATAACGGCCTCTTTTGTGAGAATGATGATTCCCATTTTGTTCTGAAATTTTCTGGGTGCTGCTTGAAGGTGAAAATGACGCCATTCTTCTGCGTGTGGGAGTGTTGCTGCTTGTGGGTTCTGTCAGATTTAATTTTAAAAGGGTTTGTTGTAGTTCATCTGCTGATCTGCTTCTGTAAATTGTACCTTGGTAGTTAAATCTGACTGAAAAGGGGAAGCCCCATTGATACATAATGTTGTGGCGTTGCAGTTCCATTAGTTGGGGTTTCATAGATCGTCTTTTAGTAATAGTAAGTTGGGATAGGTCAGCAAAAATTTGATAATTGTGTCCTTGAAAATTAAGTTCCTTTTTTTCTCTTGCAGCAATTAGTATTTGTTCTTTCGTTCTGTAATAATGAAATTTTGTGATTATATCACGTGGGGGTCCATCTTTCTTTTTGGCTGTGAGGGCTCTGTGTACTCTGTCCAGTTCTAAACGTTCAATAGGGATATCTGGCTTTAGTTCTTGTAATAGAGCAGTAATAGTAGATTGCAGGTCTGTCACAGTTTCAGGTATTCCCCTTATGCGCAAGTTTGAACGTCTGGCTCTATTTTCGTAATCTTCGAGCTTAGTTTGAAGTATTAAATTCTCTTTTTTTAATTGTTCCAATTCTGTTATATTTTCTTGGGTTGTAATTTCAATTTCATCCATTTTTATTTCTAAGGCTGCGGTGCGGTTTCCCAGCTCTCTTATTTCTTTGGTTAGGCTTTTTGTTATTTGGTCTGAGGTTTGTTTTAAAGCCTTATGAAGCATCTTTTCAAATTGTAATAATATTACTGGGGATACTGAGGAGGCTTGTGGAGAAGTTTGTGAGAGAATTTGATCTGTATCTGACTCAAATGGAGAGTCTTGCTGTGACATTTTCTGTCTGTGAGAGCGCCCTGGTGCTGTATCTTGTGAGGTGACTGGAGCTGCTTCAGCTGCAGTGAGTGCCTGTGAGCTCTTTGTGAGGTGATTTTTATTTCTGCCACGGCTTCCTCCCAGTACCATATTTCCTGCCCAAACTTTCACAGTTTGTTCCCAGGGGCAAAAAGGTTCAAATGGATACCTTTTGAGCCTGCAGGCTCCGCTTTGTCCTTCTCTTCTCTCCTCAGCGGTGTGGAGCTCTAACAATGCATGTCTGCTCCACTAGGCTCCGCCTCCTGCCCCCCCCCATTGCTTTTTTTCAATAAATTATTTTGTATTTGTTTATCTAGGTTTACTTGCTTTTGCATTATTCTTACCTAGTGAGATATTGCTCTGCCAGTTGTTGTGAGATGTTCTGACCCCCATAACATTATGCATGTACTTACTTTTTGTCATGCATAACAAAATAAAAAAAATGTTAGCTAAAGTTATGTTTTAATGCTTTAATGTGTTTGTCTCTTCCTTAAAGTCTTTTACTAAAGGTTAATTAAGGACTACCATGTCAACCTTGCTGTACAATTTAAATTCAGAATCAATAGTGTTGTCATATTTTTACAGGAAGTAAAAACATGACATATCTACTAGCAGGATCAACATGTAATAAAACTACATTACAGGAGACTCAGAAAAAGAAATGCTTGTGAATGGCTGCATTTTATACACTATATATTTTTGAGCATAATTTCACTTTAAAATGTGCTGTAATATTGGGCTTTCTGATTCATATTAGGTTCTTTGTCCTCCTTGGTATTTGAGAAGATGAAGTTTGATAGGTCACACAATGCAAAGAAACATTGACTGAAAATTGAATAAATGACCTGTAACTTGTTTTTAAGAGACATTTTTCATTCAGACTGAAAAGAATTGCACAGCTATTATACCTAAAACACAGCAGACTGGCTAGTATGTGCTGCAAGATAAATATTAGCATATATCTAAATTGTAACATTCAGGAATGTCTATGACATGGCTCTTGTGTAAAATAAATTGCATAGAAAAATCTAAAGCCCATGAAAAATATGAGGACAAGAGGCAAAAGATCTATCTATCTATCTATCTATCTATCTATCTATCTATCTATCTATCTATCTATCTATCTATCTATCTATCTATCTATCTATCTATCTATCTATCTATCTAATTATCTTTTAATCCACAGAATACACACTGTTTTTTCCTAACAGCTTTAAAAAAAACGATGTTTGTACCTCTGGCCTGCTTAAAACTCAGTGGCAATTCAGAAGGAAAAACTGTAAAACTGTTATTAAACTTGTTTTAAGTGTATTTATTTAAGTTACCTTTGTACTCAGAGGAATGATGTATCAGCTTTTTAACTTGACAGCTTATTATAATACCCATTTATCAACAGGCCATAATGCATATTTATAAGTTTTACAAAAATCCCTGAGTGCACAAAAACGTTTTCCCCTTTGCTTTCGCCTACTGTTGAACTATTTTAGTCTGAAAATGTTTTGTAATCCATTGAAAAGTATGAGGAAAATATTCAATTTAATACTCTATAGAGCAGATCTGCATTGCACAAAAATATTAAAATGAATGACTATAAACTCTGATCAAAAATATCTGAAGTGGAAAACAAAGCTGTGGGGTTCAGTGTTAGCAACTGTTATTAGTAATTGAAAAAAAAAAAAAAAAAATATATATATATATATATATATATATATATATATATATATATATATTATATCTATAATATATATATATATATATATATATATATATATATATATATATATATATATATATATATATATATTATATCTATAATATATATATCTATATCTATAGATATAGATATATCTATATATATCCATAGATATATATTTTTTCTGTCTGGCAGGAAATAAATGCATGTAATTAAAATGCATAATCCCACAGATACTGCCAGACTTTAATATGAAAATATTACATCAATTAATCCAATGTAAGAAAAAGTACTGCACTGAAAGATCTATTTTTTGCAAAACTTTCTATTTTAGATTCTTGTATTAAATAACATTGTGGCATTTTTTAAACAGATTCTTTTTATTTTTATATGCAAAACATTAAAACATTACAAAAAATTATCCTAACAAAATCACATAGACCAAACAAACACTACAACGAAAAAAAAGAGAGAGAAACCCTCCCCACCCTATTTCTTGGAGTATAAGAGAGAAAAAAAAAAAGAAAAACCTTTAATGCATTAGAAGCACTGAGAGAGGCCACAAAGTACAGTTTTCACAGAAAAAATGAAAATCCAAAAACCTATATACAGTATTTACCCATAAATACCTATATTAAGATTCACCTACAAGCCAATATCTGATATTACAATATACATAATACAGATTGGTCATACTGATGCCAGGGACATAGACTCAAGCCACTTTGACCAGATGCCATCAAACCTATTCATGGCGTTCCTTAAAAAATATGTATGTTTTTCAAATATTATAAACCTATTAAGGTCCTGAAATCCAGTCAGATACAGTCGGCGCATGGGGGGAGGTCCACCTAAGGGCAATCTGTCTGTGGGCAACAAGGAGTGCTCGCCTAATAGTGTTGCCTATAGAAAAAGTATAAGCAGAGATATCACAGTATCCCAGTAGGCACATAAGTGGTTCAGCTGAGATATTGATATCCAGTAGCCGAGTTAATGTGCTCATCACCTCCGCTCAGTATCTCTGGAGTTTAGGACACCGCCAGAGAAGATGTATTAACGTACCTGTGTTACCACATCTAGCACAGGCTGGCTCAGATCTCAGGCCAATGGTATGCAACAATTGAGGAGTTATATAAACCCTATAAAGGATAAAGATCTGGGTCAGTCTGTGTGATGGAGAAAGGGATACTCGAGGCAAAGATCGGAGAGCATCTTCCCATACCTCTTCCGGGATGGGACCAAGATCCTGTTCCCATCCGGCCCTAGAACGAAAAGGAAAGCTCAACAGAAATCTATCCAACAGCACCCTATATGTAACAGAGGTAAGACCTTTAGTTATCTTTGCTTGTACGATCTTGTTGAAAACAGGGGTAGGGGGAAAGAGTATTTCAGCGGACGAAAACCGAGCATGCAGAGCATGTCTCAAATGAAGGAATTGATAAAACCAAATTGATTGTAAAGGGAACTCTCCCCTTAACTCTTCAAAGGACTTAAGTAAACTATTCTCATACAGCTGAACTAACATTGTTATTCCTGATTTTTCCCACCTCTGAAAGCCTCTAAGAACTAAAAGATGGGGAAGTCTATCATTTTTCCATATCGGAGTATATCTAGTGGGGTATGAAATACTCATCTTTTTTTGACTGTATCCCACATTTTACACATTACGTAACTTACAAGTGGGCATTAGGGATGAGCTTCGTGTTCGAGTCGCACCCATGTTCGACTCGAACATCGTCTGTTCGCCCATTCGCTGAATTGCGAACGATATAGGCCGTTCGCGCCAAATTCGTGTGGCGCGTCACGGCCCATAATTCACTGCGGCATCGCAGTGCATTGCTGGCTGATGATTGGCCAAGCATGCACTATGACCCGCATGCTTGGCCAATCACAGCGCCGTCTGAACAGAGAGCCGTAATTGGCCAAAGCCAAGGAGGCTTTGGCCAATTATGGCTCAAGGGATTTAGTACACGCCCCACACTATATAAGGCCGCCTGCACGGCGGCCCTGTGTAGTGTGTGTTCCGGCATTCATAGATAGAGAGAGAGAGAGACAGACAGTGTCATTTGATTTGAGTTAGATAGATTAGGCAGAACAGTCAGTCAGTTAGCTGCACTTACAGCGTATTGTGTATATATATGCATCCCAGGTGTTGCATATATATATATACACTGTATTCAGTTTAGCTAGATCCGTTCCTGTTATCTTCTTACTGACAGGCAGGCTTGTCTTGTTACAGTATTTACAGCTACCTGAAGAAAATTGCTGGTGTTCTTTTGATCCTATTAGTACCACAGTCAGGCAGCTAGACTATTTACAGTTAGTGCAGTGCGTCCTGCTCACAGTGTTCAGCTAAAACTACAAGTTAGTGGGGTGCGTCCTGCTCACAGTGTTCAGCTAAACCTACAAGTTAGTGTGGTGCGTCCACCTCACAGTGTTCAGCTAAACCTACAAGTTAGTGCGGTGCGTCCTGCTCACAGTGTTCAGCTAAAACTACAAGTTAGTGCGGTGCGTCCACCTCACAGTGTTCAGCTAAACCTAGAAGTTAGTGCGGTGCGTCCTGCTCACAGTGTTCAGCTAAAACTACAAGTTAGTGCCGTGTAGGGATGAGCCAAACACCCCCCTGTTCGGTTCGCACCAGAACATGCGAACAGGAAAAAAGTTTGTTCGAACACGCAAACACCGTTAAAGTCTATGGGACACGAACATGAATAATCAAAAGTGCTAATTTTAAAGGCTTATATGCAAGTTATTGTCATAAAAAGTGTTTGGGGACCTGGGTCCTGCCCCAGGGGACATGGATCAATGCAAAAAAAAGTTTTAAAAATGGCCGTTTTTTCAGGAGCAGTGATTTTAATAATGCTTAAAGTCAAACAATAAAAGTGTAATATCCCTTTAAATTTCATAGCTGGGGGGTGTCTATAGTATGCCTGTAAAGGGGCGCATGTTTCCCGTGTTTAGAACAGTCTGACAGCAAAATGACATTTCAAAGGAAAAAACCCATTTAAAACTACTCGCGGCTATTGCATTGCCGACAATACACATAGAAGTTCATTGATAAAAACGGCATGGGAATTCCCCACAGGGGAACCCCGAACCAAAATTAAAAAAAAAATGATGTGGGAGTCCCCCTAAATTCCATACCAGGCCCTTCAGGTCTGGTATGGATATTAAGGGGAACCCCGGACAAAATTAAAAAAAAAAATGATGTGAGGTTCCCCCTAAATTCCATATCAGACCCTTCAGGTCTGGTATGGATTTTAAGGGGAACCCCGCACCAAAAAAAAAAAAAAAAACGGCATGGGGTCCCCCCAAAAGTCCATACCAGACCCTTATCCGAGCACGCAACCTGGCAGGCCGCAGGAAAAGAGGGGAGGACGAGAGTGCGGCCTCCCCTCCTGAACCGTACCAGGCCACATGCCCTCAACATTGGGAGGGTGCTTTGGGGTAACCCCCAAAACACCTTGTCCCCATGTTGATGAGGACAAGGGCCTCATCCCCACAACCCTGGCCGGTGGTTGTGAGGGTCTGTGGGTGGGGGGCTTATCGGAATCTGGAAGCCCCCTTTAACAAGGGGACCCCCAGATCCTGCCCCCCCCCTGTATGAAATGGTAAGGGGGTACTTACCCCTACCATTTCACTAAAAAACTGTCAAAAATGTTAAAAATGACAAGAGACAGTTTTTGACAATTCCTTTATTTAAATGCTTCTTCTTTCTTCTATCTTCCTTCATCTTCTTCTTCTGGTTCTTCTGGCTCTTCTGGTTCTTCCTCCGGCGTTCTCATCCAGCATCTCCTCCGCGGCGTCTTCTATCTTCTTCTCCTCGGGCCGCTCCACACCCATGACATGGGGGGAGGCTCCCGCTCTTCTCTTCATCTTCTTCTCTTCTTCTTTTCTTCTCTTCTTCTCTTCTTCTCTTCTTCATTTTCTTCTCCGGGCCACTCCGCACCCATGCTGGCATGGAGGGAGGCTCCTGCTGTGTGATGGCATCTCCTCATCTGACGGTTCTTAAATAATGGGGGGCAGGGCCACCCGGTGACCCCGCCCCCCTCTGACACACGGTGACTTGACGGGACTTCCCTGTGACGTCACAGGGAATGCCACAGGGAAGTCCCGTTATGTCCCGTGTGTCAGAGGGGGCGGGGTCACCGGGTGGCCCCGCCCCCGTTATTTAAGAACCGTCAGACGAGGAGACGCCGTCACACAGTGGGAGCCTCCCTCCATGCCAGCATGGATGCGGAGCGGCCCGGAGAAGAAAATGAAGAAGAGAAAAAGAGAAGAAGAGAAGAAGAGAAGAAGGAAGAAGAGAAGAAGATGAAGAAGAAGATGAAGAGAAGAGCGGGAGCCTCCCCCCATGCCATGGGTGCGGAGCGGCCTGAGGAGAAGAAGATAGAAGACGCCGCGGAGGAGATGCTAGCTGAGAACGCCGGAGGAAGAACCAGAAGAACCAGAAGAAGAAGAAGATGAAGGAAGATAGAAGAAAGAAGAAGCATTTAAATAAAGGAATTGTCAAAAACTGTCTCTTGTCATTTTTAACATTTTTGACAATTTTTTAGTGAAATGGTAGGGGTAAGTACCCCCTTACCATTTCACACAGGGGGGGCGGGATCTGGGGGTCCCCTTGTCAAAGGGGGCTTCCAGATTCTGATAAGCCCCCCACCCGCAGACCCCCACAACCACCAGCCAGGGTTGTGGGGATGAGGCCCTTGTCCTCATCAACATGGGGACAAGGTGTTTTGGGGGGCTACCCCAAAGCACCCTCCCAATGTTGAGGGCATGTGGCCTGGTATGGTTAAGGAGGGGGGGTGCACTCTCGTCCCCCCCTCTTTTCCTGCGGCTTGCCAGGTTGCATGCTCGGATAAGGGTCTGGTATGGATTTTTGGGGGGACCTCACGGCGTTTTTTTTTTTTTTTTTTTGGCACGGGGTTCCCCTTAAAATCCATACCAGACCTGAAGGGTCTGGTATGGAATTTAGGGGGAACCCCACGTCATTTTTTTTTTTAAATTTTGGCCGGGGTTCCCCTTAATATCCATACCAGACCTGAAGGGCCTGGTATGGAATTTAGGGGGACTCCCACGTCATTTTTTTTTTAAATTTTGGTTCGGGGTTACCCTGTGGGGAATTCCCATGCCGTTTTTATCAATGAACTTCTATGTGTATTGTCGGCAATGCAATAGCCGCGAGTAGGTTTAAATGGGTTTTTTCCTTCGAAATGTCATTTTGCTGTCAGACTGTTCTAAACACAGGAAACATGCGCCCCTTTACAGGCATACTATAGACACCCCCCAGCTACAAAATTTAAAGGGATATTACACTTTTATTGTTTGACTTTAAGAATTATTAAAATCACTGCTCCCGAAAAAACGGCCGTTTTTAAAACTTTTTTTTGCATTGATCCATGTCCCCTGAGGCAGGACCCGGGTCCCCAAACACTTTTTATGACAATAACTTGCATATAAGCCTTTAAAATTTGCACTTTTGATTTCTCCCATAGACTTTTAAAGGGTGTTCCGCGGCATTCGAATTTGCCGCAAACACCCCAAATTGTTCGCTGTTCGGCGAACTTGCGAACAGCCAATGTTCGAGTTGAACATGAGTTCGACTCAAACTCGAAGCTCATCCCTAGTGCTGTGCGTCCTGCTCACAGTGTTCAGCTAAACTTACAAGTTAGTGTAGTGAGACCTCTGCACAGTGTTCATCTAAAGCTACAAGTTAGTGCAGTGCGTCCTGCTCACAGTGTTCAGCTAGATCCGTTCCTGTTATCTTCTTACTGACAGGCAGGCTTGTCTTGTTACAGTATTTACAGCTACCTGAAGAAAATTGCTGGTGTTCTTTTGATCCTATTAGTACCACAGTCAGGCAGCTAGACTATTTACAGTTAGTGCAGTGCATCCTGCTCACAGTGTTCAGCTAAAACTACAAGTTAGTGGGGTGCCTCCTGCTCACAGTGTTCAGCTAAACCTACAAGTTAGTGGGGTGCCTCCTGCTCACAGTGTTCAGCTAAACCTACAAGTTAGTGTGGTGCGTCAACCTCACAGTGTTCAGCTAAACCTACAAGTTAGTTTGGTGCGTCCTGCTCACAGTGTTCAGCTAAAACTACAAGTTAGTGCGGTGCGTCCACCTGACAGTGTTCAGCTAAACCTAGAAGTTAGTGCGGTGCGTCCTGCTCACAGTGTTCAGCTAAACCTACAAGTTAGTGTAGTGAGACCTCTGCACAGTGTTCATCTAAAGCTACAAGTTAGTGCAGTGCATCCTGCTCACAGTGTTCAGCTAAAACTACAAGTTAGTGTGGTACATCCACCTCACAGTGTTCAGCTAAACCTACAAGTTAGTGCGGTGCGTCCTGCTCACAGTGTTCAGCTAAACCTACAAGTTAGTGTAGTGAGACCTCTGCACAGTGTTCATCTAAAGCTACAAGTTAGTGCAGTGCATCCTGCTCACAGTGTTCAGCTAAAACTACAAGTTAGTGTGGTGCGTCCACCTCACAGTGTTCAGCTAAACCTACAAGTTAGTGCGGTGCGTCCTGCTCACAGTGTTCAGCTAAAACTACAAGTTAGTGCAGTGCGTCCTGCTCACAGTGTTCAGCTAAAACTACAAGTTAGTGTGGTGCGTCCACCTCACAGTGTTCAGCTAAACCTACAAGTTAGTGCGGTGCGTCCTGCTCACAGTGCTCAGCTAAAACTACAAGTTAGTGCGGTGCGTCCACCTCACAGTGTTCAGATAAACCTACAATTTAGTGCGGTGCGTCCTGCTCAGAGTGTTCAGCTAAAACTACAAATTAGTGCTGTGCGTCCTGCTCACAGTGTTCAGCTAAACCTACAAGTTAGTGTAGTGAGACCTCTGCACAGTGTTCATCTAAAGCTACAAGTTAGTGCAGTGCGTCCTGCTCACAGTGTTCAGCTAGATCCGTTCCTGTTATCTTCTTACTGACAGGCAGGCTTGTCTTGTTACAGTATTTACAGCTACCTGAAGAAAATTGCTGGTGTTCTTTTGATCCTATTAGTACCACAGTCAGGCAGCTAGACTATTTACAGTTAGTGCAGTGTGTCCTGCTCACAGTGTTCAGCTAAAACTACAAGTTAGTGGGGTGCATCCTGCTCACAGTGTTCAGCTAAACCTACAAGTTAGTGGGGTGCGTCCACCTCACAGTGTTCAGCTAAACCTACAAGTTAGTGCGGTGCGTCCTGCTCACAGTGTTCAGCTAAAATTACAAGTTAGTTTGGTGCGTCCTGCTCACAGTGTTCAGCTAAAACTACAAGTTAGTGTGGTGCGTCCACCTCACAGTGTTCAGCTAAAACTACAAGTTAGTGCAGTGCGTCCACCTCACAGTGTTCAGCTAAACCTACAAGTTAGTGTGGTGCGTCCTGCTCACAGTGTTCAGCAAAAACTACAAGTTAGTGTGGTGCGTCCTCCTCACAGTGTCCAGCTAAACCTACAAGTTATTTTTTGCGAGCTCTGCACAGTGTTCATCTAAAGCTACCTGTAGAAGGTTGGTGGTGTTCTCATACTACAGGCAGGCAGTTGATTTTGCTAGATGCAGTATCAGTATATATATATATATATATATATCCCAGCTTAGTGCAGCTACAGGCCATTAGTATGTCTGGAAGGCCAAGAAGGAGAGGCAGACAGTCACAGGGCAATAAGAGAGGGCAAGCAGGCTCTGTGTCTAGTGCTGGTCGTGGAGACGGTGCATCCTCATCAGCACGTGTCCGTGGGACACGCTTGGCCTTTTTTTCGGCAGCTGGCCGTGTTGAGCCGCAACATGCGGAAGACTTGGTCGAGTGGATGACCAAGCCGTCCTCATCCTCCTCATCCTATCTCACCCATGCCCAGGGTACTTTGTCTGGCAAAGCAGCGGCCTCTTCCCTTGGCTCAATGTCATCAGTGACTCCTTCCCTAGCCCCACCATGTCCTCCTGAGGAGTCCCTCAAACTGTTTGACCACAGCGTTGGGTACATGCTACAGGAGGATGCCCAGCGTTTGGAAGGCTCTGATGATGATACTGAGCTCGATGAAGGCAGTAACGTGAGCATGGACAGAGGGGGTGCCCAAGAAGGACAGCAATCTGGCAGTCATGCTCCCCCTGCTGCAGCATACTGCCAGGTTTGCTCCAGTGATGAGGAGGGAGGGGATGATGAGGTCACTGACTCAATGTGGGTGCCTGATAGGAGAGAGGAGGAGGAGGAGGAGGAGGAGGCGGCACATCACCAACGAGGCAGGACGCCCTCCAGGGGCCAGCCTAAGAGCAGCACCTTGACTGCATCACACCCCAAAGCTCCACATGTGCAGGGCGCTGCAGTCTCTGTGCGTTATTCAAAAAGTTCTTTGGTGTGGGCCTTTTTTGAGACGAGTGAATCAGATTGCACCGCTGCTATTTGCAACATATGTCTCAAGCGTATCTCGCGTGGCCAAAACATCTCCCGCTTGGGTACCACATGCTTGGCCAGACATATGTTGACCTGCCATGCAGTTCGTTGGCAAGCGTATCTAAAAGACCCACACCAAAGAACAAAGAGGACCTCTCCTTGCTCCTCATCAGCTGAGATCTCCAACCCCACTATACCTTCAGTCCTCTCTGAGACCTGCACTGAGAGGAATGAAGGTGCAGAATTAGGTGTGTCACAGCCAAGTACTTGTGGGCAATCTGCTTTTGGTGCACCGACGTCAGATTGTACCAGGCAAATTTCCCTGCTCCAGCTGCTGCACCGCCGAAAGAAGTTTGCTCCCAGCCATCCACATGCCCAGCGGTTGAATGCTAGCTTGGCAAAATTGCTAGCACTGCTGCCTTTTCAGTTGGTAGACTCTGCCCCCTTCCGTGAGTTTGTGGAATGTGCGGTTCCTCAGTGGCAGGTACCCAAACGCCACTTTTTCTCACGAAAGGCAATTCCAGCTCTCTACCGGCATGTGGAAGGCAATGTCCATGCCTCGCTGGACAGGGCGGTCAGCGGTAAGGTGCATATTACCGCTGACTCATGGTCCAGCAGGCATGGACAGGGACGTTACCTAAGTTTCACAGCGCATTGGGTGACTCTGCTGGCAGCTGGGAAGGATGCAGGACAAGGTGCAGTAGTGTTGGAGGTTGTTCCGCCACCACGCCTCCAAAATGCTAATGATTGTGACACACCTCTCTCCTCCATCCCCTCCTCTTCCTCCATGGCCTCTTCCTGTGCTTTGTCCTCTGAACCAGCGGTGCTCCGTAGCCGTTCAAGGGGCTACGCAAGTATGCAGGCCAAAAGATGCCATGTGGTGCTTGAGCTGGTGTGCTTGGGGGACAGGAGCCACACTGGGGCAGAGGTTCTGTCAGCTCTGCAGGGGCAGGTTCAGAGGTGGTTGACGCCACGCCAACTTAAGGCAGGAATGGTGGTTTTCGACAATCGCACCAACCTCCTCTCTGCCCTCTGACAGGGACAAATGACCCATGTGCCCTGTTTGGCTCATGTCCTTAACTTGGTGGTGCAGCGGTTCTTGGGCAGGTACCCGGGCTTACAGGATGCCCTGAGGCAGGCCAGGAAAGTCTGTGTGCATTTCCTCCGGTCATATAATACCAGTGCTCGGCTGACGGACCTCCAAAAGGAGTTTAACCTGCCCAAGAACCACCTAATCTGTGACATGCTCACCAGGTGGAACTCAACGTTGGCCATGCTGCAGCGGCTGCACACGCAGTAGAGGGCCATCAATGAGTACCTGTGCGACTATGGCACCAGGACAGGGTGAGGGGAGCTTGTTTTTTTTCCCCACGCCAGTGGGCCATGATCAGGGATGCATTCACTGTCCTGTCACCATTTGAGGAGGCCACGAGGATGGTGAGCAGTGACAGTGCATGCATCAGTGACACTGTCCCCCTTGTCCACCTGTTGGAGCACACGCTGCGTGGAATAATGGTCAGAGCACTTGAGGCAGAACAGAGGCAGGAAGAGGAGGACTTCCTTAGCTCTCAAGGCCCCCTTTATCCAGACAGTGTTCCTGCGTGCCTGCCGATCACACAGGAAGAGGAGGAGGAGGAGGAGGAATGAGGAAGATTGTGTCAGTATGGAGGTGGAGCCTGGCACTCAGCATCAGCAGCAGTCTTTAAGGGATCAGTCCCAAGAAACACATGGACTTGTACGTGGCTGGGAGGAGGTGGCTGCGGACCATGTCATCCTTAGTGACCCAGAGGACTCCGGACTGAATGCCTCAGCAAACCTACGCTGCATGGCCTCCCTGATCCTGCAAAGCCTGCGTAAGGATCCTCGTATTCGTGGTATCAAGGAGAAGGACCAATACTGGCTGGCAACCCTCCTTGATCCACATTACAAGGGTAAGGTTGCAGACCTTATCTTGCCATTGCAGAGGGAGCAGAGGATGAAACATCTTCAGGAGGCCTTGCAGAAAGGTCTGTGCAACGTGTTCCCAGAGACTGGGAGTTTACAAACTCCTGTTTCTGGACAATATGTTGCTGAGGCTTCGGTCAGTCAAAGAAGGAGCGGTGGAGAAGGTGGCCGTCTGACCGATGCGTTCAGACAATTTTTTAGTCCGCAGCCCCAAGGTATGTTTGGTTCCAGCAACCATCGCCAGCGTCTGTTTTACATGGTGCAGGAATACCTAGGGGCAAGATCTGACTTGGACACCTTTCCCACCGAAAATCCTCTGGGTTACTGGGTCTTGAGGATGGATCACTGGCCAGAGCTTGCACAGTATGCAATTGAGCTACTGGCCTGTCCTGCATCCAGCGTTCTTTCGGAACGTACATTCAGTGCTGCTGGAGGCTTTGTAACCGATCACAGGGTGCATCTGTCCACCGACTCGGTCGATCGACTGACCTTCATAAAAATGAATCAGTCTTGGATCACCACCAGCTACCAAGCACCTGATGCTGATGTAACCAAATAATTTTTTTTGAAATCTCAGATCCCTTCAAAGACTGCCTATGCTGATGCTGAGTGACTATCCCTGAGTAATTATCCTCTACCTCCTCAATCATCACGCTGATAGCTTGTAAGAACATTTTTGGTTCTGGGCACCACCACCAGTGCCTAAGGCCCAATTTTTCAGCCCCTGTTTAACAGGGGCGTGTAATTACAATTTTTGATGCAATACTTTGCATCAGGGCTCATTTCTGAGTTCCAACTAGAGTATCTGTGAGAGGTTGCAGTGTTGTGGCACCAGCACCAGTGCCTAAGGCCCAATTTTTCAGCCCCTGTTTAACAGGGGCCTGTAATTACAATTTTTAATGCAAAACTTTGCAGCAGGGCTCATTTCTGCATTCGAACTAGAGTATCTGTGAGGGGTTGCAGTGTTGTGGCACCAGCACCAGTGCCTAAGGCCCAATTGTTCAGCCCCTATTTAACAGGGGCATGTTATTACAATTTTTGATGCAATACTTTGCAGCAGGGCTCATTTCTGCGTTCCAACTAGAATATCTGTTAGGGGTTGCAGTGTTGTGGCACCAGCACCAGTGCCTAAGGCCTAATTTTTCTGCCCCTGTTCAACAGGGGCATGTAATTACAATTCTTGATCTAATATTTCACAGCAGGGCCCATTTCTGCACCCACCAAGAGCGAGTGAGGACTTACAGTGTTGTGACACCACCACCACCACCACCACCAAAGGCCCAATTTTTCTGCCCTTGTTCAACAGGGGCACGTAATTACAATTCTTGGTCTAATATTTCACAGCAGGGCCCATTTCTGCACCCACCAAGAGCGAATGAGGACTTACAGTGTTGTGGCACTAGCACCACCACCACCAAAGGCCCAATTTTTCTGCCCTTGTTCAACAGGGGCATGTAATTACAATTCTTGATCTAATATTTCACAGCAGGGCCCTGTGAGGGCTTACAGTGTTGAGGCCACAACAACACCTAAGGCCCAAATTTCCGCTGAGTATATAGGGCAGGCCCCTACTTTCAAACATCTAACTTACAAACGACTCCTACTTGCAAATGGAAGAAGACAACAGGAAGTGAGATGAAATCTACCCCTAGGAATGGGCGGAGCCTAGCTGAGCAGACATGCATTGTTAGAGCTCCACACCGCTGAGGAGAGAAGAGAAGGACAAAGCGGAGCCTGCAGGCTCAAAAGGTATCCATTTGAACCTTTTTGCCCCTGGGAACAAACTGTGAAAGTTTGGGCAGGAAATATGGTACTGGGAGGAAACCGTGGCAGAAATAAAAATCACCTCACAAAGAGCTCACAGGCACTCACTGCAGCTGAAGCAGCTCCAGTCACCTCACAAGATACTGCATCCGGGCGCTCTCACAGACAGAAAATGTCACAGCAAGACTCTCCATTTGAGTCAGATACAGAACAAATCCTCTCACAAACTTCTCCACAAGCCTCCTCAGCATCCCCAGTAATATTATTACAATTTGAAAAGATGCTTCATAAGGCTTTAAAACAAACCTCAGACCAAATAACAAAAAGCCTAACCAAAGAAATAAGAGAGCTGGGAAACCGCACCGCAGCCTTAGAAATAAAAATGGATGAAATTGAAATTACAACCCAAGAAAATATAACAGAATTGGAACAATTAAAAGAAGAGAATTTAATACTTCAAACTAAGCTCGAAGATTACGAAAATAGAGCCAGACGTTCAAACTTGCGCATAAGGGGAATACCTGAAACTGTGACAGACCTGCAATCTACTATTACTGCTCTATTACAAGAACTAAAGCCAGATATCCCTATTGAACGTTTAGAACTGGACAGAGTACACAGAGCCCTCACAGCCAAAAAGAAAGATGGACCCCCACGTGATATAATCACAAAATTTCATTATTACACAATGAAAGAACAAATACTAATTGCTGCAAGAGAAAAAAAGGAACTTAAATTTCAAGGACACAATTATCAAATTTTTGCTGACCTATCCCAACTTACTATTACTAAAAGACGATCCATGAAACCCCAACTAATGGAACTGCAACGCCACAACATTATGTATCAATGGGGCTTCCCCTTTTCAGTCAGATTTAAACACCAAGGTACAATTTACAGAAGCAGATCAGCAGATGAATTACAACAAACCCTTTTAAAATTAAATCTGACAGAACCCACAAGCAGCAACTCTCCCACACGCAGAAGAATGACATCATCTTCACCTTCAGGCAGCACCCAGAAAATTCCAGAACAAAATGGGAATCATCATTCTCACAAAAGAGGCCGTTATGCCACATCATCCATGGACCAAGAAGATTCAATGGACTGACATCCTAATTTCTGATATCTCTTCATTTATTATACTAAGAGATGGTTCTCTATAAAAAACCTGTATTTATAACTGAATGTAACTGCATTCTGATAGTCACACACTGTGTGGGATCATGTTACATTCCAGCTATATTTCTTATTGCTTCTGATTCATATAGACTTAGAATATATAAATGAAATAAGGAAATTCTTGTTCAGTTATATATTATCAGGTAATAACAATAGATTTATTACTTTTTAGGACAAATATGTTCAATAATCCAGAAGTAATGGAAGCTTTTTCTTTTTTTTCTTAAAACAAATAAATTATTACCTAACTAGTTCCTAGAATTATGTTTTTGTTTATTCTAATCTGAAGCAATACAACCTCAATTTTATGAGTTAACATATCTAAACAGTTACATATGAATAAAATATGTAATTGTTTACTCTAAAGGGGTTAAAATCCCAAAATAATTCAAACTATCTTCATCAATACCAAAGTCATTAACAGTACCTTTCTAACTGAATTATTTAGCCTAGGGCAAGACTAACCATATACAACCACCCTGGAATAAATAATTTCAACAAAAACTATATTCTGCACTCCAATTAATGAAACATCATTGTGATGTCTTTTGACATAGCACTTCTCTCCTGTAAGCGGAAGATCCGTATACCCCCATTAGCCCTCCTCATTCTCCCAACCATATTATGTGGGAGTGTGACGAAGGCACTTATTCCCCTGAGAGAGATATTTATTCTCTTTCACGGGTAAATTGTGATTACTTGCAAAAAATAAGTTATACAATGTATCATCTAATCTCATATGTTTTTTGTTTACTCTTTACTCCAGAATTCACTGGTTTCTTTTCTATCTTTTCATCTCTTCAGTCCACACAGGTTGATCTGCGCAGTCAGCTCTGCATAACAAAAAGTAAGTCAAAACTATTTGATCTGTTGCCATGGCACCACTGAATATACTTTCCCTGAATGTTCAGGGAATAAATGTCCCTCAAAAAAGGACCAAAGCCTTCTGTACTTTCCATAACAAGAAGGCTCACATAGTATGCCTCCAAGAAACACACTTCACCAAAGATTCTACTCCAAAATATATTTCTCCTTTTTATCAACAAATTTACACAGCTTCTGCCTGTACCAAGCAAAGGGGAACTCTAATTGCATTTCACCGATCCACACCATTCACCTTATCATCAGAAATTAAAGACCCAGAAGGTAGATACCTGATACTCATGGGTTATATAATGGATACAGCAATCACGGTGATTTCCTACTACGCTCCTAACAAACAACCTACACCATTCCTCTCACATATATTACAAGTGATTAATACACACAAAATAGGGACAGTGATAATGTGTGGGGATTCGAACCAGGTCCTCCTCCCATTTCTAGATAAGTCACCTTTTACACCATCCAAAATAATCTCTAGATTACCTTTTTTTCAACTTCTTTCCAAATACAATCTGGTAGATTCGTGGAGAGAAAGTAACCCAATGAAAAAGAAATTCACTTATTTCTCGCACCCTCGTCAAACCTTCACCAGAATAGATCATATTTTTCTAACAATAGGAATGTTACCAGAAATTATTGCATCAGATATAATTCCGATTCCGTGGTCTGACCATAATGCAGTATACACTACTATAGCCTCAGCCATACCAAAAGCGCATGACCCAACGTGGTACTTACCGGACATAATGCTCAAACACCCACTACATCAGATGGCCATTGAACAAGCTTTAAAGGAATACATATCAATTAATAATACAACAGACATCTCCCCAATAACACTGTGGGAAGCTCATAAGCCTGTCTTGCGTGGTACAATACAAAGACAAATGGCACTATTTAAACGGGAACGCAAAAATCTAGCAAAAAAACTAGAACTCAATTTTAATGCAGCCTACATATCATTCCAAGATAATCCATCTCAGAGTACAAAATCTCATCTGGAAAAATCTAGATTGGAATATGATCTATTTCTCACTGAGTCAGTTGATAAATCCCTCAAACGCTCCAAACACAATTTCTACATGAATACAAACAAACCAGGTACATATTTGGCTCGGGCATTAAATTCAACTAACAAATCTTTCAAACCAATACGTTTGAAATGATCAAAAAATGTTTATACTTGTAATCCAGTTAAAATAGTCCATAAATTTCACTCACATCTCGCAACTTTATACAAGACAAACAATGAATTTAATCCTACAGAGGCTGAATCCTTCTTCTCAAAAATAACCTTACCTGAGTTATCTCAGAATCAAAAAAGCAGTTTGGATGAGCCTATAACTATAGATGAAGTTGCTAACGCCATAAAAGACCTAAAACTTAACAAAAGACCAGGCCCAGACGGCTACTTGGCTTTATACTATAAAATATTCTCAGAAATACTCTCTCCCATTCTCACTGAAACTTTTAACAAACTTCTAGATGGACATTCTTTTCGGCAAGAAACACTAATGGCAATTGTTTGTATAATCCCAAAACCCCTTTCTGATGATACTTCCTGTGTGAATTATCGGCCTATCTCTCTGTTAAACCTTGATATTAAATTATTAGCAAAAATAATAGCAAAACGCCTCAATAGCATTATAGGAAAATTAATACATAGAGATCAAGTAGGCTTCATGCCAAATAGACAGGCAGGCGATAATATACGCAGGGCAGTGTTATTGGCACATATTGCTAAAAAACGGAAAATCCCTTTATGTTTTCTATCTCTCGATATTAAGAGGGCATTTGACACAGTATCCTGGCAATATATGCAATATTCATTACAAAAATGGGGTTTTGGACCCCACTTTTTAACATGGATCAAAGCATTATATAATAAACCCAAAGCCTATATAAAATATGCTGGATACAAATCTGATGCCTTTAATATCGAAAGAGGTACCCGACAGGGTTGCCCATTATCTCCCTTATTATTTGCCCTTATACTCGAACCCATGGCCCAATACATCAGAACAAACCAAACTATAACTGGCATTGAAGTAGGAGGTATTACACACAAATTATGTATATTTGCAGATGATATATTACTTTTTCTATCATCACCACAGGTCTCTGGTCCTAACTTAATACCAGCTCTTGATGGATTTGCAGCCCTATCCGGCCTCATGATTAATCCTAAGAAATGCCTAGTGCTTAATATTTCACTCACAAACATGGAATTAATCCCGGCTAGGGCTGCACTCCCATTCACATGGGCAGAAAAATCAATCCCATATCTTGGAATTCATTTAACAGCATCTCATTCTGACTTATTCTCAACCAATTATCCTCCTGTATTAAAACAGATCACAAATCTAATAAAACAATGGTCGCAACTTCCTTTATCCTGGATAGGGAAGATTAATGCAATCAAAATGACTATTCTACCCAAATTGCTTTATCTATTCAGAGTCCTCCCTATTCCAATTCCTTCCTATTTTTTGAGAATAGTACAAAAAAGAGCAACTTCGTTTATATGGGGCTCTTCTAAACCACGTATACCTATACACACACTACATCTTCCCAAAAATAAAGGAGGCCTGGGATACCCTAATTTTACTAACTACTACAGAGCAGCACATTTGGCCAGTCTGTCCAAATACCATGCAAAACAGGAAATCCCATTATGGGTATTTATAGAGGCTTCAGAAAATGACCCTCTATTAATATCAAACTTATTATGGCTTGATCCTAAAGACCGCTTTAAAATTCATAATCCCATAACTAAACACTTCTTATCTCTCTGGGATATACTAAAAACCAAATATCAGTTACAATCTCCACACAATCCTCTCCTTTCTTTTATCAGAAATCTGGCCTTTTATCCGGCATGGATCTACCCAAATTCTTTTAAAGCTTGGACAACATCAGGCATTCAGACACTAAATGACTTCATAGCATCTAAATCATTCCTTTCATTCCCATCGCTTAGAGAAAAATATGATCTACCAAACTCTGAAATATTTAGATATCTCCAAATCAAAAATTTCTATACACCATTCCTAAAGGGGGATACACCATTATCCCAATTATCCATTTTTGAATCAATCTGTACAAAAGATCCATTTGCTAAAGGTACAATTTCATCACTTTATAATCAATTATATGGAGTAGCAAATCTTAATAGACCCTCTTACGTTCAGAGGTGGGAGGAGGACCTGGGACGAACTTTAGAAGACACGGACTGGTCTAACATATGGCTCACATCTAAGTCATCTTCACCCAACATCTTAGCACTGGAGACAAATTATAAAGTCCTAACTCGCTGGTACCTTGTACCCGCTAGAGTGGCAAAATATTCACCTAATACCTCAGCTCTTTGTTTTCGAGGATGCCCAGAAATAGGCACACATTTACACATATGGTGGACGTGCCCAGTAATCCAAACCTTCTGGAAGGAAGTCTTAGTGATTGCATCTAAAATATTTAAAAAAATAATACAACCAGATCCACATATAACTTTACTTAATCTAAAACCGGAATGGTTAACACTCTCTCAATTCAAACTCATGATCCAACTAATAACGGCTGCAAAACAAACAGTGGCCAAGGCATGGAAATCTCCTACATTGGTACTAGCAGAAACAATTCACAGAATGAATAATACAATGTCCCATGCTAAGAAGGTAGCCATCGATCAAAATCAAATTCCAAAATTTGAAAAACTTTGGCATCCTTGGATAAAACAACAGTTCCTGTCAAAACTTCAATGACTCTGTCCTGTTGCCATGGTAACAGATTAAATGACTTACAGAGACACTCATTCTAAGGCTTCAAAGAGAACTAAAAAGAATAATAAACTGACGAGCGGGACAACCTTGTGGACCATACCTCTACCTTTCTACCCTTTTTCTTCTTTCTCTTTCCTTTTCTCCACCTTACGATTAAAGCTCATTATCAGAATTTATTTGACCTATATACACTCTACCTGTAAACAATATGTATAGTAGGTATAAATCATTTAAATACCTACAAAAGTAACTAAGGAAATTATATATATCTTTAATTTAGGTTTACGTGAACCCAATGTTTAATGTTTGAAATTTCATGATATTTACCTATATAAACCCTACTGTAAAACAATGAGCTTACTTTATAGATCCTTGTAAACTTACTTTATGTATCTTTATAATATTGTATACTCAATAAACTTCTTTTGACAAGGAAATCTACCCCTAGGAAGGGAAAAAACATTTGTCATTGGGACAAAAAGTGAGGTGAAATCTTCTGAAGAGGAGGAAAGACAGCAAAACAAATGTCACAGGGGTGATAACCCTTCCCTATGTTTTCCAAAAAGCTTAAAAAAGAATTTTTTGGCTGGAGCTAAACACGTTAAAAATGTACCCGTTAAAAATTACAAACAGATTCTACTTAACAACAAGCCTACAGTCCCTGTCTTGTTTGCACCGCCTGTATACTGCTGTTCAGAATATATAGGGCCTGGTGGCCCCACACCTTTCCTTATTTTAATTTGGGTGCGGGGTTCCCCTTAATATCCATACAAGACCCAAAGGGTCTGGTAATGGACTGGGGGGTACCCATGCTGTTTGTCTCACTGATTTTCATTCATATTGCCAGGACCCGACATTACATTAAACCCGCAAGCAGTTTTAAATGAGATTTTTTCCTTTAAAAATGACATTTTGTGCAGGGACTGTTCTAAACACGGGAAACACGCGCCACTTTACAGGCATACTATAGACACACCCCAGGTACGATATTTAAAGGAATATTTCATTTATTTTTTTTTTTACTTTAAGCATCATTAAAATCACTGCTCCCGAAAAAACGGCCGTTTTTAAAAGTTTTTTTGCATTGATACATGTCCCCTGGAGTAGGACCCGGGTCCCCAAACCCTTTTTAGGACAATACCATGCAAATTAGCCTTTAAAATTAGCACTTTTGATTTCGAATGTTCGAGTCCCATTGACGTCAATGGGGTTCTAACTTTCATGCAAAATTTTGGTCCGTTCGCAGGTTCTGGTGCGAACCGAACCGGGGGGTGTTCGGCTCATCCCTAGTGGGCATATCCGTACACAAAATATCCCCTCTTACCCCCTCTAAAACATATAGTAGTGACCGACACTTAAATACATAGGAAAATAGTTGTCACACAGGAAGAGGTAGCTGTTCAAGCTCCCATTCAGCAAAATGCTGTAGTTGTGATGCAAAGAAATATATCCTTGGTTTAGGAACTGCCAATCCACCTGCATTTTTGGGATGTTGAAGAGTCTCCAATTTAATACGGGGGGTTTTATTCTGCCATATTAAACGCCTATACTATTAATCTTAGTAAAAATCTGTAAAGGTATCCAGATCGGAGCATTATGGAAGAAATGCAGAAGCTGAGACATCCATATCATCCTAATTAGATTAATACGGCCTATTAATGAGAGGGAGTTTATTTCAGATTTTACTTTGGTCTTGGAATCTAGCAAGTAGTGGAAGTATGTTGTCTACAATATATGACTCAGGGGAATCAGAAATAACTATACTCAAATATTTTATAGAAGATACAACTCTGAGCTGAGAAAGTGAGGATGGTAGTGGGTCCTTGGGGAGATCTAAGGGCATCACCGTGGACTTCTCCCAATTTATATCTAACCCGGAAAACCTACCAAACACCTTAAGATATATCATTAATGCCGGTAAAGATGAGCGGATATTGGTCAAAAAAAGAACATCACATGGAGCCCACATAACACAAGCCAAGGGCTTTATAACTAGGGCAAAGAGCAGGGGGGACAATGGGCACCCCGCCTAGTGTCCCGGCAAAGTCTGAAACTAGAAGATTGGAGGCCATTAACCCTAATTGATGCCATATGAGCTGCATACAACAACCGTACCCATTGGCAGAAATTAGAACAAAGCACAAATTTTTCCAGAAAGGCCCATAGATAAGGCCATTCAACACTATCAAAGGCCTTTATGGCATCCAGTGCCAAAAAGGCATGATTTGGATGATCTGGAACCTGCAAATTTAAATATGCACATCTAATAATAACTGCTGTTGACATATTGGGCATAAATCCTACCTGATCTGAGTGAATAATTTGTTTAAAAATCTTGTTTAATCTGGTAGAGAGTACTTTGTCAATAATTGTAACATCTGTAGACAATAAGGAAATTGGTCTATAGAATTCAGGGTGTAACAGGTTTTTATCTTTTTTAGGTATAACTATTATAACACATTGGACCATACTGTCTGGAAGCCAACCTAAATTGAAAGCCTCATTTAATGTATCAAGAAGGGCAGGAAGCATATTCTTATTATAGTTTTTATAGATCTCTATAGGAAGACCATTGGTCCCTGGAGCTTTGGAATTAGAAAGACTAGCCATTGCACTCTCCAATTCCACTAAAGTAAATGGGACATTAATAGTCTCCCCCTCTTCCATTGAAAGGGCCGGGAGATTAATAGTAGCCAGATAAATAGTTAACTCGGCTAACGTATAGTCTGCCCTAGAAGTGTATAGATCCTGGTAGTAGAGTTTAAAGGCAAATACAATAGGGCTAGTCTGGTCAATAACCTCTCCTTCTCTATTCATTAAAGCTGAGACATGTGTGGGGTTGGATTGAGACCTTACTATCTGAGCCAACAGTCTACCATTCACCTCTCCCTCTACCTAGCTAAGCGAGAGAGAATGATGCGGTCCAAGACACCAAACATAATTGGCCTCCATCCCAAATTTGAAAAAAAAGAGAGAAGGTTTGGTCGGCAGGACTTTAAATTAGGCCAATCACTACATAGAGTAGGCATGTGGGATGTAAAATGCAGTATTGCTTATATGGGTTCTGACAAAAAAAAGGGGGAGTTTTTGGGGACTGTGAATGAGAGATGTATACCAAAAAGCAGACTTAGCAAAGAACCTTTTATTACACCTTGTGAGATCATGTACAGCATACTAAATGACACAAAAAAAGAAGCATACACAGAATCGCATGAATGCAGGGCATGCTAAAAACCACATATAAATATTGACGCCATGGTACTTGGCATATTATGGGGTAAGGATGAGTCCTGCACAACATGGGCCACTGGAAGGGCTTGATGGTGTTGGAAAATCTAGAGTAAAACAATATAAAAAACATAAAATCAACTGTATGGACATCATGGATCTATGTAAGCCCAATGCATTTCCTTGGGGTGTACCAACTCTTCAGGGGTGAATGCAATGGTGATCTATAAAGAAACATAACCATATGGTATAACATTGTAACTTAATAATAGGAATAAGTAATGGGTGTAAGGGACAGGATGGACATCCCCATAAATACTGACGCCAACTGCATAGATGTGAACAGAGGACTAGAGCTGTTAGAAATGTCTGGCATAGGAGCTGAGGTAGAGACACATGGACAAGCAGGGAGCACTGTGGATTCCCCAAGGCCAATGTTTAAATGTAGGTGACAGTGAGCCAACACTTCTGTGGATTGAGATCAGCATATTGAATGTATAATAATATTAATGAGAAGTGTGAAAAGCCCATACACCAGGTCAGATGAAGGGAAGAACTGAGCATAGATGAAAAAACAGATACTCAAAAAGCCACCAAGTATGAAAGTGGAAGAAAGAAAAGAAAAATATATCCTGGGTGAGATAGTAAAGGAACCAGAGAGAAAGATGAATAAAGTGCTAAAAGTATAGGTGAAACCTATGGTGATTTACCTTGTTGGTGCACGTGGAACTTGGGAATCAAAATCACAAGTGAATGCTTGCATATAAGGTGTTGCCAAAGAGACACATAGACACTAAGTGAGGTGAATTTAACCGCTTCAGCCCCAGAAGATTTTACCCCCTTCCTGACCAGAGCACTTTTTGTAATTCGGCACTGCGTTGCTTTAACTGACAATTGCGCGGCCAAGCGATGTTACAATAAAACAAAACTGATGTCCTTTTTTTCCTACATAGAGCTTTCTTTTGGTGGTATCTGATCACCTCTGCAGTTTTTATTCTTTCGCTATAAACAAAAAAAGAGCAACAATTTTGAAAAAAAAGCAATATTTTTTACTTTTTGCTATAATAAATATCCCCCCAAAAATATATACATTTTTTTTTCCCCAGTTTAGGCCGATATGTATTCTTCTACATATTTTTGGTAAAATTGAAATAAAAAATGATTTATATGGGTAGGTCATGAGAATAAAGAGAGTATAAAGTATAATAAAGCCATGATTGGGTCTATCATGGATTGCAAAAATGTAATTGAAAGGGGCTTTGCAGACTGCTGAATAGTAACTTACAACTCATGTGGTGAAACACCTTTTGATGTTGCACCACATGAGTAGGTTTTTCTTTCCATCTAGGCTGACATTGGGAAGGTACCTGAGCCTGTAGGGGTGGATTTTTTCGCTCTGGCATGGATGCCTCCCATTTCTTGCCACGTCCACGTATCGCTGGGTGTGACACGCTGTATCAGCTGAGAGCATATAAATTTGCCTCACTTGGTGTCTATGTGTCTCTCTGGCAACACCTTATATGCAAGCATTCACATGCAGGGGAAGAACAAGATGGAGGAAGAAGAAGAACCCCGAAGGAAGACCAGAAGAAGATGGAAGAAGGAGCGGCGAAAGAAGAAGACATTAATAAAGGAATTGTCAAAAACCATCTATTGTATTTTTTTGACACTTTTTTGTGAAATGGTAGGGGTACATTTTGGCTACCCCAAAGCACCCTCCAAATGTTCAGGACATGTGGCCTTGTACGGTTCAGGAGGGGGGCTCTCTCCCCTCTTTTTCTGCGGCCTGCCAGGTTGCGTGCTTGGATAAGGGTCGGGTATGGATTTTTGGGGGGACCCCACGCCATTTTTTAAAAAATTTGGGCGTGCGGTTCCCCTTAAAATCCATACCAGATCTGAAGGGTCTGGTATGGATATTGAGGGGACCCCATGCCATTTTTTTATTTTGGTGCGGGGTTCCCCTTAATATCCATACCAGACCTGAAGGGCCTGGTATGGAATTTGGGGGGACCCCATGCATTTTTTTTTTTAATTTTGGTTCGGGGTTCCCCTGTGGGGGAATCCCATGCCATTTTTATCAATAAACCTTTATGTGTATTGCCGGACCGACAATTCATTATAGCCGCGAGTTTTAAATGACTTTTTTTGATTTAGAAATGTCATTTGCTGTCAGACTGTTCTAAACATGGGAAACATGCGCCACTTTACAGGCATACTATAGACACCCCCCAGGTACAAAATTTAAAGGAATATTACACTTTTATTGTTTCACTTTAAGAATTATTAAAATCACTGCTCCCGAAAAAACGGCCATTTTTAAAACTTTTTTTTGCATTGATACATGTCCCCTGGGGCAGGACCCAGGTCCCCAAACCACTTTTTAAGACAATACTATGCATATAAGCCTTTAAAATTAGCACTTTTGATTTTTCATGTTCGTGTCCCAAAGACTTTCGTGTGTTCAAACCAATTTTTTGCCTGTTCGCATGTCATGTTCTGGTACGAACCAAACAGGGGGTGTTCGGCCTATCCCTTCTCTAGCCAGCCAGCCTGCACTAAGTATAATAATAAATGGCACATAGGTATAAAACATAATAGATACTCCAAGAAGGGAAAAAAAATACACAACACCCCCCAAACAAAAAAAACAGTCCCACACAGGAGAAAGCCATTGAAAAAGGAAAAAGAACATCTAGTAGCTAGCTACTGATTAAGCCTCCGACAACCTGACTTATACTTAAATGTGCACCATTGTCTCCACATCCAGCTTTGTGTGCATTTCCTACTAGAATAGGCCCATCGCCCCAAGGTTTAATTTTTTAATTGACTGTCAAGCCAGTCCAGTGCATCTTTGGGTGTTTTAAATAGTTGTACGTTGCCTTCATGGACCCCCCTCAAGCGAGCAGGATAGAGCATAGAGTATTTTAAGCATAGAGTAACAGATGTTTCTTAGCTTCTTGGAAGTTTGCCCTTCATTTCTGAACCTCTGGTGAAAAGTCAGGAAAGAACATAATTTTAGATCCATTATATCTGATATCATTTTAGGACTCGCACTCTTCACAAAATATTCTCCTTGTCTCGTTAATTTAAAAGACGTATTAGAAAGGGCCGTGGTATATTTCCTGGTTTCTGAAGCCGGGTAGGGACTCGATGAGCCCATTCTACAATAAGTTATGAAGAAAGATAGTCCTTGCCAAGGATTTCAATAAGCCACTGTTCTGCAACTTTAATTGGGTCATTACCCTCGGCCTTCTCTGGTATACCCAGTACCCGAATGTTATTACAACGTAAATGGTTCTCAATGTCTTCGACTTTAGAAATAGTAGTACTAAGCTTACGTGTAGCAGACTTCATCTCTGTTACCAACAGAGGAAACGTCTCTTGCCTCTAGGCCACTTTCTAATGCTTTAGTACGTTCATGTACATTTTGAAGATCCCCACATATATGAATGACCTCTTCCTGTATGGCCTGTACCTGGCCTGTAAGCAGGGAAAGAGAGGAGGAACAGCGTTGTATCAAAGAATAAACATCCCTTAGTGTGGGTTGAAAGACCTCCTCGGCTGTATTCTCCCCTTCAATTATTTTCTGAGTCGAGACATTCTGAATAGAGACAGTTTGAACAGATGTATTTGCATTCACACAGTGAGTGAAGAAGAGGATGAAGACAATGGGGGCATTTATTATCACAGGGTTTCAAAGTCAGCTGGGCATCCATTTTAATCAGCTGCAGGCAGGGTCCCTCACTGCTGGGGACCACCCCATATTCCTCTAATTGTCCATTATGGTCTTGGACCAGGTTAATGCCTTCTTGGCGGGTGACATTCCCTCTTGCTCTGTCAGCTCTTGTAATAGCTCTGGTTTCAGAGGTAAGAGGGGGGGGGGGCACTACACTAGTGCTTCCCAATCCTCCTGGATACAGCATGGTTTTGATAATATTTGCAGTGCCTTTCCCCTCCTTACCTTTAAACATTACAGCTTCTGCTTCAGACTCAGCAGCAGGACACCCCACATCTCCAGACTGACTTTAATGGTGTTCACGTGTTCTGCCAAATTTTTTGCCTGTTTGCAAGTTCTGGTACGAACTGAACCGGAGAGGTGTTCGACTGATCCCTAATCGTGTGTACACAAGTCCATCACACAAAAGTCCAAAGTACAAACACGCATGCTCGGAATCAATGCTTACCAAACACGACATTAGCAGAAAGTGCCCAAAGGGTGGCACTCAAGAGTTGAAATTCCACGTAGTACATCACTACATTCATGTTTGTTGGCATACAATTGTGTACCGTTTGTATGCAAGACAAGTTCCTGGCACACGCCCTTCAGACAAAAGTCTGAAGCTTTGTTGGACAACAATCTGATCGTGTGTACGAGGCTTTATTCAGTGCCTTTGCTTGTTAACAGGAGACAAAGATGAAGTAGCAGCAGAGAATAATGCATTACATACTTCCTTGCATACTCCTTCATAGTAGTTTACTTCTCAAAAATTGCAGATATTCGATATTCAGATAACACAGAGATAAAATAATCAATGCACGCCGTGCGCATGCGCGAGAGCTCCGTCATGGCTGCTTGAGCCAAGAGCTCCGCTCCACCCCGGACCACCGAGCCGCACACCAGCCGCCTCAGCCCTATAGCGGGCTAAACAATACCACTCCCGAGCAGGGGAACGTCCCGGGAACCAGAAGGAATGTCTGGGCCCCCGGCGAGACGCGATCTCGGCCCCCAATTCTCCTCAGTCAGCGCGGACGGGAGTCCCAAGATGGCCGCCGTCACGGACGGACCGACACAGCAGGCAGGCATCCACTCCAGGACCCAGGAGCACAGGCCAGTACTTTCTCCCCCGACCCTGTCATATGCTCAGGCAACACAGGGACCCCCCCAAACATCCCATGTACACCTGCAAGGCCATACGAAGCCCCAGGCCGCAGCAAAGGCCTCCACTGAGACTCTGAGCCTCACACAACAGGAGCTATGCTCTCAGGCCCTCCCTGCACAGGCCCATCCTCCATCTTCACTCTCCCAGCAACCAAGCTTCTCAGTAGCTGACCTCACAACAATGCAGGCAGACATGTTTGCTAAATTCTCATCCCTGCTAGAGAAAGGTCTGGCTAATACAGCAAATCAGATTACCAGTACTATTAAAGCGGACCTGTCCAATTTGGGCGCCAGAATTGAAGCCATTGAGGACAAAGTGGAATGCACAGCCGCGAGAACCAATCAAAACTCTGCACACCTCTTGACCATTCAGGATCAATTAGATGTTGCCCTTTCTAGGATCGACGAGCTCGAAAATCGGTCCAGAAGGTATAACTTTCGGATCAGAGGCCTCCCCGAAACTTTTTCGGACATCCCCTCCACGGTTCAGGACATTATTGCAGCCCTTATTCCTAACATACCCCCCCAACGTCTTGAACTAGACAGAGCACACAGGTCTCTTGGTCCCCCTAGACAAGATGGATCCCCAAGGGACATAATTGTCAAGCCGCACTTTTTCGCGGTCAAGGAAGAGGTCATGCGGCAATCCCGACAAAACCCGAAGCTACTACACCAGGGTCACCAGATCCAGATTTTCGCTGACCTCGCCCCCACGACTATCCAAAGACGGAGGACGCTAAAACCCCTCCTCACGGTACTCTCTCAACGGGATATCAAATACCGCTGGACCTTCCCCTTTGCAGTAAAGTTCACTATTCAGGGTAAGACCCATTCCTTTGCAAGCCTTCAGGAAGGTGAAAGACTGTTCCTCGCACTCAGGCTTATCTCCCAGGAAGCACCAATGGACTTTTCGTCTTCTTCCTCGGGCTCCACTAAACGTCCTCCTCCAGGCAGCCCTGTATCTCCACTCTGGCTAAAGGGACCTTCCAAGAAGAGCAAGGACGGGAGACCGCCCTAAGGACCCCTTCTCGTACCTTATCCCTTCAGTCTCGGCAGAGGCATTTTTGGGCCGACTTTTCCCCCCCTGTTGATGGAGCAAGTGCTCCAAATCCTCTCAAGTCTTATGGACATGACAATCCACACATCCAGGTTCTCATCGAACTTCACGGCCTCACACAACGTTTTCTACTTCCAAAAGTTGCTTTGTTAACGAAGATTTGAAACAAACACTTACCACTCGTTGCTTCACCTTCTCTACCTCACGAACCAGCTAACATTTTCAGAGGAAGTAGCCTTCCACAGAGTATTAGCTCCTCTATGAAGTTCCCAGTTTCTTGAAGACAAAGCTCCGGTTCACTGGACTAGATTCACGTAGTTCTATAGGATGTGTCTTATCTTAGTCCAGGTTACAGTCTAGGTTTAATTCAAATACCCATCGTACGTACCCTCTTTCAGGGGGTTATACGGTTAGCTGGGCCATGAAGGCCTTCCTTTTTGAATGGTTATCCCCCTGGCATTCTCCCCCTCATAGTTAGATAGGGGGGGGGGGATTTTTCTGATTGTCCAGGAGATGGGATCCTCAGGGAATTTGATTTTTTATTCCTGCCTGGGTTGTTTATTATTTCAGGAGCTTATAGCCCAGTTCCTAGGGCTGTCCATACAATTTTTATGTTTTCCGTTATGGTGTGCATATGTTTTGTTTGAAATTTGATATAACAAGGGTCCGGGGTGGAACCCTTGTGCCTCCACTCGATCCCAAAGAACCTTTTGAGTCCTTTGGTGTCGGAACTTCAGACGGCCCTCTGGGCACTCTGAAGTTGTTATTGGGGCTATAGCGAATTGCGATTCGCATAACTCCAAGGGTACACTCCAAGTACCCATGTCGTTTTGTATGTATTTACCTGTTAGTAAGTCTCATAACTTTCTTTTCCCCATCTCTTTCCTTCTCTTTCTTCTAGCCATCCAGGGGGGGTTTCCCCCCGCGCCCCGGAGTCGGTCCTCCACGCAACCAGGCCTAAATCCGGTATGAGAAGACTCCCAAGGGTAAGTGACTGGTTGGTTTCTAGCCTCTATCCCCTCTGCTCCGATGGCTGACCTGAATGCGAAGAGTAATGACCTCAAAATAGGTTCTCATAATGTCCAGGGCCTAAACTCTCCCAGGAAAAGGAGACTGGCACTGGATCATTATAAATCCCTAAGACTGGATGTGGTGCTTCTGCAGGAGACGCACTTCCCCATCCGGTACACCCCCAAGTTCATACATGCACACTTTCCATCATTTTACCTAGCGAATGCCCCTAACAAAACGAAGGGGGTGGCTATTCTCTTCTCTAAAAATTGCAAATTTACAGATCTCTCTGATTTTAGGGATCCAGAGGGCAGATTTATTTTGGTGAAGGGTACCCTGGAAGGTGTTTTATATTCCTTCGTCTCCTACTACGCCCCAAACAAGGGCCAAGCGTCTTTCTTCCAGGACCTGTTCTCATCAGTGGAACCGCTCCTGGAAGGCAAAGTCATCCTGGGGGGGGACTCAAATGTTGCGTTTGATCAGGGTCTAGACAAAACTAAGCCCCCTAAAGACCAACTCACACGACCATCCAAACTCAGTACTAGGATCGCCAAGATGGTTCACGCTCAGGGTCTGGTGGACGCATGGAGAGAAATGAACCCCAACAAAAGGGACTTCACGCACTTTTCTGCTCCCCACCAGTCCTACGCGAGAATTGACCACATCCTCACCCAGACTGCCCTCATTCCCTTGTTTACCAGGGCGGCAATACTAGACACCGCATGGTCAGATCATTCATTGGTTCTCCTTACTTTGCGAAATGTTCTGTCTGGGAGAGGAGGTTTCTACTGGCGACTAAATGAATCCCTTCTGGCTGACCCTAGTATAACACAAGAAATAGCAAAATCTATTAAAGAATACTTCCTCTTTAATGATGTGGAGAACATATCCCCCGAAACCTTGTGGGCAGCCCACAAGGCAACTATTCGAGGAGTTATAATTAGGCTAGCGACCAAATTTAAGAAGGAGCGTTTAATCGACATACTTAGACTCGAAAAATCCTTCCTTCAACTAAAAGCGGAACACAAAAATAACCCGTCTAGAACCCTCCTAAGCAAACTTGATGCCACTAGACTTGAACTGAATCTCACTTTAACGGCTAAAGCAGAGAAAAATCTTAGATGGGGAGGAGCCAAATTTTACTGCCACAAGGATAGATTTGGCTCAATGTTGGCAGCTAAACTCTCCCCTAAATTTCGTTCTCTCTCCTTCCCCAAACTGAGGATAGCAGGCCAACCTCCAACAGCTAATCCGGCCAGTATTATGTCTGCTTTTCACGACTTTTATACTAATCTTTACAACCCTCCCCAATCGGATAAAGGGCCCTTAGATAATGAGTTTATAAAGAATCTCCCACTTCCCTCACTATCCAGAGAGTGTAAAGACTTAATGGAGGCTCCTATCACGGAGGCCGAAATTAAAGAGGTTATTAAAGGTTTAAAATCTGGTTCCGCCCCTGGACCAGACGGCCTCTCAGTCCCCTACTACAAGGAATATGGCGCTATCCTAGCCCCGTACATGGCGAAGTTCTTTAACTCTAAAAAAGACGGGATCCCACCTTGAAACCCAACTAAATACAGCATTCATCTCAGTGATTCCCAAACCCAACAAAAATCATGAGGAAGTTGAGAACTACAGGCCCATATCTTTAATTAACAATGACCTCAAAATTCTTACTAAAATTCTTGCCAACCGCCTTTCCTCTTTCATCAATCTCTATGTACACAAGGATCAGGTTGGTTTTATTCCTGGTAGGCAAGGACCCGACCAAATTAGGAGAGCAATTGATATAGTATCCATTCTACAGTCTAACTGGGAAGGGGGGCCGAAACAAGAAGGAATGATCCTCTCGCTGGATCTCCATAAAGCTTTCGATTCGATCGAATGGCCTTACCTTTTCTCCATTTTGGAGAAATGGGGATTTGGTCCCAACTTTTTAGGGACTCTAAAAGCCCTATACTCCTCCCCTCAAGCGGTGATTCGCCTGCAAGGTCAATACTCTAAACCCCTAACCATTGCAAGAGGCACTAGGCAGGGATGCCCTCTTTCCCCCCTAATTTTCGCTATCGCGATCGAAACGCTAGCAATAGCAATAAGAGCAGATCCCAACATTCAAGGGGTCACCTGTGGTGACCAGGTCCACAAATGTGGATTGTTTGTGGACGATATGCTCCTCTTTATCACATCACCGACCACCACCCTTCCAAACCTGTGCAAACTCCTGAAAGACTTCTCTAAGGTCTCTGGACTGAAGGTCAATTATGCCAAATCTTCAGCTTTAAACATCTCCCTTAACCCATCCATTTTGGCATCCCTGCAAAGTGCCTTTGAATTCAAATGGAGTGACTCATACATTGACTATCTGGGGATAAGGCTCACTGCTAAGACGGAACTCCTTTATCCAACTAACTTTCCTCACACATACCGCAAACTGGAGGCAGACTTATCCAAATGGGCTAAAGGGGGCTTGTCCTGGTTAGGAAGGATCCATGCAGTCAAGATGACTTTACTCCCTAGAATCCTCTACCTTTTTAGAGCCATCCCAATAAGCATCAATAAAGAGCACTTGAAAGCATTTCAAAGGAAAATAATAAAATTCATTTGGGGGGGGAAGGGGTACAGACTTCCACAGAGCACTTTATACTTAAATAGACCACAAGGGGGCTTGGGCCTACCGCAGCTATTTTGGTATTACCAATCAACCAGGCTAGCTCAGATCTCGTCGGTTTATGCGAAGACTGAAAGACCGGACTGGATACAGATTGAGAGACAGGCAGTACCCTCCTTCACTATTGACTTCCTCCTATGGGTCCCCCCAAAAAAACGTCCACCCATTTTATCCCCCATCCTCTCACAATCCTTTCAATTATGGGATTCTCTGAGAAATCATCCATCCATAACCTCCTGCAAACACCCCCTGGCTCACATCTTCAACAACCCTGACTTTCCCCCGGGAACTGACATCAAAGCATTCCGCTGGTGGTTGGACAAGGGGATGTACCGGATAGGACACTACTTTACACCAATGGGGCCCATCACCAGAGCCTTCTGTGTGAATCAACTAAAGATGCCAAACTCCGAATTCTTTCGTTTCCAACAGATCAGACACTTCCTCACTCAGTTGGGTAAAAACAATCTCTCAAACAACGCATTCACCCCTTATGAAATATGGTGTGGACAGGCTACGGAGCAGAGGGGTGGAATCTCCACCATCTATCAGTCACTCTCAGGTCAGTCCACCAAGACCTCATACATGACAGCTTGGGAGTCAGACCTGTCCTTGGAGTGGGACCTGGAGAAGTGGAGGGTCTCCTTTAATAGGGCTTACAAGAGCATCTTAAACATTTCGCTGGTGGAGTCCAGCGTGAAGCTTATCACACGTTGGTACCTCCCACCGGAAAGACTGGCCAAAATGTTCCCCTCCACGGACCCCAGATGCTTTAGGGGCTGTCAACTTAGGGGATCCCTGGCCCATATCTTCTGGGAATGTCCAAGATTGAGACCTTTCTGGAGCAGGATTTTTCACATGATCAAAAAGGTTACTGGAGTCCAGATCCCGAGGTCCCCCGCAGCTGCCTTATTGAACGACCACTTACCTAAGACCCCCAAGCAGGCCCGTAAATTGATTCATTTCATTTTGCTGGGAGCGAAGCTATCTATTGCTAAGGCCTGGAAGCAGCCCAGGGTTTCATTTAAAGCGGCTATCCGCAAAATCTCTTGGATCATGGCCCAAGAAAAGCTAGCCAGTACCCTGCTCAACACCACACAGAAATTTGAAGCAGTTTGGGAACCGTGGGCTGATTTCATAGGCATTTCCCTAATTCCAGGGGTCCAACCATGATGCGTGGGCCTGTTTCGGGGTCGGGGGGGTTCCCTCCAGTGGATTGGCTCTCGACTTCTCTTTTCTCTCTCTCTCTTTTCCCCCCTTCTCATCTCTACCTCTCCTCTTTCCCCCTTTTTCTTATTTCTCTGATAGTTTTAACAAGATGATGTTTTGCCTGTTTAATTCATGCTGTAGCAGGGTCCCTCGGGGGTCGTACTCCCAAGGGAAGCACTCGAAGTAGGCTTTCCTGCCCAGTGAGATACCTAGAGACTTTTTATATTTTAGAAGTGAGGGTTGGGGAGTGATCGGAGAGCTCCGATCAGGCACAGTGTGATCCCAATCGGGGTGCTGTCGGTCTCTCCTCCCTCCCCTTCCCCCAACCGGTCCATATCTCCGGGTTATAAGGTTCGCGCTAACGAAAGTTGGTATAGGAAGCCTCTACTGTACTGTATTTACCAGAGACATGCTTATATCTACAGTCATAAGTTTGATTTGTTACCCCAAGGGGGCTCGCATTTGTCTGATGTATAATCCTGCATTTAATGCTGATGACTTGTAAACCCCCTTTTTTTCTCTGAAAATTCAATAAAATACTTTGAAAATAAAAAAAAAAAAATAATCAATGCAATGCAATGCAATTCAAACTATGTAATTGTTCAAAACGGGGTCACTTTAAAAAAATACTATAATAACATTAATGAGGAACTCCACACTGGTCATATTCTGCACCAATATATCATACCTTTCTTAGGGAGGGATTTGAAATTCAGAGGAGATTAAATCTAGTAACTGCAATAAGATCAAGTGTGTAGCAATATTAGAATAACAATAAAAGTAGCGATACAATTAGTATTAGGAAGAGGAGAAGAGAAGAGAATTAAAAAAAAAAGACAAGTAATTCTTACATTCTTTAGAATAGAATGGAAAACATTTTTTGGTGACTAAGGCATGTAGCTTGTATAATGGCATTATTATCTGCAAGATGTATGTTACCTGCAAGAAGGTTGCTGGAAGAATAGAAGCTGACATTGTGAAGTAAAATTGTAATAACGCATTACTTGTAATCGAGGCATGTCCTAGGATGGTCTTTGTTCTCCTTAGACTGACTATTTTTCTTATTCAAATTGGGACAGGGCTAATTTGCAACAGGATTGCAATTGTTAGTATAATAATAGCATGCCACTAATTGCAAATAGACTGACATAGGCTCACCTAATCCTTGGATTAATTGACATTACCCTGTCAAAACACAAAGGATTACCAAAGATGAAGGAAATTATATTATAAACTTTAAATGTTCACACGTGTGTGTTATATTCAGAGAGGAAAATATAGTCTCATTTTGGCTACCTTTCACTTTTTAACATTTGGGACATGTTAATTTTAGTGAATAAGAAGTTGTAGGCATCATTCACACCATGTACAGAGATGTCTTTGCAAGGGCACAAAAAAAATTCTATGTGCCCTGTTCTTGCCACAACATTTGTACCATGTGTATGAAAAATGTATACAGTTTTTTGCACAGAAAAAAACCTCACATGAAATCAACTTTGTAGTGTGAACAAGACACATAGAGAACACATTATTTTCTCTGTGCCCTTGCAGAGAATTTATGCTGCACATTTCTGCACAGAGAAAAACTTCACATGACAGCAGTGTTATAGTGTGAACAGGGCACATTGAATAGCTTTTTTGTGTTCCTGTAGAGACTTATGCTAGAAATTATGCACGTCTCAGCACATGGTGTGAAAACAGGACAACATATTCTATTCTATGTATATTCTAAGTCAAATTTGCAAGTTTTTTTCCATTCAGCTTCTCTGCATGTATGGTGTGATTGAGCCTTAGGAATAGCTATGAATCCAAAAATCTAGTTATACATCCCATAAATCACTTTATGTGATTGCAAGTACAGTGGAGGGTTGTAACCCATAACAACCAAACAGAATTGATTACTTACTGATCTAAATAGAAAAAGTTAGGGCTTTTCTTATAAAAAAAAGTACAGGTACTCACTCCCTCCTCTGTGAGCCCTGGTGGAGGGAAGTAAAGCACACACAGAATACCACATTGAATGGTGGGTGTGGCAAAACAATAGGAAGGTCTTCAAGGGGTATGGTTATTCTATATTTACTCACTGTATACATGGCACAGATATGTCCCTGTCCTTACCTACACAACATGCATCACATATGATTTTTACCCTACCTTTGCTCAGAAAATTTAACATAAAGTGTGAATGTCTGTACCATGAATCCTTTATATATTAGAAACAGCAGCTGCTGTTTAAAGAAGTATCAAAATGATGCTTCCTGACAATGAATACATGAAAATATATAACAGTGCTAACCCAAAGGTTATATCAATAAATATATCAAGTGAACCCTAAACCATAAATCATATCATCCCATCAGCATATACAAATTGATTTATATACAAATCACGTGTGAATATTCATATAGAAATAAATCACATAAAAATCATCTTGAAAAAGAAATTGAAGGCATTATTAAAAAGGGAAATAAATTACAAATCCTGACTGGGAAAGAAGAAAAATATTTAGTATCAAATACCATAAAAATTCTCAGCATTTATTACTTACTAAAATACGCAAGACTCAGGAACATCCCCCTGGGAGACCAATCGTTAGTGCAATTGATTCATTTTTTTTCAGAATAGAAATAGAATAGAAGAGCATACCGATTTTTATTGGGTATAGTGGCAGAAAATTGGTCCTTTTTAAAATCTGACAGAGAATTGATCTCACTTCTAAAAGATACCACCTATAGTGAGAATTATATCTTAGCAACAAACTATGTTAATGCAGTATACACAAAAGCCTCAACACAGATGGTTAAATAAATGAACAAAGTATAGATATAGATATATCTCAATCAGTAGCCACTTAAAAAATTATCATACATATAAACAATAGATGGGCAATATAATACTCTAACTAATAACTAATAGTCAGTAACAAATATACACATCAAAGCGGCGCTCCAGTCAATTGGCATAAAAACTGACAGGCTAGTACATGTTCATATTCGTATACGACACAATGGTTATACCAGATAGACTAATGAAAAATAATAGGGTAACAGTCTCTAGTGGACACAGATGAAATTTGCAGGTGAACAATGATGAGTGCACCTTTCACCAAAAATTCTTCTACCGCTTGCTCAATACTCCCCCCCCCCCCAAGGGCCTCTATCCACGTCCTGCAGATTGCTCGGTCTGGATGTCTTTACAAAAACCACCAAAGTCCAGGGACATAGGGAAAGAGACTTCACATAGTCTAATACCATTTAACCATTTATTAAGTAAGTAGCTTGATAAAAGTTTGTGGTTCCATGACACTGTGCACATCAGATAAGTGATCGTATAGCTCAATGTCAGTGTCATATGCGCTCTACATAGGTCACTCTTCCTGAAAGCTTTTTAGGGACCAAGTGTGCTTCGGTGAAGATCGGAAAGATCTCGGCGTTCTGCGCTTCCTCCTTCCGTTTAGCTCTCTAGGTCCTGGAATGCACAGCCTCAATGATGTGATTTCCGGTCGCCGTAAGGTCACGCACTGAAGTGTTTCATCATTCCGACTTTGTCAAAGGGTGTGGCCTTATGACGAGGCGTCCCGGTATTTATCTCAAATGTGTTTAATTTGGATTAACCTATTATGTGCCGTCCGTCCCCTGTTTAATATGGTGCACAGCAGTGACGATTGCACAATATTGTAATATTTATATAGAATACTATCAGTCTAGTATCCACCGACATTAAGACATAGACCATTACAATCCTGACTTATAACCTGTCATGGCAAATATATAAAAAAGGTTTATAATAAAAAATTGCAATTTGATATAAAACGTTAAGCAGATTACAGAAAATCTGATATTCCTTATAAATACAATTCCCAACATTAATAAAATTGCAGAAATATACAAACAAAAAATAAATTTTAAAAAATCAAAACTTTACGCATACTAAAGCAAATAAAATCACAGATTATAGTTAAAAACAAGTCTAAAAACACATAAATGCTTAGTGGTAGATGTGTTAGTGCAACAGCAATTCAAGCCAACAACATACTATCTATACACTTCATACATCTTCAATCAATAAAATTGACTATTCTTTTTCTTTTCTTCAAAGGGAAGTTCCACTCCATATTTTTCAAGGAGTCAACTTTAAAAGGGCACTCCTCCCAAAATTAAAAAAAAAAACCCAAGGATGTAGTAGAATCTAAAAGGGCACCTCCCCAACAGGTAAGTAAACATCCGTATCAAATCAAACCATAAAAATTATAACAGACCTCCTATCATTCATTAATTCTTATTGCAAATATCTCTGTACAGAATTATATCAAAGATTAAGGAGACCTAATAGTCGCTTATGAAACAGTTTATGTCAAGCTCTATGTTTAACCTTTTCGGGCTAAGTATATCTGCCAAGAAAATCCATTGAGTTTCTCTTTTAGAAAGCTCCCGTACCAAAATTGCAACCCCTCCACACAGATTTGATATGGTCTATACCCCAGAATTTCAGACCAGATGGATCTTGGCCATGATGCAGTTTAAAATGCAGGGACACATTGTGGTCCTTAAAACCAGTAGCAATATTGAGCACATGTTCTGCGATTCTGATCTTCAATACACGTTTAGTCCTCCCTATATGCATTAACCCACAAAGTTCTTTTAAGAAATGCATTAGACTTCTGTCTATCACATAACTACTTTTGGTTTGGTAACAATTTTTTTACTAAGAAGAGGGGAGTGCCAATGGCCATGAAGTTCGCGCCCAACCTTTTTATGGGTGAGTGGGAGGATAAGGTGGTATTCCATAATAGGAGACCAGAGCTTCTATTTTATAGGCGCTATATCAATGATCTCCTGACAGGGCCTAAATCCTCACTTAAATAATTTTTAGATCACTTGAATGATAATGTGCGTAATATAAAATTGACCATGGAGTACAGAGCAAATCCATTTTTTTGGTTGTCAATATTTCTAGAGTTGAAGATAGGCTGCAGACCAGAGTTTTTTTCAAACCCACTGACAGGAACAGTTTTTTGCCCACACATAGTGGACACCACCCTCTGTGGTTGAAAAATGTGCCTAAGGGCCAAATGATGAGGGTAAAGATGAATTGTTCTACAGTGGAAGACTTTTACCAACAAGCCTTGGTGCTGAAACATAGATTTGTAGAAAAGGGATACAAACTACAACAATTAGACCCTATAGTGGAGGAAATTAGGGCCCTGCCTTGAGAACTGTGTCTGAGGAATCGAGTAATCGAGACTCACAATATGGACCATGAGTGGGGGTTCATATCTTCCTTTCACTCACAGTTCAGAGAGGTGGAGAACATCTTCCATACACATTGCCATGTATTATGCCTTGCTAAAACTTTGAAAAAAGAACTCTCCACTAAACCAAAGTGTATTTACCGTAAGGCCCCAAGCTCTGGAGATTTGATTGTGAAAAGGGTTATCAACCCTCCTAGTCGAATTCCGTCTTTTTGGGATCAATACGGATTCTTCACATGCAGAAAATGTAAAGCATGTAAGAAGGTGTCTAGACCAATGAAGGGAGTAGGTAAATCTACTTCTACCTCAAATAATAAGGAGTTTACCATCAAACAGTTCATAACATGTAATACATCTCATGTTGTCTATGCCTTATAATACCCTTGTGGGTTAATGTATATAGGGAGGACCAGGGATGAGCCGAACACCCCCCCCGGTTCGGTTTACACTAGAACATGTGAACAGGCAAAAAATTTGTTCGAACATGCGAACACCGTTAAAGTCTATGGGACTCGAACATGAATAATCAAAAGTGCTAATTTCAAAGGCTTATATGCAAGTTATTGTCATAAAAAGTGTTTAGGAACCTGGGTCCTGCCCCAGGGGACATGGATCAATGCAAAAAAAGTTTTAAAAATGGCCATTTTTTCGGGAGCAGTGATTTTAATAATGCTTAAAGTGAAACAATAAAAGTGTAACATTCCTTTAAATTTCGTACCTGGGGGGGTGTCTATAGTATGCCTGTAAATGGGCGCATGTTTCCCGTGTTTAGAACAGTCTGACAGTAAAATGACATTTCAAAGGAAAAAATGTCATTTAAAAGTACTCGCAGCTATATGAATTGTCGGTCCGACAATACACATAAAAGTTCATTGATAAAAACGGCATGGGATTTCCCCACAGGGGAACCCCAAACCAAAATTTAAAAAAAAAATGGTGTGGGGGTCCCCCTAAATTCCATACCAGGCCCTTCAGGTCTGGTATGGATATTAAGGGGAACCCCGCCCCCCCCAAAAAAGGCGTGGGGGTCCCCCTCAAAATCCATACCAGACCTTTCAGGTCTGGTATGGATTTTAAGGGGAACCCCGCACCAAAAAAAATGGCATGGGGTCCCCCCACAAATCCATACCAGACCCTTATCCAAGCACGCAACCTGGCAGGCCACAGGAAAAGAGGGGGGGACGAGAGAGCGCCCCCCTCCTGAACCATACCAGGCCACATGACCTCAACATTGGGAGGGTGCTTTGGGGAGTCCCCCCCAAAGCACCTTGTCCCCATGTTGATGAGGACAAGGGCCTCATCCCCACAACCATCCAAGCACGCAACCTGGCAGGCCGCAGAAAAAGAGGGGAGAGAGCCCCCCCTCCTGAACCGTACAAGGCCACATGTCCTGAACATTTGGAGGGTGCTTTGGGGTAGCCCCCCAAAGCACCTTGTCCCCATGTTGATGGGGAGAAAGGCCTCATCCCCACAACCCTTGCCCGGTGGTTGTGCGGGTCTGCGGGTGGGGGGCTTATTGGAATCTGGAAGCCCCCTTTAACAAGGGGACCCTCAGATCCCAGCCCCCCCTTTGTGAAATGGTAACCATTTCACAAAAAAGTGTCAAAAATGTTAAAAATGACAAGAGACAGTTTTTGACAATTCCTTTATTTAAATGCTTCTTCTTTCTTCTGTCTTCTATCGTCTTTCTTCTATATTCCTTCGGTTTCTTCCTCCATCTTCTTCTTCTTCCTCCGATCCTCTGCTTCTTGCTCCGGTGTTCTCGTCTGGCATCTTCCTCCGTGGCGTCTTCTTCCCTTCTTCATGCTCAGGCCGCTCCGCATCCATGATGGAAGGCTCCCGCTGTGTGACGCTTCCCGTCTTCTGATGGTTTTTAAATAACAGAGGGCAGGGCCACCCAGTGACCCCACCCCCCTCTGACGCACGGGGACTTCTCTGTGGCTCTCCCTGTGACACCAGAGGGAGGCAGGGTTACGTAATGGGTGAACCCCGGACTTGATTAGACTTGATTAGGAAAGCCACACACCTGTCTATATAAGACCTTACAGCTCACAGTGCATGTCAGAGCAAATGAGAATCATGAGGTCAAAGGAACTGCCTGAAGAGCTCAGAGACAGAATTGTGGCAAGGCACAGATCTGGCCAAGGTTACAAAAAAATTTCTGCTGCACTTAAGGTTCCTAAGAGCACAGTGGCCTCCATAATCCTTAAATGGAAGATGTTTGGGACAACCAGAACCCTTCCTAGAGCTGGTCGTCCGGCCAAACTGAGCTATCGGGGGAGAAGAGCCTTGGTGAGAGAGGTAAAGAAAAACCCAAAGATCACTGTGGCTGAGCTCCAGAGATGCAGTCGGGAGATGGGAGAAAGTTGTAGAACGTCAACCATCACTGCAGCCCTCCACCAGTCGGGGCTTTATGGTAGAGTGTCCCGGCGGAAGCCTCTCCTCAGTGCAAGACACATGAAAGCCTGCATGGAGTTTGCTAAAAAACACCTGAAGGACTCCAAGATGGTGAGAAATAAGATTCTCTGGTCTGATAAGACCAAGATAGAACTTTTTGGCCTTAATTCTAAGCAGTATGTGTGGAGAAAACCAGGCACTGCTCATCACCTGTCCAATACAGTCCCAACAGTGAAGCCTGGTGGTGGGAGCATCATGCTGTGGGGGTGTTTTCAGCTGCAGGGACAGCACAACTGGTTGCAAGCGAGGGAAAGATGAATGAATAAGTACAGGGATATCCAGGATGAAAACCTTCTCCAGAGTGCTCAGGACCTCAGACTGGGCCAAAGGTTTACCTTCCAACAAGACAATGACCATAAGCACACGGCTAAAATAACAAAGGAGTGGCTTCACAACAACTCTGTGACTGTTCTTGAATGGCCCAGCCAAAGCCCTGACTTAAACCCAATTGAGCATCTCTGGAGAGACCTAAAAATGGCTATCCACCAACGTTTACCATCCAACCTGACAGAACTGGAGAGGATCTGCAAGGAGGAATGGCAGAGGATCCCCAAATCCAGGTGTGAAAAACTTGTTGCATCTTTCCCAAAAAGACTCATGGCTGTATTAGATCAAAAGGGTGCTTCTACTAAATACTGAGCAAAGGGTCTTAATACTTAGGACCATGTGATATTTCAGTTTTTCTTTTTTAATAAATCTGCAAAAATGTCAACAATTCTGTGTTTTTTCTGTCAATATGGGGTGCTGTGTGTACATTAATGAGGAAAAAAATGAATTTAAATGATTTTAGCAAATGGCTGCAATATAACAAATAGTGAAAAATTTAAGGGGGTCTGAATACTTTCTGTCCCCACTGTATGTGTTTTTAGACTTGTTTTTTAACTATAATCTGTGATTTTATTTGCTTATAGTATTTGTAAAGTTTTGATTTTTTTTTTATTTATTTTTTGTTTGTATATTTCTGCAATTTTATTAATGTTGGGAATGTTATTTATAAGGAATATCAGATTCTCTGCAATCTGCTTAATGTTTTATATCAAATTGCAATTTTTGATTATAAACCTTTTTTATATATTTGCCATGACAGGTTATAAGTCAGGATAGTAATGGTCTATGTCTTAATGTCGGTGGATATTAGATTGATAGTATTCTATATAAATATTACAATATTGTGCAACCGTCACTGCTGTGCACCATATTAAACAGGGGACAAACGGTACATAATAGGTTAATCCCAATTAAACACATTTGAGATAAATACCAGGATGCCTCGTTGTAAGGCCACGCCCTTTGACAAAGTTAGAATGATGAAACGCGTCAGTGCGTGACCTTACGGCAACCGAAAATCACGTCATTGACGCTGTGTGTTCCAGGACCTAGAGAGCTAACCGGAAGGAGGAAGTGCCGAGATCTTTCTGATCTTCACTGAAGCACACTCGGTCCCTAAAAAGCTTTCAGGAAGAGTGACCTATGTAGAGCGCATATGACACCGACATTGAGCTATATGATCACTTATCTGATGTGCACAGTGTCATGGAACTATGAACTTTTATCAAGCAACTAAATGGTTAAACAGTATTAGACTATGTGGAGTCTCTTTCCCTATGTCCCTGGACTTTGGTGGTTTTTGTAAAGACATCCAGACCGAGCAATCTGCAGGATGTGGATAGAGGCCTGATAACCTTTTGGTTCCGGTGAGTTTAAATCCCTTGGGGGGAGTATTGAGCAAGCGGTAGAAGAATTTTTGGTGAAAGGTGCACTCATCATTGTTCAGCTGCAAATTTCATCTGTGTCCACTAGAGACTGTTACCCTAATATTTTTCATTAGTCTATCTGGTATAACTATTGTGTCGTATAAGATGATGAACATGTATGATGATGAACCTGTCAGTTTTTATGCCAATTGACTGGAGCGCCGCTTTGATGTGTATATTTGTTACTTACTATTAGTTCCTAATTGTCCTTGTATTGTTTATATATTTAAAAGATATTGCTATGGGAGAAAATATGCTCCAAGTGTGGCCAAGTTAGTGAAGACAAGATGGGAGAAAAAATAGCGATTTATGACAAATGCCACAATTGAAACTATACAAACATTATAAAGATGATATAGTGGATTGCCTGGGAGGGAACAGTAGAAACAGTAGAAAGCTTTTTTGATTATATTAATGGCAATATATATGGATTAACATTCACCGGAGAGTGCAACAAAGAAAGGGTGAACTATTTAGATTTGACATTTTTGGTAAAAAATGGCCAGAGAATATGTGCAAAAGACAGATTATAACAGTTTTATTTCAACCACCAGTTGCCACCACTTGAAATGGTTGAACAATATACCTAAGGTGCAACTCATGCACATAAGTAGGAATTGCGATTTAGGTTGGGACTATGTTGAACAAGCTAATGTCTCAGTAGGTTTGCTGAGAAAGGATATGAGAGAAGACAATTGGAAATATTGAAAATAGAGTTACTCAGTACAGAGAGAGAATTTTTTTTAATAAGATGGATAAAAAGAAAAAGAATGTTGAGTGTATTTTTTTTTTTTTACAGATTATAGTAGACAATACAAGGATCTATAAAAATGAATTAAAGAAACAGGCCAATTTTATTAAACGTTAAAGAATTAAAGAAAGTTCTTCCCATGAGATCAAAATTTGTGTATAGGCAGGCCCATTCATTGCACACGAGAATAGTTCATAGTGGTATAGAGCACCCCCAAAAACATCAACCTCATTTTTTGAGGGTTAAGGATTTTAGAAGTGTAACAGATGCAGATCTAGCAAAATCATCAGGAGACAACATTGCAGTAGAACAAAAATAAATTTTTATTTACGCAAATAATATGAGACTGGGAAATGTATTTTTTGTGATATGACACACATTGTATAAATACTGAAAGGCCCATGTGGGCCACAATGTGTAGGAAGAGCTACTAGAAAATTGGGTGTTAGTGAACATATAAAACATTTAAAAATTTGTTTTAAAAAGCACAGTTTCCCCCATACTTACCAAAGTAATCAACCACATCTTACAGGGACATAAACTCTCAGAAGAAATGCTCTCTGGTAATATGACCCTTATACCTAAACCTAATAAGGACCATTCCCTGCCACAAAATTATAGACCAATCTCAGTCCTGAATAATGATACAAAAATTTTAGCCCACATGTTATCAGACAGACTTGCACCCATTATCTCCACACTAAGGTCCAGAACAGACCAGCTTTATCCCCACGAGACAGATCACAGATAACATCAGATTAGTAGCTAACATAATATAAGATGCAGATATCTGTTCCCGCAAGGTGTTAATTCTGGGCCTAGATATACATAAAGTCTTCAACAGCATCCTCTGGCCATATATAGATGCTGTTCTGACTAAATTTGGTTTCCTGGGGGAATTTGTTTATGGTTTTAAAGCATTATACCACAACCTACACACCCATATCAAACTCCCAGGATGCTCCTTGGAGTACTTCCCGCTCGACCGTGAAACAAGGCAAGGCTGCCCATTGTCATCATTGATTTTCACCCTGGCCATAGAACCATTGGCCAGGGTGATTATCACTAACCAAACATAAAGGGATACATGAAAGGGGAAGAGGAATTCAAACTGAATCTCTATGCAGATGATCCATTGGTTTCCCTCCCCAACCTAATGTCCACCCTGCAAGAGTTCCACTCCATCTCCAGGCTAGGAGTAAATCTAGCAAAATGCTCTGCTCTCCCCATCAACATCCCACCTCATATCGCCACCAGCATTAGGGACTCATTCGGGATCAATCTCATGGATAACTCCCTACAATACTTAGGAGTGCGTCTGGCACCTTCCCTCCATGCTATATATAATGCTAACTATCCTCAGACCTTCCTCCAAACTAAAAAATGGTTACAGCTTTGGTCTACATTTTCCATCCCCCTTCTGGGATGGATCACGGCCATTAAAATGTCCATCCTCCCAAAACTATTATTTTTTTTAGAGCTTTCCCCCATATGTGTCACGCCAAACAATCAACTTGATCCAGATAGCCATTAACAGATTCATCTGGAAAGACAAACCCCCCAGATACGGGATATTGCTCACACACAGACCACTTTCTCAGGGAGGTTTAGGGTTGTCAAATATTTGGCTATATTATTTGGCTGCCAGACTCGCACAAGCTGCCCAGTGGCACGCCAATCGAAATAATCTCAACTCACCCATTTTATATACCCGGGCTTTTATGGCAATCTGGTGTAAAATCTAGAGAGGTTGGCACGCTAAATAATATTGTAGGCCAAATTATCCACCTATGGAACTTATACCACCGGAAATTTAAACTTCAATCTGACAGGCCCCTCTTGTCTTGATTTTTAGGAAACAAGAGATTTTCCCCTGCCTTTGATCTACCCAAGGATTTCCAATGGTGGGATCTTAGGTCCCCCACCACGTTGAGGACCTTAACTAACGGATCACAATTTTACTCCTTTACACAATTACAAGAACAGTTCGAAAGCCCTAGAATAGAGTTCTATAGATATCTTCATATTAGGCATTTCTTTGAATCTCTATTCTCAATACATGGTAATCCCATATTCTCTTTATATGAAAACTTATGCCTTAATTTGTCCAGAGAACGGGGGACAATTTCTATGATATATAGACACCTCAATGAAATAGACCTCCCAGAGAAATCGACAGCCATGACCCATTGGGAAACTGATGTAGACCAGGTATTCTCTACAGAAGGCTGGTCTGACATGCTGAGTAACATGCACAAATGCTCCCGCTCCATGGCCATTAAAGAGACTGTAGTTAAACTACACACGAGGTGGTATCTCACTCCAGACAGAGTACATAAGGTCCCTGCCACTTGCTTTAAAGGGTGCCAGGCCCCGGGTACTTTACTCCATACGTTTTGGAGCTGCCCACAACTGAATCACATATGGTCCCAGGCAGCCATCAGGGTAGCACAGATCTCAGGTACCATAATCACATTGACAGCCCCAATGTGTCTGCTTTTCACACCTATACCAGAAGTACCTCCACCTACTCAGAAACTGCTGAACACATTATTCTGTGCTATCCTGTGGGCTATAGCCCTGAATTGGCGCTCCCTGACGGTTCACTGAGCCCAGGTGCTCCAGAGAATGGAATCCATCAAACTAATGGAACTGATCCATCACACCATACTGGACACACTGCATATCTACCATAACAAATGGTTGGGATGGACTTCATATGGATCTGTGTCTTAGCCAAAACCCATGAACCTTACTACCACCAAGGGCTCACCCAAATACCTTTGTGCAAAACTCACATGATTACTGAAGTACACCATCACTATAAAAAATGAATACAGAGTGGTTATTGTTGTTTTTAACTTTTGTTTTTTTTGAATCCTCCCTCTTTTGGTATGTTATTATTCCCACTACTAGGAACAAGGGTAACTCCTAATGTGACTCCAAACTGATAAATGGAGCCTCTATTTGATATTGTTATGTCACTTGGGTTGCATCCCAGCATGTACTAGATGTCTCTTACATAACAAAACTGTTTTGTAACCTTTTTTATGTTCAACCCCTAAATAAAAATTGTTTGTATTAAAAAAAATAAAAAGCACAGTTTTTTTAGACATGCTAGAGGAAAGCATCATAAAGATCCCAGTGGTTTAGTAGTCTATAGCACAGGTTGGATAAACTCTCATTGGAGAGGTTCAGATCCAATCAAAGAAATGTCAAAGTTAGAAACAAAATAGATATATGAGTTAAGGACACTACAACCTGGAGGATTTAATACTGTATATAGACATTGATTGAAATTGCGTCTTAACAAATCAAATTAGACTAGAGGCTTATTGACTGAGTGATATAAGACCCGTTGATTAGAGGGTCAAGAATACTGGTAAGTCATTTGTGTAACTGGTGGAGATTTCACTTGAGGATTTTCAACCTGGAATTAACATACAGTATGTGGTGGAAATTTTTGTGATATGAACAAAGATTTGTATTGGATTATTTGAAGCATGGGACACTTTTTGGAGCACTATTAATTACTTGTGATATACATATTTTTAAGCACTTTTAAGCACTTGAGATCTTGAGTTTATTTTTATGTACTTTTTTTTACACATGGTTTTTCTTATATGAATACTTACACGTGATTTGTTTATAAATCAATTTGTATATGCTACTGGTACTATAGGGATCTATGGTTTTGGTTTCACTTAATATATTTATTGATATACCTGTTGGGGCTAGCACTGTTATATATTTCTATTTATTCATAGCATAAAGAGTGCAGTGGCCAGGAGTTTATCCTATATAGCCCAGCATAAAAAGGGTAGTGATCAGTATGAAAAAATTATGAAACATAAAACAAAGAGTCTCAGGATGTGCATAACATACAGAGTGAAGGGCTTAGAACCATATAACACACAAAGAGCAGAGTTCATAAGTGCATATTATACAAAATTTGAATGTCAGAGGGAGAATGGTTTACTAAAGGATACCATTTATTTAAATATTTACCTGTCCATATTAAAAAAAATTATAATAATAAAATAAAATAATAAATAAAATGTAATTAGTAAATTTAGCAAAAGTTCCCGCTTGAAAGACATTGATCCTAATAAGGATATTGAAATCCCCATTGAAATATGGCAATACTTTACACTACAAAAAAAACAGACGAAGAAAGGGCTCACATTATTCTATAATCTTTTAACATCTCTCCCTATAGAATATAAAACTCCCAACATGACCAAATTGAAAAAAGACCTTTCAATTAACATTACAAAGGAACAATGGAAGAAAGCTATATCAATTACTAATAAAGCCTCCTCCTGCACCGACCATTGAGACAACTTACAAAAAATACTAAAAAAGGTGGTACTTGACCCCTTACAAAATAATCTACCCATCTGCTTCCCCTATATGTTGGAGATGTAACGAACAAATAGGTAGCCTTTATCATACCTTATGGTCATGTAAAAACCTACTTCGTTTTTGCAAGTCTATCTCCTCCTTTATAGCTACCATTAAAGGCAACTTATTAAAATGAACTCCCGATATGGCACTACTAGGAATAAATCTTGAAGTATATCCACTGTACTATAGAACAATTGTAGTACATATCAATAGCAGCAAGACTTACTGTAAGTAGCTTATAGAAATCTAATGAAACTCCTAACCTTACAAATGTCATCACCAGACTCAATATCCAAGCACATATGAATTGTTACTAGTGTATAAAAATTACTCTATAGCTAACTTAAAAAAAAAACGGCAAGAATGGCTAAATAATTTAAGAGTCTCTAAATATTTTTTAAAAATGTAAAATATAAATATGTCACTGGATGGTAACAATGGGATTTTGTTATTGTGAAGTACAACCTAAATTTAATTTCTTCTTCTTTCTTTTCTCCTCACGGAATATAAGGTCCTGGGGGTAGATCTCCGCCTACAGTCAGGTCCCATTAGGGGTAGGCAGAAATTAACTAACAAGAAATTAGACACTACCCTAAATGTATTTCCATTCTTGTTCCTTGTTCTTTATTGATGTTTAATACTATACCAGACATTGTTACAATATGCTATGGAAATATCCTGTGCTATAACTGTTGGAATTTATCAATACCAAAATTCAAAAAAAATGTAAAGTTGAAAAAATAAGTACATATCACACAGGGCTCAGTAGTGTATATTGCACAGGGCGCAGGACTCGGGTGTGTGTACTGCACAGGAATCAGGAGTGCATATCATACAAAGTACAGAGCTCCTATAAAACCCCCCTGGTACACAGCTTTACCCCAAAATCCCCCCCCCAATGAGAAGTATCCTCCTATCATTCCCATATCCCCTAGTACAAAGCTCACTCTCACTTTCCCCCAGGACAGAGCTATCTCACCACCCCCAAATTCCTCCTCAGTACAAAGCGATCTGATTAAAGCTGAGGAGAAGCCTAGGGAAGCCTTACCTTAACTATGAAGTGCAATACAATTTGTAATGGAACTGCAGGACCGAAACTGTAACATAAAAATAAATTCTAAAAAAACTGTGTAAGGTCACGGCTTCAGGATTTGGGGCATCCTACATGAGATTTGTCCTAGATGATTGGCATTATTGATGCCCTTAGGAAGCACCCAGTCCAAAACAAGTGCCAGTAGATTTCTGCTTTGTTTACTTCCCACCCAGAAGTTGAGTGACTCCCCATTTTTGTGACCTATTAATGAGGCAATTCTTTCCACTTGGTACCTGAGCCTATTTAATAGCCAACTGGCGAGGATGGAAATGAGAGTGGAGTAGAATGAGAGGCACATCAGAGAACCTGGCCTTCAGCTAGGCATTAGATAGAGCTACAAATCATGTTGTAAATCATGGAGATAAAGACAAAACTGAAGACAAAAGATTAATTTGTGGTTCTGAAAATTACACATTTTTCCAAGTCCATTTTGAGTAATGAGTGGAACCAAACTGTAACAAAAACTCATCTTGACCTCTTGTTCTGGTAAGCATAGCATTTTCACTATTTACCAAATTCTAATTTTTGTGCAGGGTATTGGATAGCCAAAATATACTCACCTAATCCTCCAATCCTCCAAGTGCAAGACCGGTCCCTGTCCATTCTTGTGCATTCTTTGTTTGCAGGGCAATTCTTTTTGTATTTAACACTTTTGCTTTTAAGCCAATAATAGGTGGATGCTCACCCTGCAACATATAGCAGATTGCTGTCCTATATTTGAAAAACCAGACTGCATTTGGGGGCTTTCTCTATTCAGGCAACTATTTTCCCATTGGGATTGCGCTGCTGTCCCCTTCAAAGGTACCTCTTTCTCAAGTGTTTAAAATTGGAAGTAGAATATTTCCCTCCTTCCTTTTGTCCACTGTGCTGAATACCTCTGGGGCTTTCCATATTTAGCTGCGTATGACTCTTTTTAGAATTAGCAAGAAAACCTTCCCTTGAATTGCTTCCTGACTCTTGTGTATTGAGCCATTATTGGCATCAGTATCTGATATCTCTACATAAACATTTGCCTATTCATTGTATTCGTCCACAAAGATACCCCTGAAGAAGACTTCATGTAGTCGAAACGTTGGGGTATCAAAATTCTTTGTTGCATTTGAATAGGATATGTCACTACTTTTTTCTGTAGCTTTGAACTTCCAGGTTCATGATGTTTTATCTCAAATAGAATTTTAATATGTTTGTATTCAAATAAAATCTTTTTACATCTAACAGTGTTTGTTGGTGCCTTTAAAGTCCATTCCCCCATCCAGTTTGTTTTTGCATATATACATTGGGATGTGGCACCTGTTCAACACTTGAACAGTCAGGCTTTTGATAAATATTTTGCAGATGTTTTATGTTGTTTAAAAACTTTCTCTATTTTTAATCATTGTGTCCTGGCACTATTATTTATGACAGAGTAAGGATGTTTTTGACATTGCCTTATCATTTTTATTCTATTCTAAAGGTGTCTGTAGATTGATTTAAATTCAGCAGGGATCATCTGATTTTTGATCCAGGTGTGGCTACTGCTATTGAACAGAAGTCAATTTACTGATCAACTTCAGTTTAACCGCCCTATTGGATAAAAGCTGCTCAATTCCCCCTTCCACCTTGAATGTGTGCATGGAGGAATCAGTTCAGTTTTTCTTCTGTTCAGCCCAATGGCTGAACAAAAAAACTGAACCACATATGACCAGCTTAACTTTAAAATAAGTTTGCTTAAGAAAAAAAAAAAAGAAGAGGAAGAAGAAGAACAACAGCAACATTTAATTTTCTGCCTCAAGGATATAGGTTTCAGAAATTTTCAACAGAGAAAACACCTTTAAATAACGTGGACTTTGTGCTGTAAGCATATATAAATACATCACATTCTTAAAAATGTTTCTACATTTTGGAACAGTCATAAATACTGTATGTTTCTGCATTTTGGAACGGCCAGAAGATTCCCTTCTTATGTGAATATACTGTATTCATCTTTTACTTCAGTATAAGTTATGTTAGGTATGTCCTTTGAGACATTTCTGCTACATAATACAAAGGTTTATTTTTTTATTTTGTTTTAAAATAAAATATATATGTAGGGAATATCTGCTTAAAAAATAAAAAAAATTCAAAACAGCTCATTACTTTTTATGGCATTTATACTGAGTATAGTGACATTGTATGGATGCAGAATATCACAAACAAGCAAAGGCTGATTCTGTAGCTTTGTGCTCCACAACATGATAATGACAACTTAACTGATTTATGTATCTCAATTTCCTTACCTTAATGAAAATTGTTTCTGCATATAAGAGATAAAATGTAATGAAATATAGAAGCTTTGATCAGATAAACATAACTGAGTATATTCTTACATTTCAGGGAATTTTTAGGAGATTAGCTAATAGTTCTTTCGGTATTCACATCTTCTGTTAACAGAGCTATGCTGAATAAAGTCCTAATTGGTTCCTTATCTGTTTCTATTTACCATGCTATTCATTCAATCTGCTAAAAGGTGGTTTAAATTATTTTTTGAAAGCAAAGCTTTTAACAGAGTGTGCACACACTTACGCACAGCTATCATATACAGTGTTATTGTTTTCAGAAAACGGCACAGCTCTTTTAACTAATACTTAACATAGGATTTGTGAGTGGATGCAGAACCACTTGTCAGAAACCATGAACCAGACCGAGACAGAAGTACAGTAAAATCACACTTTTTTATTGATAAAAATAAAAAGGTAAATAGAGTAAGCGTGGTCAAAGCATAGCCAGAGTACAGTAACCGGATTGGGTAGTCAGCCAAGCCAGAGTTCAGTAACCAGATCGGGTAATCAGCAAGGCCAGGAGTCAGGGATTCAAGTAGAGGAACATCAAGCAGGATAAGGAGCCAGAAGGGATGTCAGCAAAGCCAGTCTTTAAACAGGAACAGAGGAGATGTTTTCTTGTGATGTGACCAAGGTGAAGGCAGGAATGAAGCGAGCTGGAGATCTTTAAGTAGGCAGGACTGACGAACAGATCCACAACAGCTGGTTAACTGTGGAGAGAGAGATGAGAGCTGGCAATTAGCTGACAGCTGAGCGGCCAGCTCCGAGAAGGAAGGTGAGCTTTGAGCTTCACATGCTTTGTCCACAAAATCCTATTAGCCAAATGAGCAACACTGGCTAATTATTCATCTTTCATTGAATTTAAACTCAACTTTATGCTGGAATAGAGGACAGACATTATTTTATGGAGAGGAAAGATTCCTTTCCTTTCCTTTCCTCATAAAATGTACAAATCAATTTCCAAGGCTACTATAGCAGTAATGGTCAATAATTAACTTGTCTACCATGGGTTAATGTCAAATCCTGCTGCTTTGAGATTTGCTTTCTTAACAAATGTGCAGATTCAAACTAAAAACAAAATATGCAGCAACTATTTCTATTAAATAAAAAACTATATGTGATCATATTAAAAATAAATTTGTGTCCAGGAGGCAAAGTGTTTTTTTCAATTGTTTGGGTCAGCGGGCGTCATGATTGATGATGGATGTACATCGAGGGACACTATTTTTTATATATTTTTTTATAATAAAGCACTTATCGAAAAAAATTTTTGTGGTTTTTACTTTTTGACACTTTTTTGGTGAATGGGTATGGGTACGATGTACACATAAGGGGGGGGTGGGATCTGGGGCCCCCCTTGTTAAAGGTGGCTTCCAGATTCCGATAAGCCCCCCACCCGCAGACACCAACAACCACAGCCCAGGGTTGTCGGGAAGAGGCTCTTGTCCACATCAACTAGGGGACAAGGTAGGGGGCGTAGAGCCCCCCACCCCAAAGCACCTTTCCCCCATGTTAAGGGCATGTAGCCTGGAATGGTTCAGGAGGAGGGGGTGCCGGGCTGCATGTGCAATTAAGGGTCTGGTATGGATTTGGGGGGGCTCATGCCATTTTTTTTGTTTTGGTGTTTGTTTCCCCTTAAAATCCATACCAGACCCAAAGGGCCTGGTATGGACTGGAGGGACCCTACACCTTTTTTTAACATTTTTCTATTGCCGGGCAATTGCCAGCATTCTTTGTCTTTACATTCATCTGTCAGTGGGGAAGCTCGCTGACAGATGATGACTCATGGTTGTGAAGGATGTGGGCGGCCGGCTTCCCAGCCCGCTGCTTAAAGAGGAACTGCAGTCTGCTCACATAATTTGTAACAAAAACATCTTTGCCATTTTGAAGCTTCCCTCCAACCACTTTGCATATTATTTTATATATACTGTGAGTCTGTACTTACCAAATATGCTGTAGAAATCTCCCTCCACTGAGTCTGGCTGCAACCATTTTAACTGTGGGCAGCTGAAGCTGCTGCCTATTCACTCCCTGGATTTACACAGACATGCAGAGGCACACCTCCAGCTCTGCAGCTCTCATTGGCCCTCTTATGACTCACCCCCCCTCCCTTCCTGGCAAACTCTCATGAGAGTGGGAGAGAGCTGTGCATGATGTCATAAGCCTAGGCTTTTCACCAGACAAGAAACAGGAAGTGGGCTATATAAGGTATTTACTGGCAGAAAATGTTTTACTATCCAAAGCTAAAACAACAAAGGCAGAAGATTTAATAGATGGAAAGATGAAAAAATTACTCAAGTTCTGCTTTAACAACCAGCTATTTCTTCAAACAGACCTTGAATCGGTCAATTGTTTATCGACCGATCTGAATTCTAATCGCTCTGAAAAGTTGGAATTAGAAAATTATTAAATAAAACAAATTAAAACGAAACTAAATTTAATGAAAACTAAATGAAACTAAAAGATTTTTTAAACCAAACGAAAAATTAGTAACATCTAAAACCTAACATATTTTTCTGTTTTGCACATGTCCAGTGCCAATGTACCATAGCGTTAATCAGTACTAACATTCTGAATCCCCATCAGTAGTGCAATACATGATGGCCTCAGCCCATCTGGGGAGGAGGGTGCTTGGGTGTAATTTTATTTTTTTACACTTTTTTCACTAAAAGGGACTAAATGTCCCCTATGTGACACTATTTTCAAACAGGTTGTCTTTAAGGAGACATCAGGGCTCTGACATCTAGGGGGTTATTTACTAAAACTGGAGCATTCTGCATACAAACCAATCAACTTCCCAGTTTTTTTGCCAATGCTTAAGCGAACAAGCTGAAGTTAGAAGCTGATTGGCTACCATGCACAGACGCACTAGATTCTGAGCAAAACAGTTTAATATCGGGTGGATAGTGTATCAATGTAGTGATTTGATATTAATATTATGTGTAGTATAGTAGTATAATGGGTATGATAATTAATTAGTAAGTACTCTTCCGCAGCAACCCAATTCTTCCAGAGAGATGCACTTTATTGACTTCCAACACAGAACAAAGTCCACAGATGACAAAAATATCCAGCAGAGTATATCATTCAGAGTCCCATTTCTTAGGTCTGTGTCTTAATACACAGACAAGCCTAACCTTAAACTATAGACTGAATGCCGTGTTATATTCACTAGACACCGAATGGCTGAGCAATTTGATTGACCGTTTCAATTTAGGACTTTTATTTGCTTCAGTCTTTCAGGCAGACAACTCCCAGCCGTGAACAGCTGCAGCCATAAACCGCCCCAATTTGCACTCCCGCTTATCTAATATAATTAGATTAGATTAACAGATACTACCTGAACACCCTTTGAGATGTTCAAATAGACTTGCATAAGATTAACACATCAAAGGGTCTTCAGCTGTCCCCTTGCTATGTTAAAATTCAGTTCCCTCGAACAAATCAACCATTGTCAACTGAATTCTGGCCTGGTTAATATTGACTGTATGTGTACATACATATAATAATATAATGTCCCACATAAATTGGTGAACATATTACAACACCCCCAATGTCTCATCTGTCCGCCATTGAAGCTAATGGAGTGCAGATTATGGTCAATTAGCTTCAAAGTTTTTAATAGGTAGTGGAGATCAGAAAAAAGAATGCATCCTGCCATTACGGTCCTTGGTCCCCACAGTTGGGACAGCAGAGCTCAGGAAACATGGCAGGAGTCACAAAAGGGTAAACATGGAGTGTTCAAAGCAAACAGTTAACTTGTTAATTCATGATTAAAATTGTCCTTGTACTGGCAAATTTTAAATTGCTGTGTCATCTGTGGTTTCCTAATTCTTGTAGCCTGCCTGTAATCTTATTCTCTAATACATTTTGGCAAATTCTCCCTGAGAAAACTATCCCAATGCTAGCCAACTTTACACTGCTATATCATTTGCAGTCTCTTAATTGTTTTTGAGAGACTGATTAAAACTAGCCAGCAGCAGCACAGTTTTGCATCAGTCAGAATAGGGACAACCAAAGTGAACTACTGCCCACTATCTTCTGATAAAAGCTTGTCTATATGAAAGGAGCAGACCTTTCACAGCCATGCCCCTTTGAAAGAAGCCAGCTGAATGGCCAGCTCCTGTTGGACCGGCTGCAGTACACATGGGCCGAATGTTGGGTGACTGTCAAGTACCAGGTGCAAGGCCGAGGTGCTGAGAGGGCTACCCTTGCGGCTAAGTGCAGTTCACCCCTGGAAGTGGTACAGGGAGTGCAGTGCCCAAAGAAGCATGGTTTACCAGTTTATGTGGTCTGATGCACTGATCACCTGGAAGGTTGCTGGAACAAGCAAGATGCACTGTAGGGCAGGTGTACTTGTGGAGTACCAGGCGAAATTGGCAGATGGACCATCCAGAAACTGAACAAGGTGCCTGGCTGGGGTTCATGCACTTTAAATAAGTCAATGTGAGATTCAGGTAGCAGAACTGGAACAAGCCAGAGTCATACACGGTGAGACAGTTTGCAGCAGAGTCGGTGAGGCAAGCCGAGATCAAACACAGTGGAGCAGACAAGAGCAGGGTCAGTAGTACAAGCCAGAGGTCAAACCAAGAGATCAGGATAACAGGTTAAGCAAGTCAGGTCGGTGACGGGAGGTCAAAGATCAGGAAACACAGGAGCACAGGAACACAGGGGATCTGACAATAATCCAGCAATGCACAGGTCTCAGCAGCAGGTTTATATAGGCCAGGAGGCACCATTGCTCATATGCATATGCCTGTTCACACAACCCCGCATCTGTGTATGCCAATACGCATATGGGCGCGCCTGATGCGGCCATGTTGGGTGTTAGTAAGATTGCCAGTTCTTTGGCCATTTCCCTGACAGTGCCCCCCACCAAGGGGCAGCCTCTGGATAACCAAACGGGTCCATCTCTCACAATGTCTGTTTAGGAACTCCTGCAAAAGTCTAGGGGCATGTAAGTTACTTGCTGGCTCCCATTAGTTTTCTTCTACTAAATATTCTTTACACTTAATAAGAAATTGGTTTTGCCTACCTCTCTTGTGGCAGTCCAGGATGGCTTCCACTTCAAATTCTGGTTCATCACCCACAGAGACTGATGGAGGTGGTACTTCTTCTGTCCCTGGGAAGGGACTTGATTTAGCTGACTTAAGCAGAGACACGTGAAATACTGGATGAATCCTATAAGAGTTCGGCAGGGCAAGCTCGAACGCCACAGGATTAACTTCTCTCTTGATCTCGAATGGCCCAACAAATTTTTGCCCCAAGTTCCTGGAAGGACAAGACAACTTAAGATTAACAGAAGAGAGCTATACCTTGTCTCTGACTTTGAAACTAGGCTTACTTCTTCTTCTGTCATATTGTCTTTTAAAGTCATCTAGGCCTTCTGCGTGGTTTACTGGAGAGTCTGGTAATTTGTATGGATGATGGTTATCCGATCTTGAACTGCTGGTACTGAGGCTTCAGGGATGGTATAGGGTAGAAACAAGCAGTGAAATCCATAGTTTGCCCAAATTTTATCGGGACTGCGACATTATGTCGGACATGTTGGACAATTTTGACACATTTTTGGGACCATTGGCATATTTACAGTGATCAGTGCTATAAAAATGCATTGATTACTGTAAAAATGTACTTAATATCCATGAAAAAAGTACAGAAAACCCCCTATCAGGGCTTTAAAGCAGCCAATGAATACAAAATGGATAATCAAAACATAATTTTATTAGTACAAAAAATATTATGTAGCAAAATGATTCTGACCTATAGAGTCAGGACATGAACTGGAATACAGTATGCAATAAAAATATAAATATATAAAAAGTATACAGCGGACAGTGCCCGTAATTGGGAACAATGTGCAATACAATGTATAGGACAACAAAAGAATGTTAAATATTAAATATTAAAATCCTGACGCGTTTCGACCCTGAATGGGTCTTCTTCAGAGGATAATTGTCAACTGTGGAAATATAATCATGTATCAGACAAAATATAATATAAGGTTTGACAGTAGCAAATTTACATATATAACTCACAGTACATCTACAGGTCTTGTATAATTACCAATCACAGAATTCCTGATAGTGTTAGGTGTTGCCGATGAAGAAAATATATATATGGTCCCTCCTGAGCCAGTGTCTACCCCAGTGCCGGGTCAGCTCCTCAAAGAGCGGGTGGTGGGCCAGGCACGCTTTACGAGGAATCGTGCATTTTTTACCCCCCACACAAAGGGAAGGGAAGCAGGGAGAGGCGGGCGGCAGGCACTCACCGCACCTGGGGTGGGGTAACGATGGTACTACAATCAATTTAGAGCAGAGAAACATTGATTAATACTCGTAGGGGAATGTAAATTCCCCTAATACAGAGCATAGTAGGATGTAAGTGTGAGGGCATGCAGGAGCAAAAGTGCAAGGGAACAGAATGGAGAAACATAAGGAATAAAAGTGAAGGGAAGGAGACAAGAAAAGGAGGAGGGGGGGGAGAGAGAGGGTGGGGGGAGGGGGGAAAGGGAGGGAAGAACAAAGGAATGAAAGTTGCAAATGTGAGGGGAGTGAAAGCAGGGAAAAGTGAGAAGACAAAACATATAGGAAAACAGGGAAGGAACGGGGGTGTGGAAATGTGTGACCTAGGTGAGGAGTGACGTGGTGAGACGAAAGAACATACAGTCCCTTGCTGCCCCTGCAAGACCATGCAACAGTATGGGTATAGGTTATAATGCAAACCATACACCAGTATGAAAAAAGTGTGAGGTGAAGGAGACCAGCCACAAGGCTGGAAAAGAAAAAAGATTGTGGTGCAGCAATGAGAGTGAAGGAGGTGAGAGAGCCAAAGGTCAGGAAAAAAGTGAAAAGGCACAAGATAAAGGTAGTAGTGAAGCCCAGAAACCATATACAATCCACACAGAAGATTGGATTTCAAAAAAGTGCATGCAGTGTGATCACCAAAATAAAAAGTGCATGGGGTGAGGGTAATGATTATTACCTAATACTGAAGACCGGGAGAGCTTAAGTTAATTAGCCCAAATTCTGAAAAGTATAATATCAGCATCAGATATATTTGAATAAAGACAAGGGATATTACAAAGAAGTGCTCCGCAGTAGTGGTATAAACCACACATGAAAGAAAGCATTTCCAAGTGTTTCAAGGCACTTACCATTACATGAGACCAATGGCTGCATGCAAGCATTTAGCAGAGTCAGGAGAGGATCACTGAGCCTCTCATGTGGTTATGTGCTTCTTATGAAGGAAGTGCTGATTGACAAAAGCCCCTACAGGTGCGGGCTGCCCGTCTAAACCCCTCCTCCCCCCACCCCCCCACCATGGGGAGGAGCAGCACACAAGTGCGCTTACCGCACGATTCCCCCGGCATTCCGGAGGAGAATAAACCCTCGGGGACACCCGTCGCTTCCACCGCAATCACGCTGACGCCGTGACGTCATGCGCGCGACCTAGGTCGCGCGCGCATGCGCACGGGGTCCGGAAGGGATCCGGGACGCCGCTGGCAGGGAAGAAGTGTCCAATACCAGGTGCTGACACCTGGTGGACGCATTTAAGGAGACGCAGGGCCCAAGCGTCTCCCCTCTTCTCCTGCCAGGAAGGCGTGTGTGACACAGCACCGCCCCCCGCCAGAGAAGGAAAACCTGCCAGAGGGGGACACATACACAGGACACAGGGGGAAGAAAGAGCCAAATCATGGCAGATGAATCATGTTGAAAAATGTTAAAATTCCACCCAACATTAGTGAACACTGACTGGGAATGTTGGATGAGGCAAGAATAGTTTTTATTGTTGACGTACTTAATGTACTTAATATCCATACCAGACCTGAAGGGCCTGGTATGGATTTTGGGGGGACCCCCATGCTATTTTTTTTAATTCTGGCGCAGGGTTCCCCTTAAAACCCATACCAGATCTGAAGGGTCTGGTATGGATTTTTTGGAGGGGTGGGCAGGGTTCCCCTTAATATTCATACCAGACCCAAAGGGCCTGGTATTGGACTGAGGGGAACCCATGCCATTTTTTTCAATGAGTTTTATCTATATTGCTGAGACCCGACAATTCATTGCAACCGCAATCAGTTCTAAACACAGGAAAACTGCGCCACTTTACAGGCATACTATAGACACCTCCCAGGCATGATATTTAAATGAATATTTCATTTTTATTGTTTCACTTTAAGCATTATTAAAATCACTGCTCCCTAAAAAAAAAGACAGTTTTTAAAACTTTTTGCATTGATATATGACCCCTGGGGGAACCCAGGTCCCCAAATACTTTTAACTTGCATATAAGCCTTTAAAATGAGCACTTTGATTTTTCATGTTCGTGTCCCATAGACTTTAATGGTGTTTACCTGTTCGTCCAAGTTCTGGTGCAAACTGAACTGGGGGGTGTTCAGCTCATCCTTAGTTGCTGCATGCACAGAGTTATTGTAAGCAAATTCAGCGCACGGAAGTAGGGATAGCCAATCATCTTGGGAGAAAGAACAGAAACATTGCAAGTACTGCTCCAGGGTTTGGTTCATTCTTTCAGTCTGCTCATTACTATGTGGATGATAGGCCAAAGATAGGCCAAAGATAAGCTTACATCAATTGCCAAACTTCTACAGAGACTTCTCCAAAATCTGTAAGTAAATTGGACCCCTCTATCAGAAACAATGTTGTCAGACCATGCAGTCTGAGTATTTCTTTGATAAAGATATTTAGTGTATCCACAGCAGAAGGCTTGCCTATCATAGGTAGGAAGTGTGCCATCTTGGACAAGCGGTCCACTACCACAAAAATGGTTATATACCCTTCTGACGGGGGCAAAATCACAATAAAGTCCATTAAAATTTTCTTCCATGGTTGTTTTGGGACTGTTAGTGGTCTTAACAGACCGCAAGCCTTGGTGTTGGACCTCTTGTTGCGCTTGCAGGTGGCACAGGAGTTCACATACCTCTTACAATCCAATTTCAAGGTGGGCCACCACAAGGACCATTGAATGAGTTCCATTGTCTTTCGAACCCTGAAATGCCCAGCACGTTGGTGGTCATGGAATGTTTTTAGGACCTGCAGTCTGGCTTGCTGTGGGACAAAGATCTTAGCCTGATGCCACAGGAACCCTTCCTGATTTCTTAAGGAAGATGCCTCTGGTTCTGTGCACTGGACAGAGGCTTGTTCAATTGATGCTCTTAGGTCATGTTGGATTAACAAAAAGTTCTGGTTGGATAAGATTGTGTCAGGTATTGTTTCTTCTGGGGTGTCAGAAATCATTTGTGACAGGGCATTAGCTTTCCCATTCTTTGACCCTGGCCTGTAGGTAAGATGAAAGTTGAATCTGGAGGAAAACAAAGCCCATCAAGCCTGTCTGGGTTTTAAGCATTGGGCTGTTCTAAGGTACTCCAGATTCTTGTGGTCAATGAAAATCATAATGGGGTGTGCGGCACCTTTCAGGAGAGGAGGCACTCCTCCTCTCCATTCTTCCAGAGCTATCTTTATGGCCAAGAGCTCTCTGTCCCCCACATCATAGTTCCTTTCTGGCTGACTCATTTTACGTAATGAAAAGGCTACGGGATGCAGTAATGCCTTGGATCCTTGGCTCTGTGGCAGGATTGCCCCTGTGGCTACTTTTGAGGCGTCAACATCCAAAACGTAGAGTGGGGTCAGGGTGCTGAAGAACTGGAGCTTAAATGGACAAAGATTTTGGTTTGTCGAAGGCTGGCTGGGCCTCAGAGGACCATTGGAACTGGGTATGCTGGCGGGGCACTTGGGTAATGGGTGAAATGATAGCAGAAATGTTCTTTATGAATCTTCTGTAAACGCTTGCAAAGCCTACGAACCTTTGGATTCCTTTTTTATCCACTGGAACTGGCCATTCCAGGATAGCTTTTACTTTCTGTGGATCCTTGGCAATTCCCTCTGTAAAAATGATGAGCCCCAAGAACTGGATTGACGTCCTTTCAAAGTCACACTTGTCAGCTTTTACATATAGTCCATGCTTTCACAAGGTAGACAGTACTTTTCCCACATGTGATCTGTGGATCTTCAGAGTAGCCAAGAAAATGTCATCAAGGTAGACAAATGTAATTTACTAGATGCTGGAATGTGGCTGGGGCATTACAGAGCCTGAATGGCATCACCAAGTATTTAAAGTGCCCGAACCGTGTTCTTAAAATCGTTTTCCACTCGTCACCTTCACGAATGAAGATCAGATTATAGGCACCTCGTAGATCTAACTTACTGAAGATTCGGGCATTGGGGAACCTTTTAAAGAGTTCTGGAATATGAAGGAGAGGGTAACAGTTTTTAATGCTGATCTTGTTAAGCTCCCTGTAATCCACACATGGTCTTAGAGTCTTTTTTTTCTTTTCCACAAAGAAGATACCAGCGCTTCCTTCTCTGAGCTGGCCCCTCAGCTGTCGGCTAATTGCCAGCTCCTATCTCTCCACAAGTGCTCAGCTGTTGATGATTTCCTGCTCGTCAGTCCTGCCTATTAAAGCCATCCAGCCCAGAGGATCTCTGCCTTTGCCTTAGTCAACATCACAGAGATGCTCTCCTGCATTCCTGTTAAAAGACTTGCTTGGCTGACATCCCTTCTGGCTCCAGATCCTGCTTGCTGTTTTTCTACGCTCATCTCAGGCTCCCTGACGTTTGGCTTGTCTAACTATCCGTTTAGGTTCCTGAACTCTGGCTATGTTTTGACTACGTTTGTTCTATTTATTTTTATTATTAAACAAGTGTGATTTAACTGTACTTCTGTCTTGGTCTGATTTCATGGTTTCTGACACAGATGAACCCCTTTTCTAAGTTCTCATCTAGGTATAGCCATAATGTCTCAAGCTTCTTTTCAGGCAGAGAGAATATGCAGCCAAAGGGTATCTCGGAACCTGAGAGTAGCTCAATTGGACAATCATATGGCCAGTGGGGAGGAAGGACATTGGCATTTTTCTTGTCGAAGAAATCCAAGAACTCTCGGTAGGCAGATGGCACATTCTGGTGAGCGCTGGGTACGGGTTGGACAGCCAAGCAACTAGCAGAATCCCTGTATATGGGAGTGAAACAATGCTGTCGGAAGTAGGAAGAAGGAAGCATGACTTCTCTCTTTGACCAGTTAATTTGCAGCCATGGAATTCCTAAGATGACCTGCAGCCATGGAAGTCCTAAGATGACCGGGAACATCGGTAAGCTCAGAACATCAAAGCATAGGAACTCTCAATGACCAGATTCAGTTAAGGTAAGGAGAGGTGCAGTCTCTTGGGTAACAGGCCCAGTACTGGGCATGGAGCCATCAGCTAGGTGAACTGTCAGATGTTGTTTCTTATGGAAAAGGGGAATGCCCAGTTTTGCTGCCAAAGCCAAGTCCAGAAAACAGCTACAGGCCCCGGAATCTTCCTGCAAATAGACAGGAAGAATAAGATAAGATGGGGGAGATCCTGTAATGCCACCTGGAAATATACTGAAATATGTGAAGAGGGCTTACTGGGTCTTATGGGGCAATTACATAAGAAATGTACAGTTCCCACACAGTAAAGGCAAAGGTTAGCTTGCCAACGATGGAGTCTCTCTTCAGGAGTCAGAGCTGAGTGGACTAAGCCAATCTGCATGGGCTCAACCTCAGACATCGATGAGATGGGAGGCATGGATGCTGGATATGTAGAAACCTTGGGCAACATCCAGGTGGGTTTGAAGGCTTGGGCACCTTTGGACCGTCACTCCCGTAGGTGTCTATTAAGTTGAATATCAAGCTGAATGAGGCCTTCCAGGGTAGTGGGGGACTGAACTCTGGCTAACTCATCTTTGAGAGATTCAGACAGTCCTTGATGGTATTGGTATGTCAGGGTCAGTGGCGGAACTACTGCCATAGTGACCCACACGTGCGCTATGGGGCCCAGTAAGTCAAGTGACTGCAGCTTGGTGGGTGAGCTGCCCATCCGCTTGGTGGGTGGCTCGGCGGTAGGTGAGAGAGCAGATGGGAAGCTGCCAGCTGGGAGGCTCAGTGGGTGGACTGGCCAATCAGCGGGTGGTGGAGCAGAGAGATGACATCATCTCTCACCACCCGGCGCCTGCCCTGCATCCCGACAGTTTTGCCCTCACTCACTGTGCAGGCAGCAGAGAGATTACATCATCTCTCTGCTGCCTGACTCAGACTGGGACACAGGAAGTGACAATCCCTATTCCCCACCTTAGCAGGAAAATGACAATCTGCAACTTGTGGCAGGTGACTTTGCAAGTGGACAATCCGCAACTTGTGGCAGGTGACGTGGCAAGTGGACAATTTGCAACGTGTGGCAGGTGACAATCCGCAACTTGTGGCAAGTGACAATCCGCAACTTGTGGCAAGTGGACAATCCACAACTTGTGACAGGTGACGTGGCGAGTGGACAATCCGCAACTTGTGGCAAGTGACAATCTGCAACTTGTGGCAGGTGATGTGGCAAGTGGACAATCCACAATGTGTGGCAGGTAACGTGGTAAGTGGACAATCCGCAACTTGTGGCAAGTGACAGTCTGCAACTTGTGGCAGGTGATGTGGCAAGTGACAATTTGCAACGTGTGACAAGTGGACAATCCGCAACGTGTGGCAGGTGATGTGGCAAGTGACAATCTGCATCTGGTGACAGGCGACGTGCAAGTGACATGCTCAGGGCTCCCACTGATTCTGCATTATGGTGAGTTGAACTATTTAATTTTCTATAACAGTGTAATAATAGAAATAATGCGCTACAATCATCCTGACACATAACAACCATGGTGCCCGGAAAATTGAAGCGTTAACACCAGCCATTTCCCAAATAAATTGCCACCAAAAAAACGTATTTTCTGGCAGTGCCCCTCCCGAGACTAGACTCTGGATCCGCCCCTGCGGTGAGGATGAGGAATGTAAGTTTACTGTTAAGCCTCCCGCCCTGTCCCGACACACACAGCTGCATACAGCAGGAGGCAGGAGCAGAGAGCAGAGTGGGTGGGGCACAATCCTCGAGCACGCCTGTGAAGGAACATTTTGGCACTGGGTCACTGTCCATCATTGCTGTCTTATTTCTCCCCTATTTGTCTTGTATTTACACATAAGTTTAATCAGAACAGAAATTGATTAGAAGGCATGGCGGTCAGCAATGTGTGTCCTTCAGGGGCTGCATACAGTATACTGCATACTTTATTGTTCTAAATTAATATAAGCTGTTGCCACATGGGTGTGATAATCTGCTGTTCAATGGCATTTTTAGTTAATTTTTTGTGGAGGGCCCATACAACATTTTGCTATGGGGCCCTGTGATTTCTAGTTACGTCCCTGCTCAGGGTTGCTTCATTCCACCCTAAGATGTAAAGATATACAAACCTTAAACAAAGTGTTCTGTAGTCCTCACAGATACAGTGCCTTGAAAAAGTATTCATACCCCTTGAAATTTTCCACATTTTCTCATGTTACAACTAAAAATGTAAATGTATTTTATTGAGATTTTATGTGCTAGGCTAACACGAAGTGGCACATAATTGTGAAGTGGAAGGAAAATGATAAATAGTTTTCAAATTTTTTTACAAATAAATATGTGAAAAGTGTGGCATGCATGTGTATTCAGCCCCCCTGAGTCAATACTTTGTAGAAGCATCTTTCTCTGCAATTACAGCTGCAAGTCTTTTTGGGTATGTCTCTACCAGTACATCTAGAGAGTGAAATTTTTGCCTATTCTTCTTTGCAAAATAGCTCAAGCTCTGTCAAATTGGATGGGCAACATCTGTGAATGGCAATTGTCAAGTCTTGCCACAGATTCTCAATTGGATTTAGGTCTGGACTTTGACTGGGCCATTCTAACACATGAATGTGCTTTGATCTAAACCATTCAATTGTAGCTCTGGCTGTATGTTTAGGGTCATTGTCCTGCTGGAAGGTGAACCTCCACCCTCAGTCTCAAGTCTTTTGTCAACTCTAACAGGTTTTCTTGATTGCTCTGTATTTGGCTCCATCCATCTTCCCATCAACTGACCAGCTTCCCTGTCCCTGCTGAAGAAAAGCATCCATACAAAATGATGCAGCAACAAAAAGCATCCATACAAAATGATGCAGTCACCACTATGTTTCACGGTGGTGATGGTGTGTTCAGGGTGATGTGCAGTGTTAGTTTTCCGCCACACATAGCATTTTGCTTTTAGACCAAGAAGTTCAATTTTGAACTCATCTGACCAGAGCACCTTTTCCATGTTTGCTGTGTCCCCCACATGGCTTCCTGCAAACTGCAAACTGAACTTCTTATGGCTTTCTTTCAACAATGGCTTTCTTTGTGCCACTCTTCCATAAAGGCCAGATTTGTGGAGTGCTCAAATAATAGTTGTCCTGTGGATAGCTTCTCCCACCTGAGCTGTGGATCTCTGCTGCTCCTCCAGACTTACCATGGCCCTCTTGGCTACTTCTCTGATTAATGCTTTCCTTGCCTGGCCTGTCAGTTTAGGTATATGGCCATATCTTAGTAAGTTTGCAGTTGTGCCATACTCTTTCCATTTTCAGATGATGGATTCAACAGTGTTCCATGTGGTGTTCAAAGCTTGGGATATTTTTTTATAACCTAACCCTGCTTTAAACTTCTCCTCAACTTTATCCCTGACCTGTCTGGTGTGTTCATTGGCCTTCATGATGCTGTTTGTTCACTAAAGTTCTCTAACAATCCTCTGAGGGCTTCACAAAACAGCTGTATTTATACTGATATTACATTTTGCATAGGTGGACTCTATTTACAAACAGGTGACTTCTGAAGGAAATTGGTTCCACTAGATTTTAGTTAGATGTATCAGTGTATCATTTATCATTTTCCTTAAACTTCACAATCATATGCCATTTTGTGTTGTCTATCACACAAAAAAAAATAAAATACATTAACATTTTTGTTTGTAACATCACAAAGTGTGGAAAATATGAATATTTTTTCAAGGCACTGTAGCTGAGTACAATGCAGATGAAATTAGGTGTATCTAAACCCCAAAACAAAAAATTGATAGTATTGCAGCTTACCATTTGCCCACCGCCTCACTGGGAAAATACATCTTAAGTTTGAAGTTTAATATCGGGTTATGGCTGCAGCTTGATGCCATAACCCCTTTATTGAAATTTTCATCAGACACCGGTCTTTCTGATAATAGTGATTCGAGTGGCAGATTCCAGTGGTTCCCAGGCTTACCTGGATGATTGGCAACCCTGAGAACTGATCTGCTGCTGGCGGCGGCTGGTCACAGAGATGAATGAAGGAAAGATGAACTCTGCTCATCTGTATGGCTTCTGGTGCTGGCCCAATGTAAACAATGCCATTTTTAACCACTTCAGCCCCGGAAGGTTTTACCCCCTTCCTGACCAGAGCACTTTTTACAATTCGGCACTGCGTCGCTTTAACTGCTAATTGCGCGGTCATGCAATGCTGTACCCAAACGAAATTTGCGTCCTTTTCTTCCCACAAATAGAGATTTCTTTTGATGGTATTTGATCACCTCTGCCGTTTTTATTTTTTGCGTTATAAACGGAAAAAGACCGAAAATTTTGAAAAAAAATGATATTTTCTACTTTTTGTTATAAAAAAAATCCAATAAACTCAATTTTAGTCATACATTTAGGCCAAAATGTATTTGGCCACATGTCTTTGGTAAAAAAAAATGTCAATAAGCGTATATTTATTGGTTTGCGCAAAAGTTATAGCGTCTACAAACTAGGGTACATTTTTCTGGAATTTACACAGCTTTTATTTTATGACTGCCTATGTCATTTCATGAGGTGCTAAAATGGCAGGGCAGTACAAAACCCCCCCAAATGACCCCATTTTGGAAAGTAGACACCCCAAGGAAATTGCTGAGAGGCATGTTGAACCCATTGAATATTTATTTTTTTTGTCCCAAGTGATTGAATAATGACAAAAAAAAAAAAAAAAATTACAAAAAGTTGTCACTAAATGATATATTGCTCACACAGGCCATGCGCATATGTGGAATTGCACCCCAAAATACATTTAGCTGCTTCTCCTGAGTACGGGGATACCACATGTGTGGGACTTTTTGGGAGCCTAGCCGCGTACGGGGCCCCGAAAACCAAGCACCGCCTTCAGGATTTCAAAGGGCATACATTTTTGATTTCACTCCTCACTACCTATCACAGTTTTGAAGGCCATAAAATGCCAAGATGGCACAAAACCCCCCCAAATGACCCCATTTTGGAAAGTAGACACCCCAAGCTATTTGCTGAGAGGCATGTTGAGTCCATGGAATATTTTATTTTTTGACACAAGTTGCGGGAATGTGACAATTTTTTTTTTTTTGCACAAAGTTGTCACTAAATGATATATTGCTCACACAGGCCATGGGCATATGTGGAATTGCACCCCAAAATACATTCTGCTGATTCTCCTGAGTATGGGGATACCACATGTGTGGGACTTTTTGGGAGCCTAGCCGCGTACGGGGCCCTGAAAACCCAGCACCGCCTTCAGGATTTCTAAGGGCGTAAAGTTGTGATTTCACTCCTCACTACCTATCACATTTTTGAAGGCCATAAAATGCCCAGATGGCACAAAACCCCCCCAAATGACCCCATTTTGGAAAGTAGACACCCCAAGCTATTTGCTGAGAGGCATGTTGAGTCCATGGAATATTTTATATTTTGACACAAGTTGCGGGAAAGTGACAATTTTTTTTTTTTTTTTTTGCACAAAGTTGTCACAAAATGATATATTGCTCAAACATGCCATGGGCATATGTGGAATTACACCCCAAAATACATTCTGCTGCTTCTCCTGAGTACGGGGATACCACATGTGTGGGACTTTTTTGGAGCCTAGCCGCGTACGGAGCCCCGAAAACCAAGCACCGCCTTCAGGATTTCTAAGGGCATAAATTTTTGATTTCACTCCTCACTACCTATCACAGTTTTGAAGGCCATAAAATGCCAAGATGGCACAAAACCCCCCCAAATGACCCCATTTTGGAAAGTAGACACCCCAAGCTATTTGCTGAGAGGCATGTTGAGTCCATGGAATATTTTATTTTTTGACACAAGTTGCAGGAAAGTGACAATTTTTTTTTTTTTTGCACAAAGTTGTCACTAAATGATATATTGCTCACACAGGCCATGGGCATATGTGGAATTGCACCCCAAAATACATTCTGCTGATTCTCCTGAGTACGGGGATACCACATGTGTGGGACTTTTTGGTAGCCTAGCCGCGTACGGGGCCCCGAAAACCCAGCACCGCCTTCAGGATTTCTAAGGGCGTAAAGTTGTGATTTCACTCCTCACTACCTATCACATTTTTGAAGGCCATAAAATGCCCAGATGGCACAAAACCCCCCCAAATGACCCGATTTTGGAAAGTAGGCACCCCAAGCTATTTGCTGAGAGGCATGTTGAGTCCATGGAATATTGTATTTTTTGACACAAGTTGCGGGAAAGTGACAATTTTTTTTTTTTTGCACAAAGTTGTCACTAAATGATATATTGCTCAAACATGCCATGGGCATATGTGGAATTACACCCCAAAATACATTCTGCTGCTTCTCCTGAGTACGGGGATACCACATGAGTGGCACTTTTTGGGTGCCTAGCTTCATACGGGGCCCCAAAATCCAATCACCGCCTTCAGGATTTCTAAGAGCGTTAATTTTTGATTTCACTCCTCACTACCCATCACAGTTTTAAAGGCCATAAAATGCCAAGATAGCACAAACCCCCCCAAAATGACCCCATTTTGGAAAGTAGACACCCCAAGCTATTTGCTGAGAGGCATGGTGAGTATTTTGCAGCTCTCATTTGTTTTTGAAAATGAAGAAAGACAAGAAAAACATATATTTTTTTTCTTTTTTCAAATTTCAAAAGTTTGTGACAAAAAGTGAGGTCTGCAAAATACTCACTATACCTCTCAGCAAATAGCTTTGGGTGTCTATTTTCCAAAATGGGGTCATTTGGGGGGGGGGGTTTGTGCCATCTGGGCATTCCATGGCCTCCGAAACTGTGATAGGCAGTGAAGAGTGAAATCAAAAATTTACGCCCTTAGAAAGCCTGAAGGCGGTGCTTGGTTTTCGGGGTCCCGTACGCGGCTAGGCTCCCAAAAAGTCTCACACATGTGGTATCCCTGTACTCAGGAGAAGCAACAGAATGCATTTTGGGGTGTAATTTCACATATTCCCATGGCATGTTTGAGCAATATATCATTTAGTGACAACTTTGTGCAAAAAAAAAAAAAATTGTCTTTTTCCCGCAACTTGTGTCACAATATAAAATATTCCATGGACTCGACATGCCTCTCAGCAAATAGCTTGGGGTGTCTACTTTCCAAAATGGGGTCATTTGGGGGGGTTTTGAACTGTCCTGGCATTTTATGCACAACATTTAGAAGCTTATGTCACACATCACCCACTCTTCTAACCACTTGAAGATAAAGGCCTTTCTGACACTTTTTGTTTACATGAAAAAATTATTTTTTTTTGCAAGAAAATTACTTTGAACCCCCAAACATTATATATTTTTTTAAAGCAAATGCCCTACAGATTAAAATGGTGGGTGTTTCATTTTTTTTTTTCACACAGTATTTGCGCAGCGATTTTTCAAACGCATTTTTTTGGGAAAAAACACACTTTTTACAATTTTAATGCACTAAAACACACTATATTGCCCAAATGTTTGATGAAATAAAAAAGATGATCGTAGGCCGAGTACATGGATACCAAACATGACATGCTTTAAAATTGCGCACAAACGTGCAGTGGCGACAAACTAAATACATTTTTAAAAGCCTTTAAAAGCCTTTACAGGTTACCACTTTAGATTTACAGAGGAGGTCTACTGCTAAAATTACTGCCCTCGATCTGACCTTCGCGGTGATACCTCACATGCATGGGGCAATTGCTGTTTACATTTGACGCCAGACCGACGCTTGCGTTCGCCTTTGCGCGAGAGCAGGGGGGGACAGGGGTGCTTTTTTTTTTTTTTCTTTATTAATTTTTAAATTTTTTTTCTTATTTTTAAACTGTTCCTTTCATTTTTATTTTTTTTTTATCATTTTTATTGTTACCTCAGGGAATGTAAATATCCCCTATGATAGCAATAGGTAGTGACAGGTACTCTTTTTTGAAAAAATTGGGGTCTATTAGACCCTAGATCTCTCCTCTGCCCTCAAAGCATCTGACCACACCAAGATTGGTGTGATAAAATGCTTTCCCAATTTCCCAATGGCGCTGTTTACATCCGGCGAAATCTAAGTCATGAAATGCTCGTAGCTTCCGGTTTCTTAGGCCATAGAGATGATTGGAGCCATTCTGGTCTCTGATCAGCTCTATGGTCAGCTGGCCGAATCACCGGCTGCATTCTCAGGTTCCCTGTTGGGCCAGGAGAGCCAGAGAAAAACATGGAAGACGGTGGGGGGGTGAATCCCTCCCACTGTTTGTAAAAGCAGTCTAGAGGCTAATTAGCCGCTAGGATTGCTTTTACATGAAAGCCGACCGCTGGCTGAAAAGAATGATACCAAGATGATACCTAAACCTGCAGGCATCATTCTGGTATAACCACTCAAAGTCCAGCAACATACCAGTACGTTGCTGGTCCTTGTATTGTAAACTTTTTTTTCATGCAGCCTGTGGGCTGAACGAAAAAAAGATATTGATCGGTGGGTATGCCCACCATTAGAATACCTCCCTTCATCCGCCCACTTCTAATGATGGGCATACATGCACCATTTATATATGCCGAAGCATGGGGGCATCCTCCCGCAAAAGGCAGGAGCAAATTGCTCCTCCACCCACTGTTGCCCCCACGCTTCGGCATATATGCTGAAGTATGTAACTGTGGTGGTGAAATCACCTCCGACAGCGCTGGAGTCACGGCTTTATATATCGTGGGAGCAAAAGCTGTTGCTGTCAAGATAAATAAATCCGCGCTGCAACTGAATGGCGTACCTGCTAAGCAAATGATGGTTAACAAAAAAACAAAGTAACATTACAGTATAACAGTAATACTTACCATACCTGCAAAGCAAATACAAAAAAAAACATAGTAAAAAATAAAACATTTAACGCAACCTGTGCCTACCTAAAATATATATATATGCCGAAGCATGGGGGCATCCTCCCGCAAAAGGCAGGAGCAAATTGCTCCTCCACCCACTGCTGCCCCCACGCTTCAGGATATATGCTGAAGTATGTAACTGTGGTGGTGAAATCACCTCCGACAGCGCTGGAGTCACGGCTTTATATATCGTGGGAGCAAACGCTGTTGCTGTCAAGATAAATAAATCCGCTCTGCAGCTGAATGGCGTACCTGAAAACAAAGTGGTTAACAATAAAAAAACTAAGTATAAAAAAATTGCATACCTATAAAGCAAACATGATAAAAACATAACAATAAAACATTGCAGTATAGAATGCAGAACAATAGAGTTAGAATAGAGAGAGAGAACAATAAAACGACAACTATTTTTGGTTTTTTTATTTTATATTTTTTTTGTATTTTTATTTTTTTATTTTTTTTTATTTTATTTTTTTTTAACACTTTTTTTAGTAACTTTAACTTTTAACTGTAACAGGTTTGACCAGGATTGTCAGGACAGGAGGGACAACAATACCGGGTGTCACGCCTAAATCCGCGCTTGCTGCAGACACGACATCTTTTTTGGGGGGCTCGTTGGGTAGGGGTACTCTGGAGGACATAAGGAAAATGCCTCCCATGCAGCCGGCTTACTGCATTTGGATTGGGAAGGTGAGGTGGAGCACCATCTGGAAACAGAAGGGCTCTGACGATCTCTTCCTGGAATTTAAGGAAGGATCCAGTCCGTCCTGAAGCTCTGTATAGCACATGAGCATTCAGCAAAGCCAATTGAAATAAATAAACAGACACTTTTTTGTACCAGCGTCTGGCCTTACGGGCAACTAGGTACGGCGCCAACAACTGGTCGTTGAGGTCCACCCCTCCCATATTAAGGTTGTATTCGTGGACACAGAGGGGTTTCTCCACAACACCAGTCGCCGTAGTAATTTGGGTCGTCGTGTCTGCATGAAGGGAGGTAAGAACGAAAACATTCTTATTGTCCCTCCACTTCATAGCGAGCAAATTATTATACTGCAAGCAGGCTCTCTCCCCCAGCCTAAGACGGGACTCTACAAGCCGCTGGGGAAAGCCCCGGCGATTAGGTCGTACGGTGCCACATGCTCCAATCTGATGATCAAACAAGTGACTAAAAAGTGGCACGCTCGTATAATAATTGTCCACGTACAAGTGGTACCCCTTTCTGAATAAGGGTGACACCAAGTCCCACACTATCTTGCCAGCGCTTCCTATGTAGTCAGGGCAGTTTATCGGCTCTACGTGACTATCTTTGCCCTCGTAAACCATAAATCTACATGTATAGCCTGTGGCCCTGTCACAGAGCTTATACATCTTGACCCCGTATCTGGCACGCTTGCTGGGAAGGTACTGTTTGAAGGACAAGCGGCCAGGAAACTTAATCAGGTACTCATCAACGCAGACAACTTGATGGGGGGTAAACAAGTCTGCAAAACGTTGGTTGAAGTGGTTTACGAGGGGCCGAATTTTGTAGAGCCGATCGTATGCAGGTTCTCCACGAGGATGACAGAGTTCATTGTCGTTGAAGTGCATGAACCGCAAAATCTGCTCGTATCGTGCCCTGGTCATGGAGGCAGAGAACACGGGCATATGGTGAATTGGGTCAGTGGACCAATATGACCGCAACTCACTCTTTTTGGTTATGCCCATGAGGAGGGAAAGGCCCAGAAAGATCTTAAATTCGGAGACCGTAATTGGTCTCCAATCTCTGGCAAGGGTGGACTGGGGAATAGTGGCGATGTGTTGACCAACGTATAAATTGCTTTGGTCCACAATAGATCTATAGAGATCTTCGGTGAAAAACAGCGAATAAAAATCCAGTGGCGTAAAGTCAACTGTGTCCACCTGAATTCCGGGTTGGCCAGTGAAAGGGGGAAGTACGGGTGCTGCAGAAGTGGTGGGTTCCCAATTCGGATTGGCGAATGCAGCAGGAAGGGCACTATGGGCACGACGGGCCTGTGTTCGTCTTCTTCTTGGTGGCAGCGGGACACTACTTGTGCTTGCCACCTCGCCAGCTTGAACTGCACTTATGGGACTCGCCACGTCACCACGTGATACTGCAGTGCTGGATGTATGACCAGGGTGTACTAGCCCGCTGGTGCTTGCCAGTTCACCAGAAGGAGTAGCGGCGCTAGTACTTCTCTGCTCCATACGAGAGCCCTGCGGTTCTTGCACTTCAAGGACAGAAGAAGTTCGGGGTCTGGTACGCCTGACCCTAGCAGGGACCACAACTCCGTCGTCAGAGCTATCTGTCATGGAGCCGCTGTCCTCTACAGGTTCGTATTCTGAGCCTGAACTTGACAGATGAGTGACTTCCTCTTCACTATCTGTCATACTCAGAAACGTGTAGGCCTCTTCACTAGTGTACCTTCGATTTGCCATTTTGGCCTCTAAATTTAGGGGTACACTAGTGAGACTCACAGGCAAAAAAGCTCCTGACTGTTAGCGATTGATTCAAAACGCTACCAAAAAACTGTTAGCGATCGCAGGGATCAGGCCTGACTCTGCGAACGCTGCAGTTATGTGTGCTTAGTGTTTTGTAAGTGTCAGTTATCGATCGATACTGCACTTGGGTGGGCTGGGCTGGGCTGGGCCGAGGGGCAAAACGCAGGTGCTAGCAGGTATCTGGGCTGATCCCGCTAACACTGTGTTTCAGGGAACCCTAAACTGCTGGGGAGTATAGATCTGATCGGATCAGATATCGATCCGTTCAGATACTATAGCACTAAGGGAGGTGTATGCTGCGTGCGTGGGTTTTAGCGGTACTGGCGCTAACCTGACGCTGCCTGGGGCGACGCAGACCTTATCTGACCCTAAAAACGTAACTTCTATCACCGCCGGGCAATTAGGGGGTTAAACCTTTATAAGGTAATAAACGGCGGGTGCCCTAAAACTATAATAAACTATAATAAACTGTAATAAACTACAAAAAACAAACTAGCTAACCAGCGTCACCCGTAACACTTATACGGTGATCGCTGGTGAAAGGGTTAACTAGGGGGCAATCAAGGGGTTAAAACCTTTAGCAGGTAGTATATGGGGGTCCCTGTCGCTATAAAACACTGACAGCGAACCTATATACTTACCTCCCTAACTAGCGTCACCTGTGTCACTAATACAGCGATCAGAAAAACGATCGCTTAGCGACACTGGCGACGGGGGGTAATCAAGGGGTTAACTTTTATTAGGGGGGGTTAGGGGGGTACCCTGGACCTAAGGGGGGGTACCCTAGACCTAAAGGGGGCTAACCTAACTGCCCTAACACTTGTAACTGACACAAACTGACACCAATGCAAAAAAAAAAAAAACTGCTATTGGTGTCAGAGTGACAGGGGGTACAGGGGGGTGATCGGGGGGTGATCGGGGGGTGACTGGGGGGTGAAAAGTGTGCCTGCGTGTTCTACTGTAAGTGTAGTGTTGGTGCACTTACTTGGATGTCTTCTCTCCTCTGCGCCGGGACGAAAAGACCGGCTCGAGGAGGGATGACATCACTTCCTTTCCCTCTGTTTACATTACAGAGGGAAAGGAAGCGTTTTCATTCGCCGGGAGCGATCGGGAGGGGGTGGCCATCAATGGATGGCCTCCCCCTGACCTTTCATCGCCCGCGAACAAGAGCCGACCACCTATGGCACCGGGGGGGGGGGTCCGATCGGACCCCCCACCCGCGGAAGGCGGATCACGTATGGGTACGTGATTTTGCCTGCCCGTGCCATTCTGCCGCCGTATATGTGCGTTAGGCGGTCGGCAAGTGGTTAAAGCATCAGATCAATGTTTTTTTTTTTATCTAATGCTTTCCATTGCAATCCATTCCATTTCCATACCATGCTTATTGTTATCGCAAAGGATGCTAACATTTCTTGCGATAGCAATCAAAGTGATCAAAACATTTTTTTAAAAGGACAGTGTAAAAAAATAAATTAAATTAAATTAAAAAAAGTAAAGTGCCCCCATCCTCCTGTGCTCACGAGCAGTGGTGAATGCATATGTAGGCCATGCCCACATATGTAAATGGTGTTTGCACCACACATGTGAATTATCACAGGGAACCTCAAAGTGAGACCAATAATTCTAGCACTAGACCTCCTTTGTAACCCTAAACTGGAAACCTGTAGACATTTGTAAAACCTCACCTATGGGGATTTTTAAGTACTGAAGTTTGGCTCCATTCCACAGGCATGTGCAATTTTAAAGCATGACATGTTTGTTATCTATGTATTTTTGAGTAACATCATCTTTTATATTTTTTTTAAAAAAAGGGGTATATACTGTATTTTTGAATACATAAATGTGTATTTTATCAAAAAAATTGTATTTGAAAAATCGCTGAGCAAAAACCGTGAACATTTTTTTTTAATCCATTTTATTTTCTAGGGCCTCTGCTAAAAATATATATATATAAATACATGTCCAGATGTTTTCTTTGCGGGGACGAACTGCTATGTGAACTTTAATGGTTAGGCTGAGTGATGCACCGGGACCGGTGATGATGTAGTGTGGACATTGCCAGTACAACAACTTCGCTATTGTCTGAGGGAATTACATAACGCGGAGGATCTGCTCGGCCTTGCACCTTTGCCAGCTCGGCGCGGGGAAGTTGGCCCCCGGGAGCTGAGACATCGGCTGTCGGGGGGGTAGGGTCCTCCGCTGCAATTGTCTAGGGCCTGTTGAGATACAGTAACCCAGGAACTAACTTATTCTGATTCCAGTAATGACTCATGTGATAACCCATAGGGTAGTTGTCCTAGGAGGCAAACTATAGGTCTTAGTCCTGTTTATACCATTGACGACAGGTGTACATGTGACTAACGGGTTGGCATACCTTACTATGCTCGACTTACATGTATTTGTTAATTGTTAATTTTCATTACTTTATGAAGATCGTTTAGTAACTAAGATATGTACCCCTGGGGTTTCCCAGGAGATAATCTATGCAATATGATCCAGTAACTCTGTTGCCTTGTCAGGTAACACTCCACGCTACAAGTGCTTGCCCTCTTTTAAGTATAGATGTTGGGGGTTCAGGGTATGAAACATCCTCGGTTCTGGGGGGGATGTGGGGGGGGTATATCTGCCGTTGCAGAATGTTAAAGTTGCTAAGTTTGTACGTTTTATAAAGGAGTGGCTCGATTGTAGTTGGAATGTTACTGATTCACACAGACACTATATGCACATAAACAGTTTGTACAAAGCCTCCTTAGGCCTAAGGGGGATGGTGAGATGGATAAAATGTTTATATCTGGGGGGTTGGCTGGAGGGAGGGTTGGCTGGAGGGAGGGTGGGACATGCGGATCCTGCTTACACAATGGAATATGAGAGGGGATGGCTACCTACAAAAGTACAATCCACACATCTGTATACTCCAGGAGACCCACTTGATAGGCAGGCGCGTCTTAGGACTCCGGAGGACATGGGTGGGAGCTCATCATCATTCTACCTACTCAAACTATGCGAGGGGTGTAAGCATTTTGATCTGCAGGTCCCTACCTCTGCAGATTTTGGATGTGAAGACTGACCCGGGGGGCAGATATGTTATTATCAATGCCTCACTCTATGATAGAGGAATGGTGCTGGTAGGCCTATATCTTCCACCTCCGGCTGAGGCACAATTGCTAAATGACATCATGCAAATGGTAATGGGGTTTAATGTATCAGAAGTTTTAATTTTTGGCGACTTTAATATGGTTCCATCACAGGATCTGGACAGATTACACATGGTGACCCGCACTACATTGGCCTTGGGGGGATGGGCTGACACGTTTGCTCTTACTGACGTGTGGCGCCATTTTCATCCAAATAAGAGAGATTACACGTGCCACTCGGCCTCATATCGGGCACTCTCACGAATAGACCTTGTATATGCATCACCTGGGGCATTGCGTTGGGTAGGGGCAGTGGAACACTTGCCTCGTGTTATTTCAGACCATGCCCCTATCTGCCTTAAAGTCTCACTGATTAAATCTCCGGGGTTGAAATTGTGGCGTCTGTCCGGATTCTGGGTTAAAGATGATAGAGTCCAGGAACCAATGACGGAAAATATCTGTAACTATTGGAATGAAAATGGAGAATCTGCTAATACCAATGTGTTATGGGATGCATTTAAATCTAAAATGAGGGGGGAATATATTGCCCGCATATCTTTCTTGCAGAAAGAGGCTTCCAAGATTCGGGAGACTTTAGAGATGAGGGCCGCCAGATGTGAGTCAGAGTATATTCAATCCCCTAGTGATAATAACTATTATTTATGGCAGAATACTCTACTTGAGCTCTCCCTACATAGCGTTGAGCAGACTAAAAAGTCTATGCTATTCACAAAGCAAAAAATATTTGAACACGGAAATAAAAATGGGCGTCTGTTAGCTTGGCTAGCAAAGAACCAGACAGCCTTAACTCACATAGCTAGTATCCGGAATGCCAATGGGCAGCTGCTTTCCTCTCCAGAGGAAATAAACGCTGGATTCTTGAAGTTTTTCAGGGAGGTGTATACCTCTAGAGCCCAGTTCACCCCATTAGAACTGCAGGAATATCTAGATGCAATCCCTTTCCTGTCCCTGTCAGAGGAATATAGGAACTTATTAGAGGGGGATTTTTCCCTGGAGGAGGTCCAGACTGCAATTGGCAGTTTGCAGTGTGGGAAAACTCCGGGTGCAGATGGCCTTCCCACAGAGTTTTATTCACAACATGCTGAGTTGCTCGCCCCAAGGATGAAATCCCTCTTCTCTGGCCTGGTGGAGACAGGCGTTCTCCCAGAGTCTATGGAGGAAGCTATTATAGTTCTAATACCCAAACCTGGTAAGGACTCACAGGAATGTGCTTCCTTTAGACCAATATCTCTACTTAACGTTGATCCTAGCAAAGATCTTGGTAACCGTTTGTCGTCGGTAATATCCACATTGGTTCATGTCGACCAAACAGGGTTTATGCCGGGCAAAGGTACCGACATAAATCTTAGGCGCCTTTTCTTAAATCTGTCGTTCCGTCATGATACAGCGGGATCTCAGGTGATTGCCTCCCTAGACGCCGAAAAGGCGTTTGACTCTGTAGAGTGGTCGTACCTTTGGGGGGGTGTTACAACACTTTGGATTTGGCCCCAATTTCATACGTTGGCTGCAACTACTCTATAGAGCTCCCAAAGCAAGGGTACGTACTAATGACCGAATATCCGACTCTTTTTCCCTACACAGGGGCACCCGTCAAGGATGCCCCCTGTCCCCTAGTTTATTTGCCTTGGCCTTGGAACCCATAGCAATTTTAATTTGTGAGTCACAGGAGATTAGAGGAATTAAGGTTGGCAACCTGGAGGAGAAAATATCCTTATATGCGGATGATGCTCTACTCTATCTAAATGACTCTGGCCAGTCGCTATCTGCCGCCCTGACATTATTTGATAAATTTGGTGCATTATCAGGCATCCGTATCAATTGGAATAAATTGTTCCTCTTTTCCCTGGATAGGCAGCCCCAAGGCCCACACAATCATACACCACTACAGTGGGTTGGAGAATTCAAGTATCTTGGGGTCAAGGTCTCTAGGGATGTCGGCCAATATTATACTTTAAACCTGCTCCCATTGCTTAGACTCCTGCGGGAAAAATGCCAGTCTTGGTCTGGACTTCCATTGAACTTATTAGGCCATATAAATATTCTCAAAATGGTCATTCTACCCAAGTTTAATTATTTTTTCCGGAATAGTCCAATTTGGATACCGCAGATTTTTTTCCAAGAAATTGACAAATGCATCACCTCTTTTATATGGAATGGTTCTATACTAAGACTGGCAAAGACCACACTGCGTGCACCGACACACCTGGGGGGATTGGCCCTCCTGGATTTCAGGGTTTACTATTGGGCAGCTATGCTGGTTACTGTATACTGGTGGTTTGCGGCGAGTAAATCTAACGCTGCGGTTTGTGTAGAGGCAGCCTGGTTAGGCTCACTACAGGAACTACAAAACTTGGCGTATAGAGGAGTGGGAGCGGATAAAGATCTCCCTGCCCCAACTAGGGCGACGATAAAGGTCTGGATTGCGGCTAGACGTAGGTTCCTCATAGCGGGTCAATGGTCACCGGTCCAGCCTCTCTGGGGAAACCCTAATTTGCCTCATTTTAGGTCAATACCAGGCCCTCAGGTTTGGGCGAGATTCGGCATTAAGACTTTAAGGGATATTATGCCTGCGGGCACACTGATGTCATTTTCACAACTAGCTGGGAAGTATGGTTTGCCTGGGTGGATGTTCTTTCGCTATGTTCAGCTGAGACATGCGGCCAGGGCCCAATTCCAAACACAGCCTATTCTGCAATTGGATCCCGTAGAGAATCTATTGTCATGTGAAGATCTGACAAAGCCACTTTCGGCTCTATATGGTATTTTACTTCCAATTGATAGCGCTAAAATGGATAGACTCTGGGAACAATGGAAGGCTGATATTCCATCATTAGAGAGGGAAGAGTGTGAGGATAGTCTTGAGCAGAGCCCCAAGCTAGTTATAGCTGCAGGAGATCAACTTATACAGACCAAATTCCTCCACAGGGTTTACTTCACCCCGGTACGCATGTCTAAAATATATCCTGATAGAGACCCACAATGTCCCAGATGTTTGACACATCCGGCTCATACATGCACATGTTCTGGGACTGCCCTATGTAAACTTTCTGGGCGGAGGTATTTGACCAACTAAACGTCCGCCTTGAGTTGAATGTCCCTGTGACACCTGAATTAGCCTTACTGGGTATACACGATGATGATCAGCAATCACATCACAGCAAATTGCTAATTTCATATTTGCTCTTCTATGCTAAGAAAGAAATATTGTGTAAATGGACCTCTTCTGTCCCCCCGGACATAGCTACATGGGAAAACAAAGTAAATGCTGCTCTCCCGCTGTATAAGTTGACGTACATCAACCGTGGATGCCCATGGAAATTTGACAAAGTATGGCCATCATGGATGTCGATTTAGATGGTGGGACAATGTCAATAAAGTAGTGGGACCTGCGGATTGACCCCTGCTTTCTTCTGTTTTTTTCGGTCTCCATTGCCTCCCCTCCCTCCCCCCCGGGTCCTGTTCCTTGCTGGTTCCTCCCCTTTTCTACCCTCTATCCTGCATTCTCCTCCCTCTATTACTCAGGTAATATGCCCCCTGAACTGGGAAATACGAATGTATTGCTCTTGATAATGTTTTATGGTTTTTATTCTTCTTCTTTTCTTGACAATAATTTACGATGTATGCTTTGTGTGAAATGCTGACAAGACTGTGACAAGTGTATTTCTTGTAACAACGGAATGTGAACATATAATATTGTAAATATTAATTTCTACAATAAAGCACTCCTAGTTGTAAAAAAAAAAAAATATATATATATATATATATATATATATATATATATATATATATATATATATATATATATATATATATATATATATATATATATATATATATATATATATATATATATATATATATAATGTTTTGGGGGTTCTAAGTAAGTTTATAGCAAAAAAAAAAGATTTTTGCTTGAAAACAAATAGTGTCAGAAAAAGGCCTGATCCTTAGGTGACTGTGTTAATTTAATTTTTGCACAATTTTTTCCTCTACTTTCACCAGGCAGTCCTACCATTCAAACGTCCTGTCCTATGGTGACAATGGTACTGAATACCGTTGTCACCATAGGGCTACAAAACACCTCTTACTCTCCTACATATCAGAGGGAGGTGTTTTTCAGCAAGGGACAATGCTCACAAGATTTCTGGTTGGATGAACAGCTATTTGTTTGCACTTCTGGAACAGATTGCATACAGGAGTAAAAAATACTGAGTTTTTTAATGATCTGAAATTAGATGCATTGTTGTCTATGGGACATTGCAAACAGCTGAGTAAAGATCAATAAAACAGTACTGAGTACAGAGCAGTAAAATAAATAATATAACATTTTTCACATTTTTTTGAGTGAAATAATTTACTTGCATACTGGCAATTAGGGATGAGCTTCGTGTTCGAGTCGAACCCATGTTCGACTCGAAAATCGTCTGTTCGATCGTTCGCCGAATTGCGAACGATATGGGCCGTTCGCGTCAAATTCGAGTGGCGCGTCACTGCCCATAATTCACGCATTACAGTGCATTGCTGACTGATGATTGGCCAAGCATGCACTATGACCCGCATGCAGAGAGCTGTAATTGGCCAAAGCCAGGGTGGCTTTGGCCAATTATGGCTCAGGGGGTTTAGTACACGCCCCACACTATATAAGGCCACCTGCACGTCGGCCCTGTGTAGTGTGTTCTGGCGTTGAGAGACAGAGACAGAGAGACAGTGTCATTTGATTTAAGTTAGATAGATTAGGCAGGACAGTTAGTCAGTTAGCTGCACTTACAGTGTATTTTGTATATATATACATCCCAGGTGTTGTATGTATATATATATAGATATATATCTATATCTATATATATATATAGATATAGATATATATCTATATATATCTATATCTATATATATATACATATATATATGTATATATATATAGATAGATATATATATATATATATATATACACACACACACACTGTATTCAGTTTAGCTAGATCCATTCCTGTTATTATCTTCCTACTGACAGGCAGGCAGCTGTTGTTACAGTATTTGAAAAAAATTGCTGGTGTTCTTCTAATCCTATAAGTCCTATTAGCTACAGTATTTACAGTTAGTGTAGTGCGACCTCTGCACAGTGTTCAGCTAAATTTACCTGTAGAAGATTGGTGGTGGTTTTCTGATCCTATCACTACCACAGGCAGCTAGATTATTTTTTAGTGTAGTGCGACCTCTGCACAGTGTTCAGCTAAAGCTACAAGTTAGTGTAGTGCGACCTCTGCACAGTGTTCAGCTAAAGCTACCTGTAGAAGGTTGGTGTTGTTTTCCTGATCCTATCACTGCAGCTACATTATTTACATGTTAGTGTAGTGCAACCTCTGCACAGTGTTCAGGTAAAGCTACAAGTTAGTGTAGTGTGACCTCTGCACAGTGTTCAGCTAAAGCTACAAGTTAGTGTAGTGCGATCTCTGCACAGTGTTCAGCTACCTGTAGAAGATTGGTGGTGTTCTCATACTAATAATACTACAGGCAGGCAGTTGATTTTGCTAGCTGCAGTAACAATATATATATATATATATATATATATATATATATATATATATATCTCAGCCTAGTGCAGCTACATCTCACTGCAGGCCATTAGTATGTCTGGAAGGCCAACAAGGAGAGGCAGACAGTCACAAGCCAATAAAAGAGGGCAGGCAGGCTCTGTGTCTAGAGGCAACAGTGCTGGTCGTGGACACGGTGCATCCTCATCAGCACGTGGTCGTGGGACACGCTTGGTCTTTTTTTCGGCAGCTGGCCGTGTTAAGCCGCAACATGCGGAAGACTTGGTCGAGTGGATGACCAAGCCGTCCTCATCCTCCTCATCCTCTCTCCCATGCTCAGGGTACTTTATCTGGCAAAGCAGCTGCCAACGCGGCCTCTTCCCTCAGTTCAATGGCATCAGTGACTCCTTCCCTAGCCCCACCACATCCTCCTGAGGAGTCCCTCGAACTGTTTGACCACAGTGTTGGGTACATGCTCCAGGAGGATGCCCAGCGTTTAGAAGGCTCTGATGATGATACTGAGCTAGATGAAGCCAGTAACACGAGCACAGACAGAGGGGGTGCCTAAGAAGGACAGCAATCTGGCAGTCATGTTCCCCCTGCTGCAGCATACTGCCAGGTTTGCTCCAGTGATGAGGAGGGAGGGGATGATGAGGTCACTGACTCAACGTGGGTGCCTTATAGGAGAAAGGAGGGGGAGGAGGAGGCACATCACCAACGAGGCAGGATGCCCTCCAGGGGCCAGCCTAAGGGCAGCACACTGACTGCATCACACCTCAGAGCTTCGCATTTGCAGGGTGCTGCTGTCTCTGTGCATTATTCCAAAAGTTCTTTGGTGTGGGCCTTTTTTGAGATGAGTGCATCAGATGGCACCGCTGCTATTTGCAACATATGTCTCAAGCGTATCTCGCGTGGCCAAATAATCTCCCGCTTGGGCACCACATGCTTGACCAGACATATGTTGACCTGCCATGCAGTTCATTGACAAGCGTACCTAAAAGACCCACACCAAAAAACAAAGAGGACCTCTCCTTACTCCTTATCAGCTGGGGTATCCAACCCCACTATACCTTCAGTTCTCTCTGAGACCTGCACTGAGAGGAATGAAGGTGTAGAATTAGGTGTGTCACAGCCAAGTACTTGCGGGCAATCTGCTATCGGTACACCAACATCAGATTGTACCAGGCAAATTTCCCTGCCCCAGCTGCTGCACCGCAAAAAGAAGTTTGCTCCCAGCCATCTACATGCCAAGTGGTTGAATGCTAGCTTGGCAAAATTGCTAGCACTTCAACTGCTATTTTTTCAGTTGGTAGACTCTGCCCCCTTCCGTGAGTTTGTGGAATGTGCGGTTCCTCAGTGGCAGGTTCCCAAATGCCACTTTTTCTCATGGAAGGCGACCGGCATGTGGAAGGCAATGTCTTGGCCTCGCTGGTAAGGTGCATATTACCGCTGACTCATGGTACAGCATGTATGGACAGGGATGTTACCTAAGTTTCATGGTGCATTGGGTGACTCTCCCGGCAGCTGGGAAGGATGCAGGACAAGGTGCAGTAATGTTGGAGGTTGTTCCACCACCACGCCTCCAAAATGCCACTACTAGTGATTCTGACAGACAAGGAAGAGGAGGCGCCTCTGGGTGCAGACTTTAAAACAATTTATTAAAAAAGCAACAACAAGGTTTGCACTCACATTTTAGGAGAAGGTAATAAGCATGGATAGTCCCAAAACAATCATAAGGATCTGTGGAGTCATCTCTCTCAGCTTTGGATATACAGCGTTTTCTCTGTACAGTCCCAAAGTGATGGATGTAAGCCGGCCGGCAACGGGGAGAAACAAGGAAAACGAGGCTTGGTGGCAAACAATATCCGACACACGATGTGCAACGCATTTCCTGAGCTGGCTCACCATGAGTCACGTGACGGCTGCGCTCCTTTGTTAAGCTGATTGGCTGGGAACTGCGGTGAAGATTTATGTAGGAAAGTATGGGGAGGAGAGCGGTAAAAGGAAGGAGGAGATGGGGAGTGGCCTGGAGAACTGTGTGTAGAAGTGTCAGCAGAGACGGTGATCAAGGAAGGTGATGGATAACACAGAAAAACGGCAATGGGAACGAGAGGGGAGGGGAGGAAACAAGGAGAAGAATGGCATTTTGAGATTATTATTATATTAAAATATTACAAAAGAGTGCAGATGGGATACATAGTTGAAATAAAAATAAAAATAAAAAATAAAAAATAAAAATAAAGAATAAAAAATAAGAATAGAAATAAATATAAAAGTAAAAATAAAAATAAAAATGATGAGGAATCCAGGGAAATGTAGGACTACAGGCATGTGACCATAATGTACTACTGTTACAAAGGCAGGAGAAAAAAGGTTGATACATGTGTAAGTGGGTCAAAAATAAAGAAAGAAGGAAGGGGAAAGGGAGATATGGTCTACTGCATGATATGACAACATGTCATGCAATATATAGTAGCATATTGATAAATAATGTATTTAGGGGTATACAAATATTAACTAAGGAAAGAGTGACTGTGTATGATGTATTGTATTCTATACATAAGAGTAAGTTGATATGTGCTTGCACACAACTATACACATAAGCATGGGGCCAGGATAAAAATAAGAACATATATAAAATAGGACAAAGAAAGGGTGTATATACACAAAGGCATGTATATACACACATATATATATATACACACATAACAATGCATATATGATACCATAGGTATGTAACAGATATATATATATATAAAATATATATAAAAAAAAAAGATTGAATGCAAAAATCTAAAATGAATTGAATAAAATATGGACAAGGGAGAGCCACATAAAAGTACATATTGGTTACATCACAAGATGTTTCAATACATTTGTTGATGCCTCCCGGTGAGAGGACATCTAAATGGTAGATCCAATAGGTCTCCCTCACACATAATTTTTTGAACCTTTTGGAGGGCGGGAGGGACCTAGGGATCTGTTCTATGACCCAAACTGATAGCCCAATGGTGGAGCTCTTGTGGACCGTGGTGAAATGTCTGGGCACACTGTGGGGGTCTGTGCCACCCTCAATGTACCTCCTGTGCTCCCCAAAACGCTGTCTGAGGGGTCGAATTGTGCGGCCAACATAAATAAGGCCACAGGGACATGTTAGGCCATATACCACATAATCTGATGAGCAGTTGTAGAATTCTTTCAAGAGATATGTCTGGCCTTTGGTGGAAAAAGATTTTTGGCCATGTTGGACAAAGTGACAAGTCTTGCATAATTTTTTCCGACATTGAAACATCCCTACTAGAGGGATAAGTGGAACAATAGATGGAAAAGTTGAGGTGGTTTTTAATTTACTAGGGGCAATTTTATTTTTGAGGTTCGGAGCCCTACGATAGGTGACATGTGGATGTGTAGGGAGAATAGATTTAAGATGAGGGTCTTGTTGAAGAATATCCCAGTGTTTCCGAAGTATCTTTTCCATCCTACTGTGTTGAGAATGAAAAGTAGTGATGAAGCGGATGGGACAATCAGTGGGGACAGAATTGCCACGTAAAGGTTTTCCATGAAGGTATAGTTCATACGCCTTTTCAACTAGATCTTCAGGATATCCTTTCTCAGAGAATTTATTTTTGAGGTTGATACTGGATTCTATGTAGTCAGCCTCCCTGGTACAATTTTGTCTGAGTCGACAAAATTTACCTTTTAGGGATCTTTTTTATCCATGGTGGATAATAACAACTCTTGAAATGAAGATACAAATTGTCACTGGTGGGCTTGGCATAATTTTTGGCGTATATCTCATGGTTGTCTTGTCTGAGTTCTAGATCGAGGAAGGCTAAGGAAGTCTGATTGCTGTCATGTGTAAACAAGAGTCCATACTTGTTATTGTTGCAATATGTGATGAATGATGGGATAAGATCTAGGGGACCATCCCAGATGATTATAATATCATCAATATATCTGCCGAAAAAGACGATATTAGCAGGGAACGGATTGTTATGGTGAATGTACTGGTTCTCCCAGAACCCCATGGCAAGGTTCGCGTATGAGGGGGCAAAATTAGCCCCCATCCCAGTCCCTTGTACCTGTAAATAGAAGTCTCTGTTGAATGTAAAATAATTATGTGTTAAACAAAACTTGGTGGCTTCTATTAGAAAGGTAGCCTGACGGGGGTTGATGAATGGATCTGTAGAAAGGAAGTGCTCAAGGGCCATAATACCAAAGCTGTGGGGAATGGAAGTATATAGAGAGCTAACGTCTAATGATAACCAGGAATACGTAGGTTCCCAACTGTATGGTGAAAGAAGTTCTAAGAGATGTGTCCCATCCCAAATGTAGAACTGCAGTTGGTGGACCAGGGGTTGTAAATCCCGATCCACATATAAGCTGAAACCTGAGGTGATGCTATCCATTGAGGCCACAATTGGTAAATGATAAAAATAAGGAATGGAATAAAATGGTTTGCGAAAAAAAGCATTCTCTACTTTAGAAATGATATGGTTGGCAAGGGCAGTGGAAATCAAGAGATTAGCTTCCAAACTGAAGTCATTAGTGGGATCTTTTCGAAAGTTTCATGTAGGTGGTATGCTCAGACAGAAGCCTTTCTGCCTCGACAATGTAGTCAGCTTTATTCTGGAGGATAATACTGCCTCCTTTATTGGCAGGCTTAATTATGAGATCTTCTGCATGAATAAATTGTTGGAGAGCTCTAGTCTCAGAGGGTAAAAGGTTTTGCAGATTGGAAGTGGATGTGATGTTACAGAGTTTGGTCATGTCTGAAAAGACCACTCTGTAGAAACTTTCTATGTAGGGACCCTTCGAGTGTGTGGGAAAAAATATGGATTTGGGCTTTAATGGGTGGAGATGTGGCAAGGTGTTGTGTAAGTAATTTTGAAAGGTCATCTTCTGTGCATGGAACATCATCTACTGTACATGAGAGGTCATAATCATCGCAATCGTGAGTATCAGAATTATTATCTGAATTATCAGATAAAGGTGAAGATATGGTGGTAGCCACTGGAGTAGAGGTTTGTAGGTCTTTTGCTTTCTGAATGTTAAAGTGCCTTTGAAGAGTTAAATTCCTGATATAGCAGTTCAGATCTTTGAAAAGCAAAAAAGGATTAGGCCTATTAGTGGGAGCAAAATTTAGGCCACGGCTGAGAAGTGCTGTATCAGCAGAGGACAAGATGTGTTTGTACAAATTGAAGATTTTTATCGTTTTTTTGGGTTCTGTGTGTATAGCTGTTCGTCTGGTGCGTCCCCCTCTACGGCCTCTTCTGTGAGCTTTCTTTTTCTTGATATGGTTGCCAGAGGAGGACTGGACACTAAAAAAGTATCCGGAGTGTGATGGGAAGGAGAATTTTGGGAACCAAAGGAGATGTGGGATCCTGTGGTGGAAGGAACTGGCTCAGATTGGTCAATCTGACAGTTAACAGTATCCATCTCATGAGGTTACAGATTGAGATGTGATATGTCTACATGAGAAGTGGATCGATAGGGAAGATCAATGGTGCCATTAGGAAGGTCGGTATTGGTGGGCAAACTGGGTAGGGGGATGGATGTAGAGTTGTGAATATTATAAAATAGGGTTAAAGAAGTGATAAGTTCTTTATTTTTGTGTAAATACTTCCTAGGGTATTTTTTTATTGTTGTTGTTTTCACCATTATAATTACTTTTCTGCCATGTAGGTGTAGGGTAATGGGAAGGAGGGGAGGATAATCTGTGTGTATGGGGAGTGGGTCGAGCCTTATGAGATGTAGGACAAATGTTGGGCCTATGGGGTATGTTGAGTTGTATACCCATAAGGGGAGGAGGACATGAAGCTGGAATAACAGATGGCAGACTCATAAAGGGTGGGGGACCCTGAACGGGGGCGGAAGGAATGGAGGATACTGGCTTATCTAAAGTATGGGTGGATGATCTGATGGTGGAATGTGAGTGAGATTTTTTATTCCACGTGAAGATTCTATCAAAATTGTAGTCATCCAGATCTCTTTTAAATTTGCCCATTTTAGAAATGACAAGGATGTCCTCATCTTTTCTCGTATTACTTTGAAGTACATCAAGCCATGTATGGGGGATGGTAGTGGAAGAACTTTTGATATCTTTTATGATGGAAAGTATTTGATCATATAATTTATCAAACCTATTTTTCCTATGAGATATCAAAATCCCCATCCATTTAGCAGTGCAGAACTCGGCAAGGCTAGCCCATCCCTTGGTATGTTCCACGCTTAAAAAGGACGGGCCCTCTTTCAGAATTCTAAGACCTCTAGGTGAGATCCGGGTATTGATGTACTGTTCCAAAAAAAACGTATCCCACCACTGTTGATTAGCAGTCTGTATCAATCTTTCAAGTCGTTTGAACTTGCCACAAAGGTGTGATCTGGTCTTGCCTGTAAGTATAGTCTCTTTTGAGAAGGTAACCTGATGTAAACTAGAAAAAATATTATCTAGAATCTTATATCTATGGTCATCAATAGTAGATGGGAGGTCCATAATAAGTAAAAAAGAATGGCTTTTGTAAGAAAAAAGGGGGGGGGAACAAAAGGAAGGGGAAGGGAGGGGAAAAGAAGGAAGTAAAAAGAAAAAAAACAGGGATTATATGTCTGTGTGTGCATGCGTACAAAGATATACACACACACACACACACAAATATATATACCGATGGATGTAGTAGCTAATATGCAGCACGAGAAAGAAATCAAACAGGAATATAACAAGTATTCAGCGCAAACATTAACAGCAAAATTCCAATCATGTGAATATATACATAAATGAACTCTAGTAAATCAAAACAGGGTGTAAAACATAGAGTCCGTACTATAACACAACAGATTAAGATAATGGGAATAGTGTGAGTAGTCCACATTCATGGCAGCCTTCCGATGGGGATGAAAGCCATAATCCCAAAAGCACTGTAAGACAAGGAAGAGGAGGCACCTCTGGGTGCAGACTTTAAAACAATTTATTAAAAAAGCAACAGCAAGGTTTGCACTCACATTTTAGGAGAAGGTAATAAGCATGGATAGTCCCAAAACAATCATAAGGATCTGTGGAGTCATCTCTCTCAGCTTCGGATATGCAGCATTTTCTCTGTACAGTCCCAAAGTGCTGAATGTAAGCCGGCCGGCAACGGGGAGAAACAAGGATAACAAGGCTCGGTGGCAAACAATATCCGGGTGAGTGCCAATGACGTCACACGATGTGCAATGCGTTTCCTGAGCTGGCTCGCCGTGAGTCACGTGACGGCTGCGCTCCTTTGTCAAGCTGATTGGCTGGGAGCTGCGGTGAAGATTTATGTAGGAATGTATGGGGAGGAGAGTGGTAAAAGGAAGGAGGAGATGGGGAGTGGCCTGGAGAACTGTGTGTAGAAGTGTCAGCAGAGACGGTGATCAAGGAAGGTGATGGATAACACAGAAAAACGGCAATGGGAGCGAGAGGGGAGGGGAGGAAACAAGGAGAAGAATGGCATTTTGAGATTATTATTGTATTAAAATATTACAAAAGAGTGCAGATGGGATAGATAGTTGAAATAAAAATAAAAATAAAAAATAAAAATAAAAATAAAGAATAAAAAATAAGAATAGAAATAAATATAAAAGTAAAAATAAAAATAAAAATGATGAGGAATTCAGGGAAATGTAGGACTACAGGCATGTGACCATAATGTACTACTGTTACAAAGGCAGGAGAAAAAAGGTTGATACATGTATAAGTGGGTCAAAAATAAAGAAAGAAGGAAGGGGAAAGGGAGATATGGTCTACTGCATGATATGACAACATGTCATGCAATATATAGTAGCATATTGATAAATAATGTATTTAGGGGTATACAAATATTAACTAAGGAAAGAGTGACTGTATATGATGTATTGTATTCTATACATAAGAGTAAGTTGATATGTGCTTCCACACAACTATACACATAAGCATGGGGCCAGGATAAAAATAAGAACATATATAAAATAGGACAAAGAAAGGGTGTATATACACAAAGGCATGTATATACACACATATATATACACACATAACAATGCATATATGATACCATAGGTATGTAACATATATATATATAAAATATATATATATATATATATATATATATATAAAAAAAAAAAAAAAGGATTTGAATGTAAAAATCTAAAATGAATTGAATAAAATATGGACAAGGGAGAGCCACATAAAAGTACATATTGGTTACATCACAAGATGGCCGATGTTTCAATACATTTGTTGATTCCTCCCGGCGAGAGGACATCTAAACGGTAGATACAATAGGTCTCCCTCGCACGTAATTTTTTGAACCTTTTGGAGGACGGGAGGGACCTAGGGATCTCTTCTATGACCCAAACTGATAGCCCAATGGCGGAGCTCTTGTGGACCGTGGTGAAATGTCTGGGCACACTGTGGGGGTCCGTGCCACCCTCAATGTACCTCCTGTGCTCCCCAAAACGCTGTCTGAGGGGTCGAATTGTGCGGCCAACATAAATAAGGCCACAGGGACATGTTAGGCCATATACCACTTAATCTGATGAGCAGTTGTAGAATTCTTTCAAGAGATATGTCTGGCCTTTGGTGGAAAAAGATTTTTGGCCATGTTGGACAAAGTGACAAGTCTTGCATAATTTTTTCCGACATTGAAACATCCCTACTAGAGGGATAAGTGGAACAATAGATGGAAAAGTTGAGGTGATTTTTAATTTACATGGGGCAATTTTATTTTTGAGGTTCGGAGCCCTACGATAGGTGACATGTGGATGTGTAGGGAGAATAGATTTAAGACGAGGGTCTTGTTGAAGAATATCCCAGTGTTTCTGAAGTATCTTTTCCATCCTACTGTGTTGAGAATGAAAAGTAGTGATGAAGCGGATGGGACAATCAGTGGGGACAGAAATGCCACATAAAGGTTTTCCATGAAGGTATAGTTCATACGCCTTTTCAACTAGATCTTCAGGATATCCTTTCTCAGAGAATTTATTTTTGAGGTGGATACTGGATTCTATGTAGTCAGCCTCCCTGGTAATTTTGAGTCGACAAAATTGACCTTTAGGGATGTTTTTTATCCATGGTGGATAATGACAACTCTTGAAATGAAGATACAAATTGTCACTGGTGGGCTTGGTATAATTTTTGGTGTATATCTCATGGTTGTCATGTCTGAGTTCTAGATCGAGGAAGGCTAAGGAAGTCTGATTGCTGTCATGTGTAAACAAGAGTCCATACTTGTTATTGTTGCAATATGTGATGAATGATGGGATAAGATCTAGGGGACCATCCCAGATGATTATAATATCGTCAATATATCTGCCGAAAAAGACAATATTAGCAGAGAACGGATTGTTATGGTGAATGTACTGGTTCTCCCAGAACCCCATGGCAAGGTTCGCATACGAGGGGGCAAAATTAGCCCCCATCGCAGTCCCTTATACCTGTAAATAGAATTCTCCGTTGAATGTAAAATAATTATGTGTTAAACAAAACTTGGTGGCTTCTATTATAAAGGTAGCCTGACGGGGGTTGATGAATGGATCTGTAGAAAGGAAGTGCTCAAGGGCCATAATACCAAAGCTGTGGGGAATGGAAGTATATAGAGAGCTAATGTCTAATGATAACCAGGAATACGTAGGTTCCCAACTGTATGGTGAAAGAAGTTCTAAGAGATGTGTCCCATCCCGAATGTAGGACTGCAGTTGGTGGACCAGTGGTTGTAAATCCCGATCCACATATAAGCTGAAACCTGAGGTGATGCTATCCATTGAGGCCACAATTGGCCTGCCCGGAGGACTTTGTTGGTTCTTATGGATTTTGGGTAAATGATAAAAATAAGGAATGGAATAAAATGGTTTGCGAAAAAAAGTACTCTCTACTTTAGAAATGATATGGTTGGCAAGGGCAGTGGAAATCAAGAGATCAGCTTCCAAACTGAAGTCATTAGTGGGATCTTTTGAAAGTTTCATGTAGGTGGTATGGTCAGACAGAAGCCTTTCTGCCTCGACAATGTAGTCAGCTTTATTCTGGAGGATAATACTGCCTCCTTTATCGGCAGGCTTAATTATGAGATCTTCTGCATGAATAAATTGTTGGAGAGCTCTATTCTCAGAGGGTAAAAGGTTTTGCAGATTGGAAGTAGATGTGATGTTACAGAGTTTGGTCATGTCTGAAAAGACCACTCTGTAGAAACTTTCTATGTAGGGACCCTTCGAGTGTGTGGGAAAAAATATGGATTTCGGCTTTAAACCAGAGTGAATAATGGGTGGAGATGTGGCAAGGTGTTGTGTAAGTAATTTTGAAAGGTCATCTTCTGTGCATGGAACATCATCTACTGTACATGAGAGGTCATAATCATCGCAATCGTGGGTATCAGAATTATTATCTGAATTATCAGATAAAGGTGAAGATATGGTGGTAGCCACTGGAGTAGAGGTTTGTAGGTCTTTTGCTTTCTGAATGTTAAAGTGCCTTTGAAGAGTTAAATTCCTGATATAGCAGTTCAGATCTTTGAAAAACAAAAAAGGATTAGGCCTATTAGTGGGAGCAAAATTTAGGCACGGCTGAGAAGTGCTGTATCAGCAGAGGACAAGATGTGGTTGGACAAATTGAAGATTTTTATCGTTTTTTTGGGTTCTGTGTGTATAGCTGTTCGTCTGGTGCGTCCCCCTCTACGGCCTCTTCTGTGAGCTTTTTTTTTCTTGATATGGTTGCCGGAGGAGGACTGGACACTAAAAAAGTATCCGGAGTGTGATGGGAAGGAGAATTTTGGGAACCAAAGGAGATGTGGGGCCCTGTGGTGGAAGGAACTGGCTCAGATGGGTCTATCAGTTTGGGTCATAGAACAGATCCCTAGGTCCCTCCCGCCCGCCGAAAGGTTAAAAAAATGATGTGCGAGGGAGACCTATTGGATCTACCGTTTAGATGTCCTCTCGCCGGGAGGCATCAACGAATGTATTGAAACATCGGCCATCTTGTGATGTAACCAATATGTACTTTTATGTGGCTCTCCCTTGTCCATATTTTATTCAATTCATTTTAGATTTTTATATTCGATCCTTTTTTTTTTATATATATATATTTTATATATATATATATATATATATCTGTTACATACCTATGGTACCATATATGCATTGTTATGTGTGTATATATATATATATATATATATATATATATATATATATATATATGCCTTTGTGTATATACACCCTTTCTTTGTCCTATTTTATATATGTTCTTATTTTTATCCTGGCCCCATGCTTATGTGTATAGTTGTGTGCAAGCACATATCAACTTACTCTTATGTATAGAATACAATACATCATATACAGTCACTCTTTCCTTAGTTAATATTTGTATACCCCTAAATACATTATTTATCAATATGCTACTATATATTGCATGACATGTTGTCATATCATGCAGTAGACCATATCTCCCTTTCCCCTTCCTTCTTTCTTTATTTTTGACCCACTTATACATGTATCAACCTTTTTTCTCCTGCCTTTGTAACAGTAGTACATTATGGTCACATGCCTGTAGTCCTACATTTCCCTGGATTCCTCATCATTTTTATTTTTATTTTTACTTTTATATTTATTTCTATTCTTATTTTTTATTTTTATTTTTTATTTTTATTTTTATTTCAACTATCTATCCCATCTGCACTCTTTTGTAATATTTTAATATAATAATAATAATCTCAAAATGCCGTTCTTCTCCTTGTTTCCTCCCCTCTCGCTCCCATTGCCGTTTTTCTGTGTTATCCATCACCTTCCTTGATCACCGTCTCTGCTGACACTTCTACACACAGTTTTCCAGACCACTCCCCATCTACTCCTTCCTTTTACCACTCTCCTCCCCATACTTTCCTACATAAATCTTCACCGCAGCTCCCAGCCAATCAGCTTGACAAAGGAGCGCAGCCGTCACGTGACTCACGGTGAGCCAGCTCAGGAAATGCGTCGCACATCGTGTGACGTCATCGGCACTCGCCCGGATATTGTTTGCCACCAAGCCTCGTTTTCCTTGTTTCTCCCCGTTGCTGGCCAGCTTACATCCAGCACTTTGGGACTGTACAGAGAAAACGCTGCATATCCGAAGCTGAGAGAGATGACTCCACAGATCCTTATGATTGTTTTGGGACTATCCATGCTTATTACCTTCTCCTAAAATGTGAGTGCAAACCTTGCTGTTGCTTTTTTAATAAATTGTTTTAAAGTCTGCACCCAGAGGCGCCTCCTCTTCCTTGTCTTACAGTGCTTTTGGGATTATGTCTTTCATCCCCATTGGAAGGCTGCCATGAATGTGGACTACTCACACTATTCCCATTATCTTAATCTGGTGTGTTATAGTACGGACTCTATGTTTTCCACCCTGTTTTGATTTACTAGAGTTCACTTATGTATATATTCACATGATTGGAATTTTGCTGTTAATGTTTGCGCCGAATACTTGTTATATTAGTGATTCTGACACACCTCTCTCCTCCATCCCCTCCACTTCTTCTTCCTCCATGGCCTCTTCCTGTACTTTGTCCTCGGAACCAGCGGTGCTCCGTAGGCATTCAAGGGGCTACGCAAGTACTCAGGCCAAAAGATGCCATGCAGTGCTTGAGCTGGTGTGCTTGGGGGACAGGAAAGTCTGTGTGCATTTCCGCCGGTCATATAATGCCAGTGCTCGGCTGGCAGACCACCAAAAGGAATTTAACCTGCCCAAGAACCGCCTAATCTGTGACATGCTCACCAGGTGGAACTCAACGTTGGCCATGATGCAGCGGCTGCACACACAGCAGAGGGCCATCAATGAGTACCTGTGTGACTATGGCACCAGGACAGGGTCAGGGGAGCTTTTTTTTTCCCCACGCCAGTGGGCCATGATCAGGGATGCATGCACTGTCCTGTCACCATTTGAGGAGGCCACGAGGATGGTGAGCAGTGACAGTGCATGCATCAGTGACACTGTCCCCCTTGTCCACCTGTTGGAGCACACGCTGCGTGGGATAATGGACAGGGCACTTGAGGCAGAACAGAGGCAGGAAGAGGAGGACTTCCTTAGCTCTCAAGGTCCCCTTTATCCAGTCAGTGTTCCTGCGTGCTCGCCGATCACACAGGAAGAGGACAAGGAGGAGGATTGTGTCAGTATGGAGGTGGAGCCTGGCACTCAGCATCAGCAGCAGTCTTTAAGGGATCATTTACAGTCTCAAAAAACCTGTTCAGAGTATATAGGGCCTGGTGGCCCCACACCTTTCCTTTTTTTAATTTGAGTGCGAGGTTCCCATTAATAACCATACAAGACCCAAAGGGCCTGGTAATGGACTGGGGAGTACCCATGCTATTTGTCTCACTGATTTTCATCCATATTGCCAGGACCCGACATTACATTAAAGCCGCAAGCAGTTTCAAATGACTTTTATTCCTTTAAAAATGTCATTTTGTGCAGGGACTGTTCTAAGCACTGGAAACACGTGCCACTTTACAGGCATACTATAGACACCCCCCAGGTACGATATTTAAAGGAATATTTCACTTTTTTTTTTTTTTTACTTTAAGCATCATTAAAATCACTGCTCCCGAAAAAACGGCTGTTTTGAAAACTTTTTTTTGCATTAATACATGTCCCCTGGGGCAGGACCCGGGTCCCCAAACCCTTTTTAGGACAATACCATGCAAATTAGCCTTTAAAAAGAGCACTTTTGATTTTGAACGTTTGAGTCCCATAGACGTCAATGGGGTTCTAACGTTCATGCAAATTTTCGGTCCGTTCACAGGTTCTGGTGCGAATCGAACCGGGGTGTGTTCGGCTCATCCCTACTGGCAATGAAGAAGAATTTTACCTGTCTATACTCATCTATATGTTTATACACCTTTATAAATCCATACTCAACATTACTCAGGTCTTTACATACAATTTTTTACCCCTTGCACACGGGCGTCACAAGTTCCTAAGTAAACAACAGTAAATTATGATGCCTGTGTGCAAGCTGTTTTTAATAGTATATTTAACAGATCAAACTGAAGCAATTAAGAGAACTGCATTGTTAGAGTCAACATACACAATGGCTTTGTGTTTCACTGTCCTGAATAGGATGCACCATTCATGACATTACTTAATCTATGTTGTTTCTCCTTCAGGGGAGTCTGTTGGAAGACTGTTTGGAACATGGACAGAGCACCACCTGAATACTATGTGAACCTCATGCTCCTTGGCATCCAACATCTATCTTAACATAATTCATGATAATTCACATTCAAATACTGTAATTGAAGGAGGAGAAAGAGTTAACATGACTAAAACTTTAAAATAACTGACAGAGAATTATCTTTATTTTAGGGTTTGGTTTGTCATGATGACCACAGGATAAATAAGGTCTGATAAGAACTGGTTTTGAAATTATGTCTTCAAACAAAGTCAGAACGTCAGCACTAAATAGTTTAAATGATATTTTTAGATAATATCAACCGTCAGCTAAAATACTAGTTTAGACTATGTCTGAGATGCTATATGTTTATATAGGAATTATGCACCATGTGATGAACTTTGCCCTCCCGCCCTCCCTCCCTCCCTCCTTTCTCTTTAAGTTGTGCAATATTCTTTGTTCATATCCTGTATATAACTCTGTTCACCTGCCATAAAAAACTAAGCATTCATTGAATGACTCTTGTCTGCATTGAATGCTTCCGGAGCTCTGAAAGAATTCCACTGATTGTCGAGATCTAAGCAGACTTAACCCCTTACAGTGGTGGCAGTGTGTGGAATGCATTGATCATCTGAAGTATGTGAATTGTGTCTGCTTTGTTGACGCTGTTCTTCTTGCCTTGGCTCTGACAATACCGCATCCTTGTATAGTGCAAAATTGCAAACTGCCATGCTTTTGGCAAGCACATTAAAGCAATAGTCTTTGGGAGACTGATAGTGCAAAATTGTAGTGAGGTTAATTGTAAACTGCTGTGCTTTTGGGAAGCACATTAAAGTTATAGTCTTTGGGAGACTGATTTGAAAATAATAAAATAGAGGCTCTTAAGGAAAGAGCCGGACAATCAGTGGAATTCTACCAACCTTTTTGTTTTTTCTTTCTATTGCTGTATAAGAATATTGTATAAGAATATTGAATTGTACTGTATAAGAATATTGTTTAGAGCTTATATTATTGTTGTATATTGCAAGAGGGTCTTGTAAGGTAAGACAATGACTCTTTGGTAAGTTTGTATAAGTTGTTTGTAACCAAATTAAGAATGGGTAAGGGAGAAAGTAAAGAATACCCCCACCTAATCCTGAAGAGACATGTAAACACTTTGTGGTCAGAGTATGTGGAACAGATTATTTTTTGATAAATCCTTTCATAGACAATCTAGCCGCATGGACTGAAAGTATGTATAGTAGCTCACCCTTCCCAAGCACAGGCACAAATGACCAATTCCATATGGATATGGTCAAGGGACTCTGGGGGATGAGAAAGCTTTCCCATGGTACACTGGAGACCCTGAGTGGGACATAAAGTACATGAAGGAAACAGGGACCCCCACCACTCAAATAGGCCAAGAGGAAGCCACCTCTTTGGCAGATACAATCCTTGATAGTGAGTGACTTTGTCACTGGAACTGTACTTTTACATCATTTATTCAGGATAATACCTTCATGCTCTGTAATTTTTTTTTGGGAAGAGATTTAATAGGAGTCTTAGAAATTGAAATTTTCTTGACTCGAAGAGGGGGAGTAGCCATAGAATTACCACTGTTCTTTCAAACTGAAGTCCCTCCTGTCAGTACTAGGATCCCTTTAGGACCCAGCACAACTCACCTGACACAGCCTTTACCTGGGAAACAACAATGATTGGCCAACTCACCTTTAAATAACTTGCATCAGCATTCAATCATTGCTCGTGTTAGAGTTTACCTTGTGTTTGATCCAGTTGATATCTGCTCTGTGTATTTCGTGTATGACCCGGCTCGTTTGACCCTGTTTGCTTGCTTCTGATTCGGTACCGTTTGGACTCTGATCTTCCTGTGTATGACCCAGCTTGCCTAGACTACGTTTTTGCCTGATACCACTAGTACCTTCATCTGCAGCGGTGAACTACAAGCACCAGACATCTATCCTCCACCTGCAGCGGTGAACTACAAACACCAGACACCATCAATCCTCATCTGCAGCGGTGAACTACAAGGTCCAGCAAACATCTACCTACATCTACAGCGGTGAACTACAAGTCCCAGCTGACCTGCTCTGCTCAGACCTGCTCATGGTATGTGCTCTTGTTCTTTGAACTCTTTGCATAATCAGAACACCTGAACTGTTACCTGTTATATGCTCTAGCCTGACACCTCCCCATTTCCGCAGGACCACCCCCTCTGGGCTAAAGACAGTCTTGATGTAGGATACATTTCAGGCACCCCTTACAAAGCCAGACTAAAACAAGGAGTATCCCTAGTTTACCACAATCAGTACCATCTCTCCAAAGAGAAGGAAGAAGGTATCAGACCCATTATTGAGTAATTCCTGAAACAAGGAATGTGTAAGACCCATCATATCACCATATAACACCCCCATAAACCCAGTTAAAAAGAGTGATGGATCATACAGGTTTATGCAGGATGTCTGAGCCATAAACAACCTTGGGATTCCAATTGCCCCTATTGTACCTGATGTGCCATCTCTCATTACCTCCATACCTGCCTCTGTAGTGTGTTTTTCAGTTATTGATTTAAGTAATGTTTTTTTTCAGTTTCTGTTGATGAAGAGACACAACTACTACTAGCTTTTTTCCTATAGAGGGCATGAGATAACCTGGAATCACTTGCTATGGCTATATAGACTCACCTTCAGTCTACTCAATAGCTCTCCAGGCCACCTTACAGTCTTGGGCACCTAGACATGGTTCCATCCCTCTGCAGTACATCATGACCTAATGTTGACCTAATGTTCCTCCCAGGAAGCCTGTCAGAAAGATTCTGTTTTAATATTAGAACAATTAGCACAGACAGGTCACAAAGTGTCTAAGGAAAAGTTGCAATGGTGTCAGGAAACTGTTGAGTGTCTTGATTTTACTCTGTCCCATGGAGAATCAGTCACAAGAGAGCTGTGGCTCTCGTGGGTCTGCCCCGCCCACATACCAAGAGGGAAGAGTTAACCTTCTTAGGTATGATTGGTTACTGCCGCCAATGGATATCTGATTGCTCCTTCTATGATAACTTGCTAAGACAAGATGCTCTACCTGACAGTCCTTATCTTGTGAAATGAAATGATGAAATGGATAATGCTTTTGTGCATCTTAACCAGTTGCCGACCGCCGCACGACTATATACGTCGACAGAGCGGCACGGGCAGGCAAAAGGACGTATATGTACGTCCTTGCCTGCCCGCGGGTGGGGGGTCCGATCGGACCCCCCCCGGTGCCTGCGGCGGTCGGCAAATCTCCCCCGGCGATCGGAGGTGAGGGGGAGGCCATCCATTCGTGGCCCCCCCCTCGCGATCGCTCTCAGCCAATGGGATCATTTCCCTGCTTCTGTATTGTACACAGAGGCAGAGGAAATGATGTCATCTCTCCTCGGCTCGGTATTTTCCGTTCCGGGCCGAGGAGAGAAGACTGCAATGTAAGTGCACCAACACACTACACACAGTAGAACATGCCAGGCACACTAAACACCCCGATCCCCCCCCCCGATCGCCCCCCGATCCCCCCCAATCACCCCCCCGTCACAAACTGACACCAAGCAGGTTTTTTTTTTTTTTTTTTTTCTGATTACTGTATTGGTGTCAGTTTGTGACAGTTACAGTGTCAGGGCAGTGAGTGTTAGGCCCCCTGTAGGTCTAGGATACCCCCCTAACCCCCCCTAATAAAGTTTTAACCCCTTGATCACCCCCTGTCACCAGTGTCGCTAAGCGATCATTTTTCTGATCGCTGTATTAGTGTCGCTGGTGACGCTAGTTAGGGACGTAAATATTTAGGTTCGCCGTCAGCGTTTTATAGCGACAGGGACCCCCATATACTACCTAATAAATGTTTTAACCCCTTGATTGCCCCCTAGTTAACCCTTTCACCATTGATCACTGTATAACCGTTACGGGTGACGCTGGTTAGTTTGTTTATTTTTTACAGTGTCAGGGCACCCGCCGTTTATTACCGAATAAAGATTTAGCCCCCTGATCACCCGACGTTGATATGCGTCGCCCCAGGCAGCGTCAGATTAGCGCCAGTACCGCTAACACCCACGCACGCAGCATACGCCTCCCTTAGTGGTATAGTATCTGTACAGATCAATATCTGATCCGATCAGATCTATACTAGCGTCCCCAGCAGTTTAGGGTTCCCAAAAACACAGTGTTAGCGGGATCAGCCCAGATACCTGCTAGCACCTGCATTTTGCCCCTCCGCCCGGCCCAGCCCAGCCCACCCAAGTGCAGTATCGATCGATCACTGTCACTTACAAAACACTAAACGCATAACTGCAGCGTTCGCAGAGTCAGGCCTGATCCCTGCGATCGCTAACAGTTTTTTTTTGTAGCGTTTTGGTGAACTGGCAAGCACCAGCCCCAGGCAGCGTCAGGTTAGTGCCAGTAGCGCTAACACCCACGCACGCACCGTACACCTCCCTTAGTGGTATAGTATCTGAACTGATCAATATCTGATCCGATCAGATCTATACTGGCGTCCCCAGCAGTTTAGGGTTCCCAAAAACGCAGTGTTAGCGGGATCAGCCCAGATACCTGCTAGCACCTGCGTTTTGCCCCTCCGCCCGGCCCAGCCCAGCCCACCCAAGTGCAGTATCGATCGATCACTGTCACTTACAAAACACTAAATGCATAACTGCAGCGTTCGCAGAGTCAGGCCTGATCCCTGCGATCGTTAACAGTTTTTTTGGTAGCGTTTTGGTGAACTGGCAAGCGCCAGCGGCCTAGTACACCCCGGTCGTAGTCAAACCAGCACTGCAGTAACACTTGGTGACGTGGCGAGTCCCATAAGTGCAGTTCAGGCTGGTGAGGTGGCAAGCACAAATAGTGTCCCGCTGCCACCAAGAAGACAAACACAGGCCCGTCATGCCCATAGTGCCCTTCCTGCTGCATTCGCCAATCCTAATTGGGAACCCACCACTTCTGCAGCGCCCGTACTTCCCCCATTCACATCCCCAACCAAATGCAGTCGGCTGCATGAGAGGCATTTTTATGTCCTCCCGAGTACCCCTACCCAACGAACCCCCCCCCAAAAAAGATGTTGTGTCTGCAGCAAGCGCGGATATAGGCGTGACACCCGCTATTATTGTCCCTCCTGTCCTGACAGTCCTGGTCTTTGCATTGGTGAATGTTTTGAACGCTACCATTCACTAGTTGAGTATTAGCGTAGGGTACAGCATTGCACAGACTAGGACACACTTTCACAGGGTCTCCCAAGATGCCATTGCATTTTGAGAGACCCGAACCTGGAACCGGTTACAGTTATAAAAGTTACAGTTACAAAAAAAGTGTAAAAAAAAAAAAAAAAAAACACAAACAAAAATATAAAATAAAAAATAATAGTTGTCGTTTTATTGTTCTCTCTCTATTCTCTCTCTCTCTATTCTCTCTATTGTTCTGCTCTTTTTTACTGTATTCTATTCTGCAATGTTTTATTGTTATTATGTTTTATCATGTTTGCTTTTCAGGTCTGCAATTTTTTATACTTTACCGTTTACTGTGCTTTATTGTTAACCATATTTTTGTCTTCAGGTACAGCATTCACGACTTTGAGTGGTTATACCAGAATGATGCTTGCAGGTTTAGGTATCATCTTGGTATCATTCTTTTCAGCCAGCGGTCGGCTTTCATGTAAAAGCAATCCTAGCGGCTAATTAGCCTCTAGACTGCTTTTACAAGCAGTGGGAGAGAATGCCCCCCCCCCACCGTCTTCCGTGTTTTTCTCTGGCTCTCCTGTCTCAACAGGGAACCTGAGAATGCAGCCGGTGATTCAGCCAGCTGACCATAGAGCTGATCAGAGACCAGAGTGGCTCCAAACATCTCTATGGCCTAAGAAACCGGAAGCTATGAGCATTTTATGACTTAGATTTCGCCGGATGTAAATAGCGCCATTGGGAAATTGGGAAAGCATTTTATCATACCGATCTTGGTGTGGTCAGATGCTTTGAGGGCAGAGGAGAAATCTAGGGTCTAGGGACCCCAATTTTTTCAAAAAAGAGTACCTGTCACTACCTATTGCTATCATAGGGGATATTTACATTCCCTGAGATAACAATAAAAATGATTAAAAAAAAAAAAAATGAAAGGAACAGTTTTAAAATAAGATAAAAAAGCAAAAAAATAATAAAGAAAAAAAAAAAAAGCACCCCTGTCCCCCCTGCTCTCGCGCTAAGGCGAACGCAAGCGTCGGTCTGGCATCAAATGTAAACAGCAATTGCACCATGCATGTGAGGTATCACCGCGACGGTCAGATCGAGGGCAGTAATTTTAGCAGTAGACCTCCTCTGTAAATCTAAAGTGGTAACCTGTAAAGGCTTTTAAAGGCTTTTAAAAATGTATTTATTTTGTTGTCACTGCACGTTTGTGCGCAATTGTAAAGCATGTCATGTTTGGTATCCATGTACTCGGCCTAAGATCATCTTTTTTATTTCATCAAACATTTGGGCAATATAGTGTGTTTTAGTGCATTAAAATGTAAAAAAGTGTGTTTTTTCCCCAAAAAATGCGTTTGAAAAATCGCTGCGCAAATACTGTGTGAAAAAAAAAAAATTAAACACCCACCATTTTAATCTGTAGGGCATTTGCTTTAAAAAAATATATAATGTGTGGGGGTTCAAAGTAATTTTCTTGCAAAAAAAAATAATTTTTTCATGTAATCAAAAAGTGTCAGAAAGGGCTTTGTCTTCAAGTGGTTAGAAGAGTGGGTGATGTGTGACATAAGCTTCTAAATGTTGTGCATAAAATGCCAGGACAGTTCAAACCCCTCCAAATGACCCCATTTTGGAAAATAGACACCCCAAGCTATTTGCTGAGAGGCATGTCGAGTCCATGGAATATTTTATATTGTGACACAAGTTGCGGGAAAGAGACAAATTATTATTATTTTTTTTTTTTTTGCACAAAGTTGTCACTAAATGATATATTGCTCAAACATGCCATGGGAATATGTGAAATTACACCCCAAAATACATTCTGTTGCTTCTCCTGAGTACGGGGATACCACATGTGTGAGACTTTTTGGGAGCCTAGCCACGTATGGGACCCCGAAAACCAAGCACCGCCTTCAGGCTTTCTAAGGGCGTAAATTTTTGATTTCACTCTTCACTGCCTATCACAGTCTCGGAGGCCATGGAATGCCCAGGTGGCACAAACCCCCCCCAAATGACCCCATTTTGGAAAGTAGACACCCCAAGCTATTTGCTGAGAGGTATAGTGAGTATTTTGCAGACCTCACTTTTTGTCACAAAGTTTTGAAAATTAAAAAAAGAAAAAAAAAATTTTTTTTTTTGTCTTTCTTCATTTTCAAAAACAAATGAGAGCTGCAAAATACTCACCATGCCTCTCAGCAAATAGCTTGGGGTGTCTACTTTCCAAAATGGGGTCATTTGGGGGGGGTTTGTGCCACCTGGGCATTCCATGGCCTCCGAAACTGTGATAGGCAGTGAAGAGTGAAATCAAAAATGTACACCCTTAGAAATCCTGAAGGCGGTGATTGGTTTTCGGGGTCCCGTACGCGGCTAGGCTCCTAAAAAGTCCCACACATGTGGTATCCCCGTACTCAAGAGAAGCAGCAGAATGTATTTTGGGGTGCAATTCCACATATGCCCATGACCTGTGTGAGCAATATATCATTTAGTGACAACTTTGTGCAAAAAATAAATAAATAAATAAATAAATTGTCACTTTCCCGCAACTTGTGTCAAAATATAAAATATTCCATGGACTCAACATGCCTCTCAGCAAATAGCTAGGGGTGTCTACTTTCCAAAATGGGGTCATTTGGGGGGGGGGTTGTGCCATCTGGGCATTTTATGGCCTTCAAAACTGTGATAGGTAGTGAGGAGTAAAATCAAAAATGTACGCCCTTAGAAATCCTGAAGGCAGTGATTGGTTTTCGGGGCCCCGTATGCGGCTAGGCTCCCAAAAAGTCCCACACATGTGGTATCCCCATACTCAGGAGAAGCAGCTAAATGTATTTTGGGGTGCAATTCCACATATGCCCATGGCCTGTGTGAGCAATATATCATTTAGTGACAACTTTTTGTAATTTTTTTTTTTTTTTTTCATTATTCAATCACTTGGGACAAAAAAAATGAATATTCAATGGGCTCAACATGCCTCTCAGAAATTTCCTTGGGGTGTCTACTTTCCAAAATGGGGTCATTTGTGGGGGTTTTGTACTGCCCTGTCATTTTAGCACCTCAAGAAATGACATAGGCAGTCATAAATTAAAGACTGTGTAAATACCAGAAAATGTACCCTAGTTTGTAGGCGCTATAACTTTTGCGCAAACCAATAAATATACACTTATTGACATTTTTTTTACCAAAGACATGTGGCCAAATACATTTTGGCCTAAATGTATGACTAAAATTGAGTTTATTGGATTTTTTTTAGAACAAAAAGTAGAAAATATCATTTTTTTTCAAAATTTTCGGTCTTTTTCCGTGTATAGCGCAAAAAATAAAAACGGCAGAGGTGATCAAATACCATCAAAAGAAAGCTCTATTTGTGGGAAGAAAAGGACGCAAATTTCGTTTGGTTACAGCATTGCATGGCCGCGCAATTAGCAGTTAAAGCGACGCAGTGCCAAATTGTAAAAAGTGCTCTGGTCAGGAAGGGGGTAAATCCTTCCGGGGCTGAAGTGGTTAAAACTGCTATGCTAATGGCTCCTGGTTTAGGATTAGATAATTATTGTAAAGTGTTTCATTTGTTTGCGAGGTACAACTGTAAAACCATGGCTGGTGTCCTTGCACAAAAGCATGGAGGTAAGTAGAGACCTATAGCCTTTTTTCTAGAGTAGTCCCAGTTCTGGTACAAGGAATGCCGATGTGTCTGAGGGCTTTGGCCTCTTGTGCCATGGCTGTAGAAATGGCTACATCATTTACATTTACATTAGGTCCCCCTACGGAAGCACACACACGCAGTACTGATGACATTTCAAAGAGAAATGCACTGACCGATGCCACTGCTAAACAAGCTGCTTTGACGATCCCAGCTTTTATCCAAATGCCCCCCCCCTTACACCCTCAAAGTTGCCCTGGGAACAGGTTTTGCAGGACCTATAGGCTATGGCTTCACCAGAAGATCTGGCCTATTGGCATAAACAGGGTCTGACAATGAGTCCTGAGACAGGACTCATTGCCAAAGAGGGGAAACCAGGCATACCAAAAGCAAGTGCACCTTTATTCATCCCACAGTACCATGGCATAGGACATAAAGGATGGAAAGCTACAGCTGAAATGTTAATACGTGACTTTGCAAATAGAGTGCAAATTCCACATTCCATATCACCCACAGAGTTCAGGTATAGTGGAAAGAATGAACCAAACAATTAAAGATAAAAAAGGGAGGCTACAGGTGGCACATTTGCAATGGAAAACTGTGCTGCCTGCAGTTTTAGCAGAAATAAGAATGACCCCTTCCGAGACCAATCACTTGTCCCCTTTTGAGATACTGATGGGTTGACCTTTTCCCATGCCCTGGATTAAGAAACCCTTGGTAATAGAACAAGGAGATCTGACTTTGATATAGGAGGAATATTGTAGAAACTTGATTATGAAGCTGAATGGCATCTGTGGTAAAGTATGCTCTTCTTTTCCATTATCCTCACAGGAACCAACACACAAGTTCCAACCCGGAGATGTGGTCGTAATTCACCAGCTGAACCGGACCAAGAAGCAAGATTACCCTTTTGGCCCACCCATTAGTGTAGTCGCTATGACCAGAACTGCTGTTCTCACGGAACAATCTGGAGCCTGGATCCACGCTGAGAGGACAAAGAAAGTACCACAAAGGACCCCGAAGCAATACACAGATAAAGGAGGTGAAGCAGGTGATGCAAATCCTCGAAGAGTGAGTGAAACAGGTGATAAAAAGACTCTGAAAAAGATGGCCTCACTTCTCTCACAACAGACTTTTGGGAAAGCCTTGTGCCTACTCTTTACACTGACACCGATGGTCTTTCTGCCCACATGGATCATCACTAACTGTATTCATCACCCTGAGGACTTGGACACCCTAAAGACCATATGCAGCCCCCCTTCTAATGGAACAGTAACTAGACAAAATAGAGAATCCAACGCGGAGGGCCCGAAGAACTCATACCCCCTACTGATAAAATGTTGTTACTTCAGTATAAGTATTCTTATGCTCAGAAGTCAGGTTATGACAAATGTTGAGTATGTAGTAAATTGCACCTAAGCACACTCCAAATTCCGCTCTTAGCTCCCCCTGTAAATATAACCCAGAACTTAATGCAAATGTAAATACTGTCTTGAATCAGGGAGCTGGTATCAACAACCCTGTAAGTTTCATTTTAAACCAGTTAATCGTGGCTGCCATTTCTGAAAGTTTTCAGGATACTATAAGACAACAATCATTTTCCCTAGGGGATAGTGTATATGTATGTTGCAGCAAAGAATGCTATCCATGGAAACCGGTTGGTACCTGTGGGTGTTGTTATTTGGCCTCATTGATTCTAGTGATGAGAACCATAGAGGAGGAAAAAGGAAAGCACCAACATCTTTTTGAGAGCTAGCGCATACCCCAGGTACCCCCTTAAACACATAGAGAAAAGAGAGTTGTTTTCTGATAAAGACCAAGCCTGGGCATGGTTTCCCTCATGGACAGGATGGGGAATAGAAATGATGAAAAACTACTCCAAAATTATGGATGAAATTATGGAAAAGAATTCTGTAGACATCAAACTGTTAAGTATTGAACAAAGGGCTATTTGTAAACAACTAGATATGCACGAAGTAGCTACTGAATCTAGTGCTGCTCTGACTGAAATCTGAAGTAACGGAGGGCTATGAGTGCTGCACATGGATTCATAATACCAGTATTGAAATACCTGATTATTATGATATAATTGATAAACACCAAAAGGAGGTGCCAAACCTCCAATCTGAAGCCAGAGATATTGCCATATTGCCAAAGATGGTTGGAACCCATTTAAGGGGCTAGGAAGTTTCGGTGATTTTTTTGGTCCCATTTTCTCTTGGTTCTGACAGGCAGGAATGTTAATTTTAATGTGCCTGTTTTTTTTCCTTCCTTCCTTCCAGAGAACATTAAGTGATCATGGTGAAATCACTTTGTGATTTAAGAGGGGATTGAAGGAGGAGAAAGAGTTAACATGACTAAAACTTTAAAATTGCTGACAGAGGAATATTTTTAATTTAGGGTCTTGTTTGTCATGATGACCACAGGATAAATAAGGTCTGGTAAGAACTGGTTTTGAAATGATGTCTTCAGACAAAGTCAGAACATCAGCATTAAATAGTGTAAATTATATTTTTAGATAATATCAACCGTCAGCTAAAATACTATGTCTGAGATGCTATATGTTTATATAGGAATTATGCCTCATGTAATGAACTCTGTCCTCCCTCCCTCCTCTTTAAGTTGTGAAATATTCTTTGTCCCTATCCTGTATATTACTCTGCTCACCTGCCATTAAAACTAAGCATTCATTGAATGACTCTCTTGTCTACATTGGATACTTACGGAGCTCTGAAAGAATTCCACTGTCCAGGTCCAAGCAGATTTAACCCCTTATGGGGCGTACACACGGTCAGACTTTTCGTCTACAAAAGTCCAACGTACGCCGACGGACTAAAGCTGGCTGGTAATCCGATCGTGTGTGGGCTTCTTCGGACTTTCAGCTGACTTTTTCAGCCTCAAATCCGACGGACTTTAGATTTGAAACATGCTTCAAATCTTTACCGGAAAAATCGGACCCCGAAATCCGCTCGTCTGTATGCTAGTCCGACGGACAAAAAAACGACGCATGCTCATAAGCAAAAACTAAACGGAAGCACTCGGTCTAGTAAAACTAGTGTTCGTATTGTAGGTAGCACATTCCTCACGCTGCAAAATCTGTGATCGTTGAATGCAGCGCATTTAATGTCTTCTTTACGAATGCTATAAAGAACGAAGATGTTTTGCTGTTCATATTCAAACAGAGTTCTCCCAAACAGATTTCTGGATTCTTTTTCTCTTTGATCTCATGAATGACATGGTATGCTTTTTCAAAACAATGTTTCCATACTAATAATACTTTTTAAACTTTTTTTTTTTTTGGTGGAGTCATCTTTTCTTGTAATTTTTATCCAGATATTTATTTTATGATTGTTGTGGAACTTTTTTTCTGTTTATCTATAAATTTTTTTGTAAAGTTACCACAGGGAACCCATTTTTATATATATTTTTAAATTTTTTTTTAATGTTTGTAAAGTTACCACAAAGAACCCTTTATAATTTTTGTTTTTATAGTGATTTGTTATTTTTTTTATATAAAGTTAACCCAAAGAACCGTTTTTGGTTATGTATCTTTTTTTTTTTAAATACTTACCTCTCGAACATTATTAACATTATTTTAATCTATTTTTGGTGTGTTTTTGCAAAATCAATGAGATTGTTGTCCCTTGTTAATTTAAAACATTGTGTTTAAAATCTATGATTTAAAATAAAAAACCTAAACTCAAAAAAGATCCATTTATTTATGGTCTAAATAAAATAAAGAGGAAGTCAATGCTGGAAAAAGTATGTGTACAAGAAAATGGGGATCTTGAGGAGTCCATATAAGAGGGAGCACAATCTGGTCCAAGAATCCCAGAGATCAACAGCACCAGCAGATGATATAGATGTCCCCAGACTGTGGTACTACAACAGCCTGCGTCTTCTGTCAGACCAGACTGAACCCAAGTCATCACTTTATTCTCTTCCCTGCAGCCTTTCCTCCACGCTGCCCTGCAGCCTTCCCTGCAGCCTTCCCTGTAGCCTTCTTTCGAGGCTGTGGCTCTGGTGTTTCAGTTGTGGCAGGAGGAGGAGGAGGAGGAGGAGGAGGGGGGCTGCCTCATGTAGTTGGGTGTTTCGTGTTAGCGTGCCCTGCAGCCCCTTCTGGATTGTTTCCCCAAATAGTCGCTCACAAATGAGGCGCTGCTCCCAATCCATTTGAAGAAGCCTGCTGGCTAAGTAGCAGCCATAGGACTCTTCCACTTCGGGGGGGGCTCCTTAAAAAACGTGTGGCCTATTGCATGAGGCGCAGGGATGCCTCCTGTGTGACCGTCCCCTTCCTGGCCCTTTTTTTGGGAAGGTGGAGGGGAGGCACTTGGGATTCGGTCAGGCTCCTACTGGGCCCAGCCACCTCACTTGGCCCAGTCACCTCACTTGGCCCAGCCACCTCACTTGGCCCAGCCACCTCACTTGGCCCAGCCACCTCACTGGGAGCAGCCACCTCCTGCCTGACACTGGGCCCAGCCTCCTCCAGGATGATGGTGAATCCGGCCTCCTCCAGGCTGTCCATGGGCCCGGTCTCCTCCTGCCTGACACTTTCCCCACATTCCTCCTGGATGGACTCATCCTGTGTATAAAAAAAGGACAATAGTTTTAGTATATTTTTTTGGGTTCATCAATGACACACAGTTTGCTTCTCATGACTAGCAAATTCAATGTGAATACATCTCTTTAATAAAAGAGTCTAATCAGACACCCTAATTATTTCAAGCAGGTGCCAAACATATTTAGCCACTACTGTCAATTTATATGTATACACAATTTTGAGGGCAAAATTATTTTAGACAATTATAACATCCAGTTAACATCATTAATATTAGTACAGTAAATATTTGTTAAAATAATTTACCTGACTCCAGATGGTCATATCCGGTTCATCCAGGATGGAAGACCCAGCTTGCTCCTCATCAGCCTCTGCTGGGGTGGAGGGAAGGGTGGAGGGAAGGGTGGAGGGAAGGGTTGAAAGTGATGCCCTGGCTTCAGTCTGGTCATCAAGAAAACGGAGTTGATTGTAGTACCACAGCCTGGGTACATAAACATCATCTGCTGATGCTCCTGATCTCATTGATTCCTGGATCTTCTTATGTTCCCTCTTATACATGTTCCTCAAGACCCCAATTTTCTTGAGCAATGTCTCCATTGTTGCTTCCGGGATGGTCGCCTGGACAAAGGACAGAAGTCTCTCCAGCGTTGACTTCCTCACATGCTTTGCATAATACTGTGGGTGTTTCACCTCCCACAAATTCCTCATCTCTCTATATTTAGAAATAAAAGCAGTAAGGAACTCTGGATCCTTAAATAGGGGATTCATAATGTCTGTATAAAAGATAAAGTCACAAGACAAAAAACACTTTTATTGGGTTTCTGCTAAACCCTCATCATCTTATCCCTATGTAGGCCTCATCAATCTGTCAAGCCATATAGGCCGCTTGCTACAAAGTCTTGACCAAAAGTATAAATTTTAAATTACCTTCGTTTAGTAGCGTCCCGGTCCACTATCACCTACGCACAGAACGTACGTACGACACAATACGTAACAGCGCTTTATACACTGCACATGCGTAATACTGGGCCTATTTGGCCTGCCCCTGACGTTCTTTTTGTTTACGCATATAACCCGCCCTTGACTCTACGCACAGAACGTACGTACGACACGTGCACAAGGCCCCTCTTTATACACTACGCATGTGTGAAACTCCGCCTGCGTCGCCCGCCCCTGACGTTCAATTTTAACTCATGTTCTCTGCCCCTTAATTCTACGCACAGAACGTACGTACGACACGTGCACAAGGCCCCTCTTTATACACTACGCATGTGTGAAACTCCGCCTGCGTCGCCCGCCCCTGACGTTCAATTTTAACTCATGTTCTCCGCCCCTTAATTCTACGCACAGAACGTACGTACGACACGTGCGCAAGGCCCCTCTTTATACACTACGCATGTGTGAAACTCCGCCTGCGTCGCCCGCCCCTGACGTTCAATTTTAACTCATGTTCTCCGCCCCTTAATTCTACGCACAGAACGTACGTACGACACGTGCGCAAGGCCCCTCTTTATACACTACGCATGTGTGAAACTCCGCCTGCGTCGCCCGCCCCTGACGTTCAATTTTAACTCATGTTCTCCGCCCCTTAATTCTACGCACAGAACGTACGTACGACACGTGCGCAAGGCCCCTCTTTATACACTACGCATGTGTGAAACTCCGCCTGCGTCGCCCGCCCCTGACGTTCGATTTTAACTCATGTTCTCCGCCCATTTTTAGTTACGGCGCGTAGTGGGGTGAATAATGGCGGAGACACATGACATGTTTACTACCTCAGGTAGCGAAGAAAGCCCGGAGGCCGGAACGTCAAGATCTGTGAGGCCTAGATTTAAGGCCTCCAATATGTCCTTTGAAGAGATGGTGGAGATGGTGGCCATTCTTAAAAAAAAGGACTATGATAGGAAGTATGGGCCGTACGCCCGGCCAAATTTGCGCAAGGCCAAAATAATGGCGAAGGTGGTGGACACTTTACAGGCTTATTTTGGGGTACAGCGCTCCAAGGATCAAATTAGAAAAAGATGGTCTGACCTGAAACTCAGGGAGCCGGATCAGTACAGACGGATCCGTAAAGTGCTGCAAAAAAGTAAGTACCTGTGTTTTCATCTTGTGTTGATTACCTCGTATACCACTCCATGTGCTTTTCATTCCTATACGATTGTTTGCATCGTTTAAGACGATCTTTTAATAAACATTGTTACATATCTATATATAATATATACATATATATCTCTCTCTATATATATACACATATATATATATATATATATATATATATATATATATATATATATACACACACATATATATATATATATATATATATATATATATATATATATATATATATACATATGTATGTATGTATATATGTATGTATATAGATATATAGGTAGATATAGATAGATATAGAATTTTTTTCTTTTTTTTTAATTAAATTAATATCTATTTTTAGATTTAGATTTTGTTTGAGATTGAAGATTTATATTTAGTTATAGATATATAGAGAGAGAGAGATCCAAAGATTTTTTGATATATTTTGATATTGATATCTAGATATCGAGATATCTATCCATCTTGATATGTCTTTAGAAATTCAAATCTTGAAGTCTACTAGGAACTCTACACAAACAGACAATTTGTACACCACTTCACTACAAATGTTTGAAGATTAGTATGTACTAAAATATCTGTGTGCTAAGTATATTAATTTTTTGCTTCACATAGGGGAAAAATCACTCAGCCAACAAGAGGAACCCAGTCCCCCCCCAGCAAAAGAACATACTTGGGAAATCAGCCCAAGCCCCACTGAGGATGTGGAGGAAGGAGAGGTGGGCGACATGGGCACCCCACCAGGTGAGTGTCTGACACACCAGCTTACGGTAATCTATGCATGGCTGCCTTTTATTTTATGTAATTTTTCTACTCTATTTTAGGTGATCTGGTTGTGCTTGAGTCAAGCAACAGCGCCACCCCGAGGATGTTCATGAAGTATGCGACATGGGCACCCCACCAGGTCAGTGTCTGACACACCAGCTTTATGGTAAGGTAAACTATGTGTGCATATTTCTAAACATTTTTTTTTTTCATTCCACTTTAGGTCCAAGTGACTATTTCACCACAGACAGTGCCCAACGGCTAATTGCTCAAATAATGGCCTGGAATGGGGAGATCGATCAAATGCGGAATCGGCTGGATCATATGCAGCAGGAAATGAAGGACATGATTGATGTTTTGGGTCGAATCTAAATGCCCTTTTTTAAACCCCAAAACATCGATCATGTCCTTCATTTCCTGGTTTGCTGACCCCATTCTGGGCCTTCTCTTTATTATTTTCTGTTAAATTATATGCCTGTTTAACAAAATTTAAAAAAGGAGGCCTATTTTTCAAAAAAAACAAAAAAAAAATAATAAAAAGGATTTGAAAAAAGGAAAAAAAAAAAAAAAGGATTTGAAAAAAGACAAAAAAAAAAAGGATTTTAAAAAACACCAAAAAAAAAAAAAAAAAAAAAGGGTTTGAAAAAAGACAAAAAAAAAAAAAAAAGGATTTTAAAAAACACCAAAAAAAAAAAAGGCCTGTTTGCTAAAATCAAAATGCCCAACAAATTTTATTTTTGATTATCTAAAAATATTTAACTCTAATTATATTATTCTAAATTTATTTAATATATCTTTATATTTTTGGCTAGGAACATTTTATACTAAATGCATAACTGAATGGATACCAAAGATTAAAAACATCTGCTTAGAATTAAATAAATGTGTGGTTTGTTATTTCAATGCTCGGTATCAGTTTGTTTATAAGTTTCAAAAAAGTGGTTTACAGTGGCAATGGAGCTTATTTAGAAATTTACAAGGAAAATACAGTTGGCACTACAACTGCTCGACCATAACCTAGGAGAAAGCCCAAAAGAAAGGCAAGCAATAAATATAATTCAAGATTTCATCAAGATTGTTTTTATTTTAAATCTTTAGATATCCTGGCCCATTGCAATGGCCCCCCTACCCATAAAATAATTAACATATTGCTGTCTAACTTGACGGGCACTTTGGGGGGCCAAGCCAGTATGGACAGTATCCAGGCCCGTAAGATTCTCAACGATAAGTCCGGCCTCAGGCCCAACTGGCACCATATAATTTTGAGAATGTTTGTGCAAAAAGTTGTGCAGGATGCAGCACGATAAAATGATAAAATTAAGTTTGTATTCCGCCAAATTAATGGAGGTTTGAAACAGGCGGAACCGGCTGGCCAGAATCCCAAACGCATTCTCAACCACTCTTCTAGCTCTGGCCAGCCGGAAATTAAAAACCCTCCTCTCCGGGGTGAGGGTTCTTTGGGGGAATGGCCTCATGAGGTGCTTGCTCAGAGCGAAGGCTTCATCGGCAATGAAGACAAAGGGGAGTCCTTCCACGTTATCCGCATCAGGTGGCAATCCCAGGCCACCACTCTGGAGACGCTGGCAGAACTCCGTCTGGGCAAATACTCCTCCATCCGACATCCGGCCATTCTTCCCCACGTCCACATATAGAAATTCATAGTGTGCCGACACCACCGCCATTAAAACTATACTGTGGAACCCCTTATAATTAAAATAGTATGACCCCGAATGGGGTGGTGGCACAATGTGGACATGTTTCCCATCTATAGCCCCTCCACAATTGGGAAAGTCCCAACGGGTGGCAAAATGGGATGCCACAGTCTGCCATTCCTGTGGCGTTGAAGGAAACTGGGGAATCAAACAAGAAAACAAAAATCAGTAATTTTGAATCGAACATGGCAAGAAAATTATACAATTATAAACATTATTCCACAGCATCAGTATAACATTAAATAATGTATATCTTCTGGAAGAAATAATATTGAAAGGCACACTTATCAGATTGCTCACCCCCTCTGATGGAACATTGATTACATTTTAGGGGGTGGTGAAATTACCAAAAAATATTAATTTTAGGACACACAGAGATTTATGGACTAAAAAGGCTACAAGACTGCAGTTGTCCCACTCTGCAAGTGCAGTTGCTCCCCAGCTTAAAGTAAATGAGGTAAGGTAAAAAGGCTTTCATGTTGCAAGGAGTACACAACCACATGCAAGGGCAATTAATGAAAACACTTTGTGGCTTGTATATGATTTGATGATGGAAATCAGCAGAGCTTCTGCTCATTTACTAAAGCACTGGAGCAAATGCACTTGTAGAGTGCACATGCATTTTGCAAAGTGCAACATATATTTGCTTTTTAAAAATCAACACCACAGAAGATTCTAGCAAATTATTAGGGGGGGGGGGTTGAAATCAAGCTAATTATAAGCACACTATTTGGATAGAGTTTAGGGGAAACAAAATACAATGCAGCTGACTAAATACATTCAAACTGAGTAGACTAGGTGAATATGTGACCAGCATTGTATGCTGGAGAGGGTATTGAAGGCAAATATACATGCATGACAAAAAAGAACATGAAACAAATCAAGCATGCGTGAGAAGAAAAAGGGGACATTCACACTATATTACAATGATGGTAAGTAGTGTTTGAGCTAAGAAATACATTACATTATCAAAGAATAAATAAAAGAACATGTGATGCTAATAAAAGAAAAAATTCTTACCTTAATATAGTCCTTCTGCAGGACCTGGATGATGGCAGAACAGGTCTCTGGGATAATGATCCCCAGAGCCTGGGGGGAGATGCCTGTCGAGAACTTGAGGTCCTGCAGGCTTCTCCCCGTCGCCAAGTACCGCAACGTGGCAACTAGCCTCTGCTCCGGAGTGATGGCTTGCCTCATGCAGGTATCCTGCCTGCTGATATAGGGGGTCAGCAAAGCCACCAAACGGTCAAAAACGGGGTCCGTCATCCGGAGAAAGTTCCTGAAATCCTCAGGATTATTCTCACGGATCTCACGGAGCAATGGCATGTGACAGAACTGGTCACGCTGGAGCAACCAATTCTTGGTCCATGAACTCCTCCTCGCCCTGTTCATGGACTGGTCTTGGTCTGAAGAATAAACTACAGCACCAAACACATACAATGCACGAGCTCGACGACACGTACGTACAGGTAACATGGCTATAAAACGGTCGGCTGGTCAGTACGCACTTAACAGAACGCACTGAAGAACAGCAAGGCCTGTGAAGAATGACCTGAAAATCAGGAACGAGCGGCCAATAAAACAAAGATTTCTCAATGCCAACTGACCAAACGCACTGAAAAGCAGATACAAACCTCACAAGCACAGACTGAACAACATTTAAAACGAACTGAAAAATACTAGTCTCACAAGCGCGAATCGTCTCTCACCAAACTTCTACTAACACGAGATAAACACGAGATTAGCAGAAGGAGCCCAAAGGGTGTCGTACGGGCTATTGAACTTCCGTTTTATAGTCTCGCCGGACTTGATGTACGTCACCGCGTACTAGGCTGTCAAACTTTTGTGTGGTCGTGTGTAGGCAAGTCCGTTCGTTGGAAAGTCTGCCGCAAGTCCGCCGAAAGTCCGCAGGAAGTCTGTCGGACCGGCTGTCGGACTTTTGTAGATGAAAAGTCCGACCGTGTGTACGCGGCATTACAGTAATTAATTATTAGTATTCAGTACTCAGTGGGTTTTGCAACTGTGCCTTTACTTTTGGAGCATTAGTGTCATTATAGTTCCGAAATCTCATGTACTATTGGTATGTATTTATTGTGAGGAAGGCAGAGAGAAATAAATGGAAAAATAAGCAAATATAATATTTAGTGTTTATATTTATATAACTTAATATCTGGTTTCATGCAATTTAGAGAGTATGTGCATTTTTGCTTTTTTATTTTCCTTTTTTCTTTATTTCAAAAAATATACAAAGTCTTATTTCTATATATAATTTTAAATGAAAAGGTGATCTGGTTTGGTTGAGTATGCTAAATATATTACAATATTCAATGTGTTGATTGAAAGAATACAAGATGCATTACATGTTTTTCTGATTCAAATGTTCAGTATCATCTTGCACAAAGATTGATAAGCTCATAAAATAACAAAAATAAAATCTTTTCTACATTAATATGCATTAGTATTCTGAACAGCACAAGCATCTGGTGTTTCATCTGCAAGGTATTAACCAACTCATTCACAACAATAATACTGGAAGCCGAAGACATGGTGATGAATTAATTTAGGTGAAATAAAAGGACATTAAAAACAGACTGAAAGGAATAGTACATAACATGCACAAACTCGTTTACACACTAAAGAGGCATTATGGTGTGTAATTTCTTTTGGGAAATATAGATTACACTTTTATTTTTAGTGTGAATATTTTTTAAATACTATGATTTGGGGCATTACGTTAATGCTCAAATTTTACAAGCACTTACTATTGTCATTAAAAAATGCTGTACTAAAAAATAAGAGTCTCCTCACTAACAAATATTATACAACACTGAATGACTGGTTCAGAGAAGGACATTATTTGTGTGTGTGTGTGTTTTTTAAAATAATTGATGAATGTTAGATAGGGTAGGACATTGCTGCAAAACATCCAAGAGATAAAACATATCAGTAGAGACTTCAGGAACATATACAGTCTGGAGGAAAGAAAGAAAAGAAGAGACATGATTCAAAACCTCTAAATACATCAAAGGTGTGAATAAGGCTTAGGAGGGCAATGAAGCCAAGAAGAAGAACACCGGGACATGACCTCAAAATAGCAGGAGGTTTACTCAAAAGTATTCCTAGAAAGTATTATTTTATTGAAAGAGTAATTAATGCTTGGAATAGACTTTCAGCAGAGGTAGTAAGTCAATCAGCAGTAAGCGGTCTCAAATATGTTTGAGACAAGCATAGATCTATACTCAGACAAAAAAAAAATCCTCCACAACATATATGAATAAAAAAAAGGGGGTCAGGCTTGATGCACCACTTGCTCTTTTTTCTGCCGTCACTCTTCTAAATGATAAAAGAAAGCAGCTGTATATGCATTGGGGAATTAGATATTTTTTTCATATCACATCTACAGTTTCAATAGGTTTTGAAACAATTTGGCAGTGTGCATAGTTAAAACAGCCATGACTGAAAAATGAAATACATTATAAGTTATATGAAATTCAGCCCAATGTTTTTCATTAATGATTCAAAGTACAATTACAAAAAAGTCCCAGCCCACCTTTTCTAACCCCCATGCTACTCTCATCTAGATCGCAATGTCTTAGTTCCGCTAAAAATCACTGATCGCTGCCATTACTACTAAGAAAAAAAATAATAATAAAAGTGCCATAAATACATCCCCTATTCTGTAGACGCTATAACTTTTGCACAAACCAATCAATATAGGTTTATTGAGATTTTTCCCAAAAATGTGTAGAATACATATTGTTTTAAACTGATGAAGACTTTTTTTTGGATATTTATTATAGCAAAAAATAAAAAATATTGTGTTTTTTTTTCCAAAATTGACAGTCTTTTTTTGTTTATAGCGCAAAAAATGAAAACCACAGAGATGATCAAATACCACCAATAGAAAGCTCTATTTGTGGAAAAAAAAAGGACATCAGTTTTGTTTGTGTACAACATCGCATGACTGCGCAATTGTCAGTTAAATCGAGGCAGTGCCCTTTTGCAAAAAATGGCCTGATCATTAAGGGGGTAAATCCTTCCTGGGCTGAAGTGGCTAAACAATAAAAACCTAAAATGTGTGTGCAAGCAAGTCAATTCACTGATTTATAATACTAGCGATAAAAATATAAGATCTTATGGCTATTCAGACCATTAATAATGCTTAGACTGAAAAGTAGTACAAGCATTTTCTCCTACACATTATGCAATATATATACAAAAGGCCAAAGATTAGAGATGACTTTATGAATATACTTTCATCTCCAAGTAGATCCACATTGTTTCTTTTATTAATAATTCAGCATTAAAGTCATCTCTCTGCTGGGATCATTGTAAATTATAGATCCCTTTAACTGTAAGACCTGTTGTGCAAGTAGACTATTTTATTATTATTATTATTATTATTATTATTATTGTAATTATTATTATTAACAATATCTCTCAAATGTGCACCAAAACTTGTTTTACCAATATATTGCTTTTCACAAGGGCAGCAAATTTTATTGATAACTCTCATAGATGTAGGAAATAAATGACTTGATTCCAAACCATTTTAGTTTTGAAAGGTATTTCCATTTTCTGCATATAGGCAAATGGCACGAGTGCCACATGTCTTTAAACTTACTCTTACCTAACCACGTTTCTTGATGTGATAAAACATACTTATAACTGACTGAATTGTCTTGAAAATATATTGCCTGTTTGGCTGTAATGTGCAACCTTGGTCCTACCACTTTTGCCACTGATGAATTCACTGTATGGCTGTGCCAGTGTTTTTGGAGCATGGCATAACATTTACTCCAATGCGCACCATAGGGGGTAATTAACCTATCAGCTGTATTTTTCCTCAGATTTTTCTGCTGTCTATTTCCACAATCCAATGGTACTTACATTACAATGCTGTCAGATTGTGCGGTTCCATGATTTGTAGAAGTCCTTGTATAAGAAGTTATAAGTTTCTAATTTATTTTCACAGTGGGAGATTGTTTTTGAATCAGCTTTGGTATGCAGCATGTTATAATAAAGTATGTCCAGTTTGGAATAATTTTATGCTACATATAACAGAGGTAACAACATAGATGAATAAACACGGGTATGTAGAGAGGGTTTTTTTTCTGTTTTATAATAATTTTTGTTTTATGCATTTTCTATTTATAGAAAAACAGTAGTAAGATAAACCAAAGTACAAGCACATTAGCAAACCAAGCAGTATACTGCTTAAAGGGACATCAACTGTTCAGTAAAATTCAGCTAGAATTCAGACATACTGATCTAGAGGAAACTTTGAGCAGGTAATCACTTGAAAGTTTAATTTTTAAAAAATTTTGATACACTGCCAAACATGAGGTATACAGGTAAGTGGATACCCCCTTCACCACATCCCGACAATAATTTTTGGAGAGATAAACAAAAGAGACCTTGGGATTGTACGGGTGAGGGGGGGAGTGGAAGTAAATTACCTAAGAAGTAAGGAGGGAAGAGGGGGGATTTTTTTGAAAGGGATAATATGATTGGTAATACAGGTACCCAGGAGTAGTAAAAAATATATACTTTATTAGAAATATACAAAAGAAATATTTAAAACAGTGAACAGTTCATACAAAATATCTAGACCATATACATGAGTGTTTTAATCAAGGAAAACATACATATACGTGGTACTTGAGAACCCAACATGTTTCGGATAAAAAATGCAATTCCTTCTTCAGGGGTTTCCTGTAAGGATATTGTATGATCTGGGGGGGGTACATAGGTAGAATATACCAATCATTAGTACACATATACAGTATACATTATACATATAGCTATAAATGGTAGGTCATAGGAGCTTATAAGGGCAAACAATCATGATAAGAACTTGGGAAAACGAGAAATATATGTATATTTGTATATATCATAAGGAAGAGAAAGGACTTACTTGTTCACAGAAATGTGTGCATATCCCAGGCCGGACTGTAACTTGGTAGCTTAACAGATGGTGCTCCAAATCCTAGTCACCACAGCATCAGTTACGCATTGTGTTTAAATATATATAGCCACATATAGGCTTATATAGTGAAAGCCAAGGGCCAAAGGTTGGATGGAATTTCTGTAGTGATAATACTGGGGGATCTTAGAGCCTCCCGGATGCGTCAAACACGGGAATTCACCAGCGTCCACAAGGACCACAAGGAGAGAAAGGGGGGAATGTACAGCCCTAAATATAAATATAATATGATATAAGTATCAGAAGATAAATTGATGGACAGAGTACATCAACACATACAATAGTCAATGTGCGAATGAGTATATATGCGTCTACATGCGTCTATGAGTATATGAGCGTCTACCTGGGCCCTCCTATTGTGCCAGAATTAAATCGTGAAGAAGAAATATAACCAACAGATATATATAAAGTGGTATAGTAAGTAAGGTATGGGGAGGTAGCAGTGGGTTAACCTGTATGGGGTTCGCTCTATGATATGTACAATCCATTTTAAACAAGTGTGTTTGCACAGTGGAGCAATGGCTTTTACCCCAGTATGTATATGTATATATAACTCTCTATTCGCATGACAGATAGTAAGGATGTCAATAATATCTGAGGAAATCGCCATATTAATATGGTAAAATCTAGTACTTACTTAAAGTTGTCAGACTGTTAGAAAGGACATCAACCTCCTCCTAGATGTGCAGTCTAGGTGTGCAGCTCAAAAGTGTGTCTGCAACTGGAGGTTTAAAAACAGCTGAGTAGAGAAAACCCCGCCTATACTGGGCGGGGGATGTGTACTGCTAATCTATTGTATAGTGCACTAGGGGGATGGACACAGTTCAGCATCATCAGCTACCTCAGCTGAACAGTGTCAGCGGAGGGGATGATGAGGGAATTTACAGCCCTAAATATAAATATAATATGATATAAGTATCAGAAGGTAAATTGATAGACGGAGTACATCAACACATACAATAGTCAATGTGCAAATGAGTATATATGCGTCTACATGCGTCTATGAGTATATGAGCGTCTACCTGGGCCCCCCTATTGTGCCAGAGTTAAATCGTGGAGAAGAAATATAACCAACAAATATATATAAAATGGTATAGTAAGTAAGGTATGGAGAGGTAGCAATGGGTTAACCTATATGAGGTTCGCTCTATGATATGTACAATCCATTTAAACAAGTGTGTTTGCACAGTGGATCAATGGCTTTTACCCCAGTATGTATATATATATATATATATAACTCTCTATTCGCATGACAGATAGTAAGGATGTCAATAATATCTGAGGAAATTGCCATATTAATATGGTAAAATCTAGTACTTGCTTAAAATTGTCTGACTGTTAGAAAGGACATCAACCTCCCCCTAGATGTGCAGTCTAGGTGTGCAGCTCAAAAGTGTGTCTGCAACTGGAGGTTTAAAAACAGCTGAGTAGAGAAAACCCCGCCTATACTGGGCGGGAGATGTGTACTGCTAATCTATTGTATAGTGCACTATGTTATCCATCATGCAGCATTTTCACTCCGATATTACCTCACTAGATGAAAGATTCCTGTAGAATCACAAATAGGGAACTTTACGACAATAGTCAACTAATTTGAAAACGTGCACTAGGATAAACTGCAAAAAGACACGTGGATCAAACATACAAACTGACAGACCTAGAGGACAGGTCTCACCTTAATAATATCCAAATACAAGGAATTGCTGAATCTGTCCAAAATACTGAACTGGCAAGCTACAATAAAGCGCTGATCAAATCCCTGCTACCAGAACTTAAAAACATTGAATTGGTAATTGACCGTATACACCATCTATTAGAGATGGGCCGGACCCCCCGAACAGAGAAAAATGCTGACCCAAATGGCAAACCCCATTAAACTCTATGGCACCCAAACCTGAAAAATCAAAAGTCCCCATTTTGAAGGCTTATATACTTAAGTAATTGGCCATAAGAAGGGTACGGGGTCTGGGTGCTGCCCTAGGGGACATGTATCAATGTTATTTTTTTTCAGGAGCAGTGCTTTTAATGATGCTTAAAGTGCAACAATAAAAATGAAAAATTCCTGATGTATGATGGCACAATGGCACGGCAGGCATAAGGGCTTACCTGTACGTCCCTGCCTGCCCTCGGGCAGGGGGTCCAATCGGACCCCCCGGTGCCTTTGGCAGTCGGATTCTTGTCAGGGGCGATCCGAGGTGAGGGGGAGGCCACTGATTCATGGCCACCCCGTCACGATTGCTCCTGGTGAATGACAGGCTTCCTCTGCTGCTGTAATGTAAACAGCGGCAGAGGAAGTGATGTCACCTCTCCATGAGTCGGTCTTTTCGTTCCGGTGCCGAGGAAAGAAGACATCAAGTAAGTCTGCACCAACACTACACTTACAGTAGAACACTCTAGGCACACTTTTCACCCCCCATCACCCCCCGATCACCCCCCTGTACCCCCTGTCACAGTGACACCAATAGCAGTTTTTTTTCTGATTATTGCATTGGTGTCAGTTTGTGACAGTTATAAGTGGTAGGTCAGTTAGTGTTAGGCCCCTTTAGGTCTAGGGTACCCCCCTAACCCCCCCAATAAAGTTTTAACCCCGTGATCACCCCCCCATCGCCAGTGTCACTAAGCGATTATTTTTCTGATCGCTGTATTAGTGTCACAGGTGACGCTAGTTAGGGAGGTAAGTATTTAAGTTTGCTGTCAGCTTTTTATAGTTTTAGGGACTCCCATATACTACCTAGTATAGGTTTGAACCCCCTTATTGCCCCCTAGTTATCGTTTCACCAGTGATCACCGTATAACTGATATGGGTGACACTGGTTAGTTTGTTTATTATAGTTTCAGGGGACCTGCAATTTATTACCTAATAAAGGTTTAACCCCCTAATCGCCCGGCGGTGATATAAGTTAAGTTTTAGGGTCAGATAGGGTCTGCTTCACCCCAGGCAGCGTCAGGTTAGTGCCAGTACCGCTAACACCCATGCACGCAGCATACACCTCCCTTAGCGGTATAGTATCTGAACGGATAAATTACTGATCTGATCAGATCTATACTAGCCTCCCCAGCAGTTTAGGGTTCCCAAAAATGCAGTGTTAGCAGGATTAGCCCAGATACCTGCTAGCACCTGCATTTTGCCCCTCCGCCCAGTCCAGCACACCCAAGTGCAGCATCGATTGATTACTGTCACTTACAAAACACTAAACACTGCAGCGTTTGCAGAGTCTGGCCTGATCCCTGTGTTAACAGTTTCCTGACTAACAGTCAGGAGCTTTTTGGTTGTGAGTCTCACTAGTGTACCACTAAAGTTAGAGCCCAAAATAGCAAATCAAAGGTACACTAGTGAAGAGGCCTACACGTTTCTGAGCATGACAGATAGTGAAGAGGAATCACTCATCTGTTAGATTCAGGCTCAGAATACGAACCTATAGACAGCAGCGGCTCCATGACAGATTGCTCTGACAACGGAGTTATGGTCCCTGCCAAGGTCAGGCGTGCCAGACCCCAATCTTCTTCTTCTGCTGTTGAAGTGCAAGAACCGCAGGGCTCTTGTATGGAGCAGAGAAGTACTAGCGCTGCTGGTCCTTCTGGTGAACTGGCAAGCACCAGCGGCCTAGTACACCCTGGTCGTACATCCAGCACTGCAGTAACACTTGGTGACATGGCGAGTCCCATAAGTGCAGTTCAAGCTGGCGAGGTGGCAAGCACAAGTAGTGTCCCGCTGCCACCAAGAAGACGAACACAGGCCTGTGGTGCCCATAGTGCCCTTCCTGCTGCTATCCTAATTGGGAACCCACCACTTCTGCAGCACCCGTACTTCCCCATTCACTGGCCAACCCGGCATTCAGGTGGAAACAGTTGATTTTACGCCACTTGATTTTTATTCGCTGTTTTTCACCAAAGATCTCTATAGATCTATTGTGGACCAAAGCAATTTGTAGGCTGGTCAACACATCGCCACTATTCCCCAGTCTTCCCTTGCCAGAGATTGGAGACCAATCTGGGCTTTTCCCTCAACATGGGCATAACTAAAAAGAGTGAGTTGCGGTCATATTGGTCCACTGACCCAATTCACCATATGCCCTTGTTCTCTGCCTCCATGACCAGGGCACGATACAAGCAGATCTTGCAGTTCATGCACTTCAACAACAATGAACTCTGTCGTCCTTGTAGAGACCCTGGATACGATCAGCTCTACAAAATTCGGCCCCTCGTAAACCATTTCAACCAACGTTTTGCAGACTTCTTTACTCCCCATCAAGTTGTCTGCATTGATGAGTCCCTGATTAAGTTTTCTGGCCGCTTGTCATTCAAACAGTACCTTCCCAGCAAGCGTGCCAGATACAGGGTCAAGATGTATAAGCTCTGTGACAGGGCCACAGGCTATACATGTAGTTTTATAGTTTACGAGGGAAAAGATAGCCACGTAGAGCCGACAAACTGTCCTGACTACATAGGAAGCACTGGCAAGATTGTGTGGGACTTGGTGTCACCCTTATTTGGAAAGGGGTACCACTTATATGTGGACAATTATTACACGAGTGTGCCATTTTTTAGTCACCTTTTTGATCATCATATTGGAACATGTGGCACCGTGCGACCTAATCGCCGGGGCTTTCCCCAGCAGCTTGGAGATTCCCGTCTTAGGCTGGGGGAGAGAGCCTGCTTGCAGTGTAATAATGTGCTCCCTATGAAGTGGAGGGATAATAAGAATGTTTTCATTCTTACCTCCCTTTATGCAGACACGATGGTCCAAATTACTACGGCGACTGGTGTTGTGGAGAAATCCCTCTGTGTCCAAGAATATAACCAAAATATGGGAGGGGTGGACCTCAACCACCAGTTGTTGGCGCCGTACCTAGTTGCCCGTAAGGCCAGATGCTGGTATAAAAAGTGTCTGCATACTTATTTCAGTTGGCTTTGCTGAACGCTCATGTGCTATACAGAGCTTCAGGACAGACTGGATCCTTCCTTAAATTCCAGGAAGAGATCATCAGAGCCCCTCTGTTTCCAGACGGTGCTCCACCTCACCTTCCCAATCCAAATGCAGTAAGCTGGCTGCATGAGAGGCATTTTACTTATGTCCTCCCACGTACCCCTACCCAACGAGCCCCCCGAAGAAAATGTCATGTCTGCAGAAAGCGCGGATATAGGCGTGACACCCGTTATTATTGTCTCTCCTGTCCTGACAATCCTGGTCTTTGCATTGGTGAATGTTTTGAGCGCTACCATACACTAGTTGAGTTTTAGCGTAGGGTACAGCGTAGCACAGACTAGGCACACTTTCACAGGGTCTCCCAAGATGCCATCGCATTTTGAAAGACCCAAACCTGTATTCTATTCTGCAATGTTTTATTGTTGTTATGTTTTATCATGTTTGCTTTTCAGGTATGTAATTTTTTAATACTTTACTGTTTACTGTGTTTTATTGTTAACCATTTTTTTGTTTTCAGGTACGCCATTCAGTTGCAGCGCGGATTTATTTATCTTGACAGCAACAGCGTTTGCTCCCACGATACATAAAGCCGTGACTCCAGCGCTGTCGGAGGTGATTTCACCACCACAGTCAAATACTTCAGCATATATGCCGAAGCATGGGGGCAGCAGGGGCGGAGGAGCGATTTGCTTCTACCTTTTGCCCCCATGCTTCGGCATATATATATATATATATATTTTAGGCACAGGTTGCATTAAAAAATCTTTTATTTTTTACTATGTTTTTTTTTTTGTATTTGCTTTGCAGGTATGGTAAGTCTTACTGTTATACTGTAATGTTACTTTGTTTTATTGTTAACCATCATTTGCTTAGCAGGTACGCCAATCAGTTGCAGCGCGGATTTATTTATCTTGACAGCAACAGTGTTTGCTCCCACGATACATAAAGCCGTGACTCCAGCGCTGTCAGAGGTGATTTCACCACCACAGTTAAAAAAAAGAGCATATATGCCGAAGCATGGGGGCAGCAGGGGCGGAGGAGTGATTTGCTCCTAACTTTTGAGGCGGATGCCCCCATGCTTCGGCATATATAAATGGTGCATGTATGCCCACCATTAGAAGTGGGTGGATGAAGGGAGGTATTCTAATGGTGGGTATACCCACCGATCAATCTCTTTTTTTCGTTCAGCCCACAGGCTACATGAAAAAAAAGATTACAATATATGCCCAACAAGGACCAGCAATGTACTGGTATGTTGCTGATCTTTGAGTGGTTATACCAGAATGATGCCTGCAGGTTTAGGTATCATTTTGGTATCATTCTTTTCAGCCAGCGGTCGGCTTTTATGTAAAAGCAATCCTAGTGGCTAATTAGCTTCTAGACTGCTTTTACAAGCAGTGGGAGTGAATGTCCCCCCTCCCACCATCTTGCATGGTTTTCTCTGGCTCTCCTGTCCCAACAGGGAACCTGAGAATGCAGCCAGTGATTCGGCCAGCTGTCCATAGAGCTGTTCAGATACCAGAATGGCTCCAATCATCTCTATGGCCTAAGAAACTGGAAGCTATGAGCATTTCATGACTTAGATTTTGCCAGATGTAAACAGCGCCATTGGGAAAATGGGAAAGCATTTTATCACACCGATCTTGGTATGGTCAGATGCTTTGAGGGCAGAGGAGAGATCTAGGGTCTAATAGACCCCAATTTTTTCAAAAGATAGTACCTCTCACTACCTATTGCTATCATAGGGGATATTTACATTCACTGAGATAACAATAAAAATGATAAAAAAAATGAAAGGAAATGTCTAAAAATAAGATAAAAAGCAAAAAAAAAAAAGCAAAAAAAAAAAGCACCCCTGTTCCCCCCTGCTCTCGCGCAAAGGCAAACGTAAGTGTCGGTCTGGCGTCAAATGTAAACAGCAATTGCACCATGCATGTGAGGTATCACCGCGAAGGTCAGATTGAGAGAAGTAATTTTAGCAGTAGACCTACTCTGTAAATCTAAAGTGGTAACCTGTAAAGGCTTTTAAAGGCTTTTAAAAATGTATGTAGTTTGTCGCCACTGCACGTTTGTGCGCAATTTTAAAGCATGTCGTGTTTGGTATCCATGTACTCGGCCTAAGATCATCTTTTTTTTTTCATCAAACATTTGGGCAATATAGTGCATTAAAATTTAAAAAAGTGTGTTTTTTCCAAAAAAAGCGTTTGAAAAATCGCTGCGCAAATACTGCGTGAAAAAAAAAAAATGAAACACCCACCATTTTAATCTGTAGGGCATTTACCTTTAAAATATATATATTGTTTGGGGGTTCAAAGTAATTTTCTTGCAAAAAAATATTTTTTCATGTAAACAAAAAGTGTCAGAAAGGGCTTTGTCTTCAAGTGGTTAGAAGAGTGGGTGATGTGTGACATAAGCTTCTAAATGTTTTGCATAAAATGCCAGGACAGTTCAAAACTCCCCCAAATGACCCCATTTTGGAAAGTAGACACCCCAAGCTATTTGCTGAGAGGCATGTAGAGTCCATGGAATATTTTATATTATGACACAAGTTGCGGGAAAAAGACAATTTTTTTTTTGCACAAAGTTGTCACTAAATGATATATTGCTCAAACATGCCATGGGCATATATGAAATTACACCCCAAAATACATTCTGTTGCTTCTTCTGAGTACAGGGATACCACATGTGTGAGACTTTTTGGGAGCCTAGCCGCGTACGGACCCCCCGAAAACCAAACATCACCTTCAGGGTTTCTAAGGGTGTAAATTTTTGATTTCGCTCTTCACTGCCTATCACAGTTTCGGAGGCCATGGGATGCCCAGATGGCACAACCCCCCCCTGAAATTACCCAATTTTGAAAAGTAGACGCCCCAAGCTATTTGCTGAGAGGTATGGTAAGTATTTTGCAGACCGCGCTTTTTGTCACAAAGTTTTGAAAAAAAAAATTTCTTTTCTTTCTTCATTTTTAATAACAAATGAGAGATGCAAAATACTCACCATGCCTCTCAGCAAATAGCTTTGGGTGTCTACTTTCCAAAATGAGGTCATTTGGGGGGGTTTGTGCCATCTTAGCATTTTATGGCCTTCAAAACTGTGATAGGTAGTGAGGAGTGAAATCAAAAATTTACGCCCTTAGAAATCCTGAAGTCTGTGCTTGTTTTTCGGGGCCGCGTACGTGGCTAGACTCCCAAGAAGTCCCACACATGTGGTATCCCCGTACTCAGGAGAAGCAGCAGAATGTTTTTTGGGGTGCAATTCCACATATGCCCATGGCATGTTTGAGCAATACATCATTTAGTGGCAACTTTGTGCAAAAAAAAAAAAGCTTGTCATTTTCCCGCAACTTGTGGCAAAATATAAAATATTCCATGGACTTAAAATGCCTCTCAGCAAATAGCTTGGGGTGTCTACTTTCCAAAATTGGGTCATTTGGCGGTGGGTTGTGCCATCTTAGCATTTTATGGCCTTCAAAACTGTGATAGGTAGTGAGGAGTGAAATCAAAAATGTACGCCCTTAGAAATCCTGAAGGCTGTGATTGGTTTTCGGGGGCCCCGTACGCGGCTAGGCTCCCAAAAAGTCCCACACATGTGGTATCCCCATACTCAGAAGAAGCAGCAAAATGTATTTTGGGGTGAAATTCCGCATATAACCATGGCATGTGTGAGCACTAATTCATTTAGTGACAACTTTTTATAAAATATATTTTTTTTGTCATTATTCAATCACTTGGGACAAAAAAAATAAAATATTCAATGGGCTAAACATGCCTCTTAGCAATTTCCTTGGGGTGTCTACTTTCCAAAATGGGGTCATTTGGGGGGGTGTACTGCCATGCCATTTTAGCACCTCAAGAAATGACATAGGCAGTCATAAACTAAAAGCTGTGTAAATTCCAGAAAATGTACCCCAGTTTGTAGATGTTATAACTTTTGTTCAAACCAATAAATATATGCTTATTGACTTTTTTTACCAAAGACATGTGGCTAAATACATTTTGACCTAAATGTATGACTAAAATTGAGTTTATTGGATTTTTTTTATAACAAAAAGTTGAAAATATCATTTTTTTTCACAATTTTCTGTATTTTTCCGTTTATGGCGCAAAAAATAAAAACCGCAGAGGTGATCAAATACCATCAAAAGAATGCTCTATTTGTGAGAAGAAAAGGACGCAAATTTCGTTTGGGTACAACATTGCATGACCGCACAATTAGCTGTTAAAATGACGCAGTGCCAAATTGTAAAAAGTGCTCTGGTCGGGAAGGGAGTAAAACCTTCCGGGGGTGAAGTGGTTAAATACAGTGCCTGGGGGGTCCCCTTTAATGGGGTCTGCCTGTAAAGTGGCACATCTGTAGCATGTATAGAACATGCTCCAGCAAAAATGACATAGCTACAGAAACAAATAAATTAAATGACATTTAAATTGCTGGCAATGCAATACCTTTGCTGGCAATAGAAAAATATTTTAAAAAATGGCACCAAAAAAGCACCCACCCCCCCCATATTAAGGGCATGTGGCCTGGGATGGTTCAGGAAGGGAGGTGCTCACTCGTTTCCCCTTTCCTTACCTGCCAGGCTGCGTGCTTGGACAAGAGCCTGGTATAGATTGGGGGGGACCCCCACGACATTTTTTCTTCACTTTTTTATTGCTGGCATTGTGTTTTTTTATTCAGCTGTCAGCGGGAAAGCCCATTGACAGCTGATGACTCATCTGTTGTTAAGGATGCCGCGGCCAGCTTCCTGGCCCACTCCTTAACAACCAGCTATTCATTGCACCCTGATTGGGCAAAGCTTTGCCCAATCCGGGCTTATAATGCACTGTGCAGTGTGCAGTGCATAGCAGGGTGTTTGTGGGGGGGCGAACACTTGCTGACATGGTCCCCAGAGACGTAATATTATTTATCCATTTTTGCCATGTAAAAGAGCAACTTATGCTGAAGGCCAGAAATCTGAGATCTCTTCCAGACCCATATGCACATCTACAAATACACTATATTATACACTATATTATATTATAAGTATTGGGATGCCTTCCTTTACACGCACATGAACTTAAATGGCATCCCAGTCTTAGTCTGCAGGGTTCAATATTGAGTTGACCCACCCTTTGCAGTTATAACAGCTTTAACTTTTCTGGGAAGGCTTTCCACAAGGTTTAGGAGTGTGTCTATGGGAATGTTTGGCCATTCTTCCAGAAGCTCATTTGTGCTGTCAGGCACTGATGTTGGATGAGAAGGCCTGGCTTACAGTCCCCACTATAATTCATCCCAAAGGTGTTCTGTAGGGTTGAGGTCAGGACTGTGATGTTGGTTTTTAGGGGTTGGGCTTGGCCCCTTAGTTCCAGTGAAGGGAAGTCTTAAGGTGTCAGCATTCCAAGACATTTTGGACAATTTCATGCTCCCAACTTTGTGGGAACATTTTGGGGATGGGCCATTCCTGTTCCAACATGACTGAGCACCAGTGCACAAAGCAATGTCCATAAAGACATAGATGAGTGAGTTTAGGGTGGAGGAACTGGACTGGCCTGCACAGAGTCCTGATCTCAACTTGATAGAACACCTTTGGGAGTCAGGCCTTCTCAACCAATATCAGTGCCTGACAGCACAAATGCGCTTCTGGAAGAATGATCAAACGCCCCCATAGACACACTCCTAAACCTTGTGGACAGCCTTCCCAGAAGATTTGAAGATATTATAGCTGCAAGAGGGTGGGCCAACTCAATATTGAACCCTACAGACTAAGACTGAGATGCCATTAAAGTTCATGTGCGTGTAAAGGCAGGTGTCCCAATACTTTTGGCAAAATAGTGTATATGCTGACCTCTCACAGCACACACTTCAGATCCGCACACAACTCAACGCTGTAACCAAAGGACTACACAATCTGATTTACCAGTGCATCAACCCGGCAAACTTACAAGTCGTATAATGGCTCCAATCACTATGTCGCCTCACATATGCCTCTTTCACTCCTGGAGTATCATGCCAGAACCCCAGATACATTTCCCGGAGAGTAGAGATCCAATAGAATTTCCTCTGATTGACAATTGCTTCAGCATGCACACTCAATACACCAACAGTTATTTGGATGGCCTGGCTTTCAATTCACTTCATGTTCCGGACCGGCATCCAAAAGCTTCTTGGCCTAGTGAACTCCCTCTCCAAGGTACAACTTCAGCACTCATACTTGAACACCTCGGTATCCTTGTCTCTTCTTTTGTTTTTTGTTTTTTTCACTTTTTGTCTTTTTGAGTGTTTTACATGATCACCTGTTTTGTTTTGTCTTTTTTTGGTGATATTTATTGTATTGTGCATATTTTAGCTCTCTTTACAACTTTAAAGGTGACCCTAGCAGTACCCAACCAACTGCTCATGCCATAGAATCCTTTCTAAAGGATATTAAACTGCCCAACTTAACCTCCTCTCAACTAGAGATTCTGAATGGACCATTTACTAGTACTGAAATAGGTAAAGCTGTAGACTCTTGCTCTAAACAAATCTCCAGGGCCCAATGGTTTAGGTGGAGAATATTACAAACACTTTAAATCCCTCCTTTTTGGATTTCTTACCTTGCTGCTGACCCTTTCCCAGATGAAATGCTAAAAGCTCTAATAGTCACGATGCCAAAACCATGGAGGGATCCTACATTCCCCCAAAACTTCCATCCCATCTCTTTATTGAACCATGACCTTTTTTTTTTTTTTTTTTGGAAAATACTTTCTATTGAGTTTTCATGTGAAAAAAAGGGTTACAAAATAAAGCCTCTGGGCATACCCGGTGTCATGAATTGCCAGTAATACCTTCATGCCTTGTCTGTCTGCCTACCTGGTCTGTGTTTCAGCCTTGGGCTACACTCTCACACCTGCATGGTTAAGTAATCTTCCCTCAGCATGGCTCCACCTTAGCCTCTACAGGATACACTATTTAACGCTGTGCTGTCCAAGCCTGCCTTGCCCGAGCAATATTGTGTGTTTGGTATCCTGTCTCTTACTTGCTGTGTGCTCTACGTCTATTTCTGTTACCGATCTTGGCTTGTTCTTTGACTATCCCTGCCTGCTTGTTACCCTGACCTGTGGTGTGTTCTCTGTTTATCCTTGTCTGCTAGTTGCCCCGACCTTTAGCTTATATCCTGACTATTCCTTGTTGTCCTGGGCTGCTCCTTCTTCTCTATCCTCCTGTAGCCTATCGTGAGCAATATTTGGGAGACCCTGGGGGCCAAAACCTGGAGATAGTTGCAGCGCAGTCCATCCTCACCACTAGAGGCTCTGGTGGACACCTGCTGGCTCTTAGACTCCGCGCCCTGGGGAATCTTATGCTCTAGCTCCCAGTGGGATCCATGTTGATGCTCCAGTGGACCTTTGTTTCTGAACCACCCAGAGTTCCATCCACAGCAGTCAGCCACAGGGTCCACTACCATAGCGGTGCACTCCTGACCCCAATGGAGTGCATCTGTCTCCTGGTCTCAGGTGACCTGACACCCGGCTTAAACAAAATTACACTTCCAACAGTTGGAGGAGGAATTTGGGTAAATCTTGGACAGTCTTTGTGATGACAAATAAACCCTGTCAATCAATTTAAATTGTACCAACCGATCTCTGACGGAGATAAGTTGTAGAAAAGGGTACTCCTAGGCATCCTCCCAATCCTCCCAATCCAGATCAGGGATCTCGCTCTTCCACTTGGAAAACAAGGCCTCCAGACCAAAGTGGACCGAGGGTAATAGAGCTTTATAAATAGTAGAGGTGGGTTTAACCATATGGATATCCCATAGTGTGAATTCTAGGTTGGACCGAAGGAGAAGCACTGGGATAGATTGGGTAACAAAGGTGTGGAGAATTTGATGATATCTAAAGAGTTGGCGATTAGTAAGCCCAAATTTCTCCTTAAAGGAATCAAAGGATAGAAGGGAACCATTAGTACAGATATGTTCTAGTCTCTTAATATCTCTAGCAGCCCAGAATTCTGGGTCCAGGATAGTTAGAAACTCAGACAGTTGTGGGTTGAGCCACAAGGGGGTCTAGTGGGAGGGTCCTCATGATGTTTACATACCAATAGTTGCCAAACCCTAATCACCGCCTTCATGGAGAGTGTGAGGGGGAAGGGAGCCCTAACACCTCTATACAAAGCATTTCTCAGCGCCTCATAGGAACCGAGGTGTGCCGCCTCAAGGACTACTGCAGCATTGGTTTAGTCAGAAGCTATCCAGTTATGGACATGCAATAGTAGTGCGGCAAAGGAATATTTCTGAAGATCCGGACAGTCTAAACCTCCCATTTGAGTATATATTTGTTTTTTTCTGGGGGTTAGATCTCCACAAAAAGGAGTGGAGTCAAATTGTTGAAAGAAAGATTTAGGGATCCAAATTCAGGAGTGCCTCAGAGCATATAGAAAAACTGTGAGGAATTTCATTTTAACTATGTTTATCCTGCCTATGAGAGACAATGGCAGGTTGTTCTAGGCTCAAAGTTTTAGTTTGAGCTGGGTGAGTAAGGAGTAAAGATTTGCATTTAGCAAAGTCAGAGACTCTAGGAGTAATGTTAATGCTCAAATATCAGATAGAGGTGGCCCAAGTCAAGGAAACAGAGGGATCTGCTTGTAATTTTTCCTGAGAGTCAATAGGTAGTGCTTGAGATCTGCTCCAGTTGTCTCTTGGCCTGGATAATCCGGAAAATTTAGAAATAATATTCAGAGCAGCACGAAGAGAGGGTCCTGGGTCATTGAGAAAAAGCACGAGGTCATCCGCGTATAGAGTTTTTCAGTAATAGTGCCTACTTGGATGCCCCTTACTGAGTCTGCGCTCCTGAGGGCCATGGCCAGGGGCTCCCTAACTAGGGCAAACAAAAATGGGGAGGGGGCACCCATGCCAGGTACCTCTCTCTACTGGGAAAGGATAAAACGATAATTTTCCCACTCTACAAGACTCTGGTCCAGCTGCACCTAGAGTATGCTGTCCAGTTCTGGGCACCAGTCCTCGGGAAGGATGTACTGAAAATGGAGCGAGTACAAAGAAGGGCAACAAAGCTAATAAAGGGCCTGGAGGATGTTAGTTATGAGGAAAGGTTGCACTGAACTTATTCTCGCTGGAGAAGAGACACTTGAGTGGGGATAAGATTTCAATTTACAAATACTGTACTGGTGACCCCACAATAGAGATAAAACTTTTTTGTGGAATGGAGTTTAACAAGACATGTGGCCACTCATTAAAATTGGAAGAAAAGAGATTTAACCTTAAACAATATAGAGGGTTCTTTACTGTAGGAGGGTAAGGATGTGGAATTCCTTTCCTCAGGCGGTGGTATCAGTGGGGAGTATCGATAGTTTCAAAAAACTATTAGAAAAGCACCTGAACGACCACAACATACAGGGATATACAATATAATACTGATATATAATCACACACATAGGTTGGACTTGATGGACTTGTGTCTTTTTTCAACCTCACCTACTATGTAACTATATGTAACTATGTAAGGATCAGACAGCAGTCCACCTAATTTGAATTACACTATCGGGGATTTATACAGTATACCTATCCACTTAAAAAGGAGGGACTGAATCTAAAAGTTTGAAGGACTGACGTCATATATTGCCAAGCAACCATATTGAAAGCTTTTTCAACATCTAATGCTACCATTACATGAGTTTGGGCATTGAGCATATGGGAGCTGCAGGTGGGTGGGAACTCTTCTTAGGTTGTTGTCTGTGAATTTCCCTGGCATGAACCTGGATTGATCTGTGTCAACCAGTTCAGGTAGAACTTTAACCAACCTAGTATCAAGGACCTTGGCCAGAATTTTTAGACTGTAGTTTTATAAGGAAATAGGCCTGTAGGAGGCTCAACGTTTCGGGTCTTTACCCTGTTTAGGGATGAGTATAATGTAGGCACTGTACATAGTGGGTGATAGGGAATTAACCTCGAAGCAGTGGAAGAAAAGTTGCTGGAGTCTGGGGGGCTATAATCTTGGTATACCTTGTGTACCAGTCACCAGGGAGACCATCTGTGTCAGGGACGTGCTGGTGCCCATCTGGCGAATATGCATGCGTGCATGCGCACGCGGGGCCTGTCCAGGGCATTGCAGCTGAATTCCCCCACTGGGGGGCGCGCTAGCACCGTTTGGTGCCAAGGGCTCTTTAAATAGATGTCTGTTGCACCCATGCGGTGCTGTTCGTCTGCAGCTCTGCACCTGAGTCTCTGAATCTGCCTGCTGTTGTTACTTCTGTGATTGACCCGGCTACGTCTGACCTTCCTACTATCTCCAATCCGACCCGGCTTGCCTGACTCTGCTACCTCTTGTGATCCGTTGCCAAACACCTGCCTGCCTACCGACTACTCTGTGATTATCCTCCTGCTGTTACCTGCCTGATCTCCCGCCGAACGGACTGTCTGACTCTGCTTTTGCCTGTGTCCTGTGACGCTGCTCCCCAGCCTTCTCATCCAGCTTTAGGTTCTGTTGCTGCTACACCTCTCATCTGCCTGCCTGCTGATCCGTTCCAGCCTGCCAGCCTCTGCAGTTCAGCCATTTCCGGAGGTCTTCTACTCAGCTCCTGAGTCAGCCTCTGCAAGAACCTTCACCAGGCACTCCTACCCACTGTGCTCAAGAGACCACTGTTTCCACTCCAGTGGCTCCTGAACCAGCGCTGTAAGAGAGGTCTTCTTCTACCAGTCGGGCTCTACTACCAGGTACCTAACAGTACGAACAGCCATGACTGAGCCTGCAGGAGAGACCTCTCCCATTAAGGAGATCTGCACGCACTTAGCGGTGCTCACTCAGGCCGTAAAGACTTTGCAAGATAGCTACACCAGACTGGAGGGACAAGTCCTGAGTCTCACTGGTCCTGGAAGTGGGGCTTCTGCCTCAGCGGCTGCCCCAACACAGACTGTCTCATCTCCCTCTGTGGTAATGCTTCCACCTGAACCAAGGGTCCCCATCCCAGAAAGGTTTTCTGGGGACAGAACCAAGTTCCGGGCCTTCTGCAGTGCGTGCCAGCTCTTCTTTGCCCTGCAACCACGAACCTTTTCGCTAGAGGCTACTAAGGTGGGATTTGTTATATCCCTCCTACAAGGAGAACCCCAGACTTGGGCTCACCGCTTGCTTGAAACTGACTCTGTACAAACCCAGTCCCTGCCCTCCTTCTTCGAAGCCATGGCCCAGTTGTACGAGGATCCTCAGCGGACTGCCACCACTGAGTCAGCTCTGTTCGCGCTCCAGCAAGGCCGTAGACCGGCTGAGGACTATGTCACGGACTTCCGACGCTGGAGCGCGGACACCCAATGGAACAATGCGGCCTTACGTCACCAATTCCGCATGGGCTTGTCCGAGGGTCTGAAGGATGAGCTTGCTCGGGTTGGTACACCTGACACCCTTGAAGAGCACGCCCAGTGTGGATGACCGCAAGAGTTCTAGTTCCTGCTACCCGTTACTCTTCTCCCTCCTGCTCAAATCCAGCCACTCCTACACCTGATGCTCCTGAACCCATGCAGCTAGGACTAATGCATGCTACTCTGTCTCCAGAAGAACGATCACGCCGACGCCAGCTCAACCTTTGCCTTTATTGTGGTGGAGCAGGCCACTATGTGAACAACTGTCCAGCCAAGATCTGTAAGTGTTCCTCTTCTACTCCGACCAGCTTTGACTGCCAACGCAACTCAACTTGCTCTCCCTCTCTCATTACAGCTCCAGGGAAGGACAATACAAGTCAACGCCATTATTGATTCCGGGCGTGCAGCTGCTTTATTGACTCTGTTTTTGCCACTCAACAAAATCTTCCCCTGAAAAATAAAACACATAAACTTTCAGTTTTTCTGGCCAATGGGTCCCACATAAAATCTGGACAAGTCTCTCAAGAAACCCTTCCTCTACCTGTCACCAGTTTGTCTCAGCATAGGGAAATCCTAACCCTGGATGTTATCTCCTCTCTGCTGTTCCCGATCATTTTGGGCATGCCTTGGCTCCAGGCCCATAACCCCCATGTCAATTGGACCACCGGCGAAATCAAGTTTCTGTCGCCCTACTGTCAGAGACATTGTTTACATGAACCCTCCAGATCTTCTACCACCTTACTATGTATGGACATTGATCAGGATCTACTCCAAACCATACCAGAGGTTTACCGGGAGTTTGCGGATGTGTTCAATAAGAAGGGAGCAGACTCCCTGCCACGTCCTTATGATTGCTCAATTGAGCTGCTTCCTGGGGCCGAGATTCCTTTCGGGCGCATCTTCCCGTTATCTGAAAAAGAGCAAGCAGCACTCAAGTTGTACATCAATGAGAATCTCGAAAAAGGATTCATTCGACCTTCTACCTCCCCAGCTGGTGTCGGAATATTTTTTGTCTCAAACAAAGATCAGACTCTTCGTCCATGTGTGCACTATCGAGAGCTAAACAAAGTCACGGTTAAGAACCGCTACCCATTGCCCCTGATACCTGAACTGTTTCAGAAATTGAGATCTGCCACCATCTTTACCAAATTGGATTTAAGAGGAGCCTATAACCTGGTCCGCATCCGGGCCGGGGATGAATGGAAGACGGCTTTCCGGACCCGTTTTGGGCACTATGAGTATTTAGTCATGCCCTTCGGCCTATGTAATGCTCATGCCACATTTCAACATGCGATCAATGATATATTCAGAGACTTCCTGGACATCTTTATAATCGTTCATCTGGACGATATTTTGATTTTCTCTAGGTCACTTAGTCAGCATCGGGAACATGTTCGCAGAGTCTTGGGTCGCCTTCGTTTGCATGGGCTGTACACCAAAGCAGAGAAATGTGAATTTGAGCAGAAGGAGATTCAGTTCTTGGGGTTAGTGATCTCCCCAACTGGTATCAAAATGGATCCTCAGAAGGTTTCTGCCGTGCTAGATCGGCCAGCTCCCCTGGACAAGAAGGGTGTGCAGCGCTTCATAGGATTAGCAAATTTCTATAGAAAATTCATTAAGGGGTTTTCCGCCATCATTTCACCTATCACGCAACTAACCAAGCAGAACTGTCCTTTTCACTGGAACCCGGAGGCTCAGGACGCCTTTGAAAAACGAAAAAGGCACTTCACTTCAGCCCCGATCCTCAGTCATCCTGACCCATCCTTACCTTTTATCCTAGAGGTGGATGCCTCCGAAGTAGCCGTGGGAGCAGCCGTCTCTCAACGACAGGGCAACAAGGATCTTATGTATCCTGTGGGATTCTTCTCTTGAAAACTTTCGCTGGCTGAGCGAAATTATGACATAGGTGATCGGGAACTACTCGCTATCAAGACAGCTTTAGAGGAGTGGAGGTATCTGCTAGAAGGCGCAGTCCATCCGGTATTAATATATACCGATCACAACAACTTAGAATATTTAAGATCTGCCAAACGATTGAAACCTCGACAAGCCCGTTGGGCCTTATTCTTTACACGTTTCTATTTCCACATCACATACCGGCCAGGAACCAAGAATGTTAAACCAGACGCGCTATCGCACATGTTTGATAACCCTAAAGACTTATCTGTACCTGACACTATTCTGCCTGCAAACAACTTCTTACTTCTTCAGACGGATCTCTTATCCCTGATCAGGGAGGCATCTCCAGAACCTTCAAGCCTCCAGGGATTCACTTTAACACCTCGAGATGGACTATTGTGGAGAGGAAGCCAAATATTTGTTCCAGAGAATGTTCGAGTCAAGGTGCTGACTTTACTTCACGACCATCCACTTGCAGGACATTTTGGGGTCCGTAAGACTCTTGAACTCGGGCAACGCACGTTCTGGTGGCCTAATCTGAAGGAGTTTTGCAGGAAGTACGTCAGCTCTTGCCCTGTCTGTATCCAGACTGTTGAGACCCTTGCCAGTACCGGACAGACCCTGGAGGATGATAGCAATGGACTTTATAGTTAAACTACCATGCTCAGAAGGGTGTTCAACGATCTTTGTGGTCGTCGACCGCCTGTCTAAAATGGCCCATTTTGTACCCTTAAAAGGAACACCTGCTGTGGAGACGGCCCGTGTGTTTATCAAAGAAATTGTCAGGATGCACGGAGTTCCTGCAAATATAGTGTCTGACAGGGGAGTGCAGTTTACTTCACGCTTCTGGAAGGCCCTGTGTGAGATTCTGAAGATTGAACTAGCCCTGTCCTCAGCATACCATCCCCAAACTAACGGGCAAACGGAAAGGACAAATCAGACTTTGGAGCAGTACATTAGGTGTTTTATATCTTTTGTACAAGATGATTAGGTGTCCCTGTTGCCCCTAGCGGAATTTGCTTATAACAATGCTAGCCACTCTGCCACCGGCCAGTCTCCCTTCTTTGCCAATTATGGTTTTCATTTATCATTTTTACCTAATTTTCTTCCAGAATCCTCAGTTCCAGCGGTCCAGGACACATTGCAGTTTCTCAGCCATAATAACCGGATATTACAGGAAGCGGTATCCAAGGCACAAGCGGACAGTAAAAGGACCTTCGATCAGAAAAGAAGAGGGGATCTAAGCCTTCAGCTGGGCGATAAGGTATGGTTGTCTACCAATAACATCAAATTGACTTGTCCTTCCAAGAAGCTTGCTCCTAACTTTTTTGGCCCTTTTCCAGTGAAAAGGAGGATTAACGAAGTGTCTAATGAACTGTGTTTACCTGATTCACTTAGTCCATGTGTCGCTGTTGAAGCCTGCCGTGCCTGATCCTTTCCCTGACAGGGGTACCAGGGTTCCCGAACCTGTCCTGGTAGATGGGAATGAGGAGTATGAGGTAGAGGCCATCCTTGATTTAAAGAAAAATACTGGGGCAAGTACAGTTTTTGATAAAATGGAAGGGGTATGGTCCAGAGAGTAATTCATGGGAACATGACAGCAATATCCAAGCTAAACATTTAATCCATGCTTATTTCTCTGCCCACCCTGAAAAAAAGAGCTACCTGGGCATCCGGAGGCTGCCCGTTGGGAGGGGGCAATGTCAGGGACATGCCGGTGCCCATCGGCGAATATGCGCACGCACATGCGCACGCAGGGCCTGTCCAGGGCATTGCAGCTGAATTCCCCCACTGGGGGGGTGCCGGCGCCGGTGCACGCTAGCGCCGTTTGGTGCCAAGGGCTCTTTAAATAGATGTCAGTTGCACCCATGCGGTGCTGTTCGTCTGCAGCTCTGCACCTGAGTCTCTGAATCTGCCTGCTGTTGTTACTTCTGTGATTGACCCGGCTACGTCTGACCTTCCTACTATCTCCAATCTGACCCGGCTTGCCTGACTCTGCTACCTCTTGTGATCCGTTGCCAAACACCTGCCTGCCTACCGACTACTCTGTGATTATCCTCCTGCTGTTATCTGCCTGATCTCCTGCCGAACGGACTGTCTGACTCTGCTTTTGCCTGTGTCCTGTGACGCTGTTCCCCAGCCTTCTCATCCAGCTTTAGGTTCTGCTGCTGCTACACCTCTCATCTGCCTGCCTGCTGATCTGCTCCAGCCTGACAGCCTCTGCAGTTCAGCCATTTCCGGAGGTTTTCTACTCAGCTCCTGCGTTAGCCTCTGCAAGAACCTTCACCAGGCACTCCTACCCACTGTGCTCAAGAGACCACTGTTTCCACTCCAGTGGCTCCTGAACCAGCGTTGTAAGAGAGGTCTTCTTCTACCAGTCGGGCTCTACTACCAGGTACCTAACAATCTGGGCCTGGAGTGTTGAAAGGAGGGAGTGAGGCAATGGCCAGCTCTATCTCATGGGTTGTTATTGGGGCATCTAGAACCTCAACCTCTGCAGGTGGCAGGCTGGAGAGATGTAATTTTTGTAGTTCAGAATTGATCATCTCTGGAACAGGGCATTGGGGTTGGTGATATAGTTCCCTAAAAAAGGCAAATATTTGCGGGGGATTGCTTCAGGGTCGGTAATACTGATCCCTGTCCTTGACAACAATTCAGGAACTACAGTTTGAAAATGTGGGTCAGCCACCAGATTAGCTAGTATTCGTCTATTTTTATCTCCCGATTCAAATATTTTACTGGATAAAAAATGGACATCAGTTTGGGTTAGAGAAGTATAGTGTATAGCAATATCCCTCCTTGCTTGAGCTAATTGAAGATAATTGGATGATGTGGGATGCTCAGCAAAAGAGGCAGAAGCAACAGCCTCCAGACCCTCTAGCCTTAAAGTTTCAGAGGCACAATCAGACCTGGTGGCTTTAATAGCCAAAATATAAGAGCCAGGGTCGGGGTCTTGAAGGCATCCCACACCATCCCAGGAGAAGCTGTGTCCATGTTGAGAGACCAGTATGTTTCAATATGTGGGGATTTGAAATCATTTACATTTTCCTTAATAATCTATCTGAATATGGACCTAAAACTCTTCACAAAGATCATCTCCATCAGATTGCAACAACACCTTACCTCATTAATTCACCTAGACCAAGTGGGTTTCGTCCCTACTAGGGAAGCTAGGGACAATACGATTAAGGTCCTCAACCTACTTCATGTAGCTAACAATACCAAATCCCCATGCATTTTACTAGGAACAGACGCCGAGAAGGCGTTCGTCCGGGTCAACTGGAGATTCATGTTTGCAACGCTGAAACACATAGGACTAGGTGACAAAATGATACACTGGATCTCCGCAGTTTATTCAGACCCATCGGCCAGAGTAAGAGCGAACGGCGTGATATTGGAAGCTTTCCCAATTACGAATGGGACCCGTCAGGGCTGCCCCCTGTCACCTTTGCTTTTCGCGCTATCCCTGGAACCTTTCCTATGCCACATTAGATTGAACCCAGACATCACAGGAATAGAAGTAAATAAAAAACAATTCAAAGTATCTGCATACGCTGATGACTTGATGTTCTCCCTCACAAACCCAACCATTTCTCACCCTACCTTATGAAAGAATTCCACATTTATGGCCAACTAGCTAATCTGAAAATTAACTTTAGTAAGTCCGAAGCGATGGGACTGGGAATCCCACAACCACATCTCACACAACTCCAAAATAGTTTCCACTTGAAATGGACCACTACAGCTCTGAAATATCTAGGCACACACATACCCCCGACATTCTCCCAATTGTTTAAGCTTAACTTCCAACCCCTATTAAAAAAAGTCCAACAAATGCTTGATAAATGGAATAATGGGGGTCTTCACTCCTGGTTTGGGCATTGCAATATCCTCAAGATGACAATTCTACCCAAATTTTTGTACCTTCTACAGACTATCCCAATACACATACCTGCTGATTACTTCAACCAAATACGATCAATATTTATCAAATTCCTGTGGGCAGGGAAAAAAACACGATTACACAGGAAGATCCTCTCACTACCCAAACGATACGGAGGACTGGCAATGCCTGAACTCCAAACCTACTATAGAGCTACACATTTGGGTAGGCTCATTGACTGGTGCTGACATACAACCACCAAACTATGGACGCAACTTGAACAAGCGCAAAGCGCATTCCCTATACACAGGATCCCATGGTGTTACACTGCACTCCCAACAGACCTCAAACGCCACCCGTTAATAGGCAACACGGCACGGGTCTGTGCACATCTGATAGACTCGTCCCCCCTCTTTGCCCCTTATTCACCACTCAAGCCCATACTAGGGAACCCTTTATTTGAACCAGGAATGGGGGAGGGGAGATTTCGGGAATTAAGGGAAGTGGGAATATACCAAGCCTCGCATTTCAGTGTTGGGGGGAGGTGGAAGACCATCACAGAGTTGTCTGACCCTGAAGGACAGTTCCGTCTGGACTTTTTACGATCATTACAGCTCCACCATTTCCTCAGTAGTATGCCACCACCCATTGGTACTGATCAAACCCTCACGCCCATGGAGGATCTATGCTCGGGAACGGAACCCTTGCTACACTCACTCTCTCTAACCTATAGCATGTTAATCACTCCAATAGGAGATTATAAATTACGGGGCCTCTCCAAATGGGAAAAAGATCTAAAATGTCAGTTTACCACCAACAAAACACAACACATCCTGCAGTTCACCCACAAATCCTCTTTATGCACCAAAATTCAAGAAACAAATTATAAAATCCTTACTCATTGGTACAGAACACCAGCATTGCTTAACAAAATATACCCCTCGTCATCGGATGTCTGTTGGAGATGCCAGGAGGGAAAGGGCACACTCCTCCATATTTTCTGGTCCTGCCCTAGGATCCAGAACTTCTGGAGAGAAGTCCGCCAGTTAACGCAGAAATTCACAGACTGTGCTGTACCAGATGACCCAGCGTACTTCTTATTGCACGCCAACGACACCCCCGCACGGGTTTACAAGAAATCGGTGGTACGACACTTGCTGGATGCGGCGAAAACATGCATCCCAATCCTATGGAAGTCCACCCAATCGCCAACCATAGCTCTCTGGCTCCAAAGAGTGGAGGAAATAAATCAGATGGAGGACTTAATCCTCACAAGCCAAAATAGACAGGAAATATACACCAAAACTTGGCAATTATGGAATATGTTCAAGTATTCAGAAGAAGGCCAGGCACTCTGAGGTAGATGAGGTTATGATACACTCTGTTCCCAGGATTAATCGCAATAAGATACAGGCAAATACACGTACTCGTTAATCACTATTCGAATCCCCAACCCCCCCTCCGCTCCCCCCCATGTGTACAACCCCCCCCCCATACCCCTCTTCCCCTTCCTTTCTAACTTTTTCTCTTGAAATAATAAAATAAATGGGAAGCCGCTTAATCCAGGATTAAGTTCCACTGCGGTACTGAAGACACATGCAAGACACACTGATAGGCGAAGGACTAACAGAAAGTACATGATAGATGGTTTCATAGTTTTATGCCATTAAATGGGTAACAGGTCAGAAACTAGGTGGTAATATAACCTGTACGTTATCAACCCTGTAATATGTTTATATGCCTCCAAAATTACGGAAAAGAGATGTCATATTTTCCAATTCTGTCAGTGTACGATATATGTTGTTTCTATACTTATGTATGTGCTTGTGTTGACTGCAGTTATACCATTGTTGTGTGTCCTGGTGAACCGGTTTTCTAATATAAATAAATGATTAAAAAAAAAAAAAATTAATAATCTATCTGGGAGCCAGCCTCCAGGTACCTGAATATTTCCGTCTACCCAACTGGAGGCATATTACAAGTGGAGGGTAGTCAGAAAGTCCCGCTGGAAGATACAAGGCCTCGGACATTTTAGAGAGCACTGGAGCACTACCAAAAGCGAAATATATTCTGGAACCAGATCTGTGGGCTGTGGATAGATGTGAGAAAACTTTGGAGTCAGTATGTTTCCAGCGCCATAGCTCAGTTAGAGCAAAAGTGTCCGCCCATTGAGCGAGATCTGGGGAAGCAGCACGCTGAGGTTTTGAAGAGTCTAGAGTGGGGTCAAGGATGGAATTAAAATCACCAGCAAAAATTATATGCGTAGGATGGGGCTCATTTCTCGCAGATAAAGAAAAGTAAAGTGGGGTCTACTGGTGGGGCAGATAAACATTAACGAAAGCCCAAATAACTGAATGCAGTTCCAGCAATAAAATTATGTACCTGCCATTGGGGTCTAGAATCACTCTTTTTGCTTTACAAGGTAGGGCTTTATTAATAGGGATGGCGACTTCCCATGCGTAGGTAGAATAGGTGGCAAGGAAGGTTTGTCTCACCCAAGATCTATGCAAAGCTAATATCCTACTGCCCGTGAGATGAGTTTCTTGTAGAACAAGGATGTGTGGTTTGGGGGATGCTAAAAATTTGAACAATAAGGAACGTTTAAATTTATTATTCAGGCCTCGTATGTTCCAATATCAGACACAACCATCATGCAATAACTTCAGATAATTAGTGAAGACCATTGCTAAATCTTTCAGTAGTAACCACAGAAAGATTTCCCTAAAGCCTCGTACACATGATCGGTTTTTCTGCAGACAAAACCTTGGACTTTTGTCCGGAGGTGTGTGCCGGGATTTTGTCTTGCATACAAACGGCAAGGAATTGTCAGCCAACAAACACGAACGTAGTGACGTACTGTGGTTTTTTAGCTCTTTAGCACCACCTTTTGCGCTTTTCATTTTGAGCTTTTCAGTTTGTGCTTTTCATTTCATGCTTTTCAGTTCATTTCTGAACAGCCGTTCATCAACCAGCCATGTTGCGGAATCGGAGGAGATAACGTGTTATTTACTATTGTCCTTGGAGATATTGCTTTGACCCAAGTCCAGTCCAGGAACAGGAGAAGGAGGATTTCTTGGACCAAAAATTGGTTGCTTTATTAATCGTGACCAATTATGTCATATGCCTTTGCTGCGGAAGCTCCAGGAGAATAATCCAGATGATTTTCACAATTATCTCCAGATGACAGACCCCTGCTTTCACCAACTCTTGACATTGCTGACCCCCTATAATAAGAAGCAAGACACATGCATGAGGCTTTTATTTTATATTTTTTGGTTGAATAATAATGATTTGATTTGTTATATTTTCTATATTTTTTGGAGGAACTGTTTGGTTACATTCCTATTTACAGATAGCATGTCTAATTTTATTGTGTAGAATAATACGTGGCTATGTGTTTTACTTCAAATGAGAGTTTGGGAGTAGGCAGTTACATTTAAAAAAATACATATAAAATTGACAAGGGACACCAACATAGTTGTTGATCCTAAAAACTACGGGATACGGGATAATGGTGTTGTGAAAACTTGCCCCCCCCCCCCCCAAAAAAAGCATAATAATATTATTCTTGATATCAGTATAAAAAAATCTGTTTGCAATAACTCCATCAGTATCACCAGCAAAGCAGCTTCATTATTATCCCATTAAAGAAGAGAATGTGCGCTGCATTTTGAGATTTCATAATTTGCTGCGTCACGAATGTTAATTCTCCATTATGAACGCTAGTTTACAAGACCGACCGCTTCTGGCTCATCCTTGCTTCCGAGCATGTGTGTTTGTACTTTAGACTTTTGTCCGACAGATTTATGTACACACGCTTGCAAAATCTGACAACAGACATTTGTCCACAAAAAATTTTAAAGCCTGCCATCCAACATTTGTCCGTGGAAAGGAGCGTACAAATTTTCCGCCAACAACCTGTCATCACACATTTCCCAACGGAAAATCCGATCGTGTGTACGTGGCCTTAGTAAACAGTGATATAGAAAATGAAATTAAATGATGGTAAGCAATATTATCAGACAACCGAGCAGTTGTAACCCTAGAAAAGAACAGCCTACTACTTAGCCAACACCCTAACATAACTAGGCTAGCAGTTTCATCCCTAAACACTTGTAAAAATGGGAATCAGGAGCTGATCACCACAGCCCTGCCTTGAACGAGAACAATGCTCGTTCTCATTTAAGCAGACAGGGAAAAAGCAGCAATGCGCATACGCGATGCCGCTAAGCATTAAGGGAATTGTAGTTCACAATCATATCTAATGTAGTGGCAGGGAGCGCGCTACAAGACCCAGAAGCTGTGGCAATGTAAAGGGACTATAAAGGAGGAAGTGCAGAAATGAGGTAAGAAGAAAACAGGGAAAATAAAAATTTTGGCAGAAAATAAATATAAATCACAGATGTATGCAGCATATATATCATATATATGCTAAAATATTTGTACCTTTACAACCCCTTTAAGTTCTGTGGAGTAGGGAAGTTTTCCAGGCCCCTATGGCGAACAACTTCCCTCCAATGCCCATTTTAAGGAAATACAGCCTAGGCAGGCGGGAGAATACAGACTACAGAAGTGACCAACTAAAAATAGCAGGTAGTGTACAGTAAATTAGCATATACTGTTGTCTCCAGCAGTCAGTGTTAAAGAAATGCCATGTGAAAACGTGGGGCAAAAAATAAAAGAAAAAAAAAGGAAAAAAAGGGGAAAAACATTTTTAGGTGATTAGGAGAGCACACCCCAATCCAATGTGAGGAGAGATAGGAATGTCGGTACACAAAAGCAGAGTTTTCAGCAGGAGCATTGTATGTGGGAGGATGTGTGGGAAATGGGTGTTGAAATGCTCACCAAGCATCCCCCCTCTCCTTAGAGTAAGGAGTCAGTTGTCAGTGTCTTCTGGGGAGTCAAAGAACCTCACCGATCCCTCATATGGAACTCTGAGGCGACTTGGGTATAACATACTGTATGGGATACCTTTGGTGTAAAGTTTAGCTTGGATATTGTTGAATGACTTTCTTTTCTTCTGGAGCTCTGCCGAGAAGTCTGGGAACAGATGTACTGCCAAGCTTTGATAGGTGAGATCCAGATGTTTCCTAGCCTCACTCAGGATCTTGTCCCTGCCCTTGAAATTGAAGAACTGGACTAAGAAAGGTCTGGGGGGTCCCTGGGACACGGTGGCCCGTCGGCACTCTATGGGTCCATTCTATCACATAGGTTGGGGAGAGATCATAGAGGTCCAAGAGATATTTAAAGAATGATTCTGCAAACTCTGCTGCGTGTTCCACCTCTGACCCCTCCGGCAGGCCCAGCACCTGGAAATTATTCCTGCACTGCTGATTTTCAGCATCATCCCATTTAGCTGTAAGGGCGTGAATTGTTTGTTGCAGAGATTGCAGGAGCTGATCGTGCTGTGCAGTGGTGTCCTCCATTGCCGCCACGTGGGACTTGGCCTCAGTGAGTCTGCCTCGTTATGGATAAGTCGTTATGGATCATGGTGCACTCAGTAGCCAATTGGTTTATTTTAACATGCATGGAAATTTTTCTCTGTTCAATTGCCTGCAGGATCAGTGCCGTATCTGTGCTCTCTGGTTGAGCAGGGGAGACGGCATAATTTACCTGATCTGCAGAGAGATCCATGTTGGAAAGCAGGGCCCTTAGTCTGTGGGCCAAGATGGCATCTGGACACGCGGTTGCCGGGCTGTTTGTGAGGAGTCTGGGCGGATGAGCGGTGCTTAGATGGCATCGCTGGAAGGGTCTGGGCTGGCTGGCTGAGGGGTTGCTGGAGCCATTGGTATGGCTGGTGGGGAGAATCACTCAAGTAATAGGGCAAAGGAGAGCAGGATTAGGCTCGGTACTGTATGTCATGGAGCTCTTCCCTCAGACGTCCTTTTCACTCAACATTCAGCCACGCTCCAGGACCTTTAATTATATGCTAAAGTAATAGCAAGTAGGGTAATTAATTTGCTTCCAGCAGTAATCCACCCTGATCAATCGGGATTTACAAAGGGGAGACAGACTGCAGATGCCACGTGATGTTTAATTATTATCATACACCATGCAGAAAGCCACAAAGTGCCTTCTTTGCTTTTCTCTTTAGATGCAGAAAAGGCATATGATAGCATTCACTGGCAATATCTATCTTTGACTCTCCAAAAATTTGGATTTGAAGGCCACATAGTATCTGCAATTCTAGCACTATATTCATGCTCATCTGCACAAGTGTATTGCTCAGCTATGCTATCATCTACCTTCCACATACTGAATGGCTCAAGGCAAGGTTGCATGGGCATACATGGGGGGGCAAGGGCAGGCAAGCACCCCCGGGAATTGTGAAGGTGTTGCAGCAGGGTCCACCGCGGTCACCACAGACTTTTTTTTCCGAGTCTGCTGACTGCTGCACCTGTGCTAGCTGCTCTCTGGCATCTGACATCCCTCCCTAACCCCCGGCCTGCCCACTCAAGTGGAGTCAGTGGCGTACCAACTGGGGCGGTTTACCCCGGGTGCCACACACTGGAGCAGTGTCAGGCTGATGCCCCCTGCTCCCCCGTAAGTAAAGCTGTGACAGCAGCATTGTGACAGGGCAGGGAGATCCCAGAGAGGTGAGCTGTGACAGGATACGGGGGTGCCCCAGGTCAGGTGCAGACTGTACCACTACCCGGGTGACATCCATGACCGGCCGCCAGATTGACACAGCGGAGCAGTAGAAAGAAAACACTCTCTCTCCTCCTGTACAGCAGGGGAGAGAGAGACAGTGAGCAGTGATGAATAGAGGAACTGCTGGAGTTAACTTTTTAAGTTAACCAGCAGGTGGTCCTAGCAACCAATCATTAGCTTGTTGATATGAAAAATTAACTCCAACAGTTCACACCCTCTGTTCAGTGCTGTTGTGTCTCCCTCTCTGCATAATTAAGGTAGGAAGGGGCAGAGCTGGGGGGGTTCTGTGTAACATGCAGGGAGTCCATAGCTGGGGGGGTTCTGTGTAACATGCAGGGGGTCCAGAGCTGGGGCATTCTGTGTAACATGCAGGAGGTCCAGAGCTGGAGGGGTTCTGTGTAACATACATGAGGTCCAAAGCTGGGGGGTTCTTTGGAACATGCAGGGGGTCCAAATATGGGGGGGTTCTGTGTAACATGCAGGGGATCCAGAGCTGGGAGGTTCTGTGTACCATGAAAGGGGTCCAGAGCTGGGGGAGGGGGTCTGTGTAACATGCAGGGGGTCCAGAGCTGGGGGGGCTGTGTAATGTGCAGGGGTCCAGAGCTGCGGGGAGGCTGTGTAATATAAAGGGGTCCAGGGGTGAAATTGTGGAGAGGGGTACACAGTAGTGACAAAAAGATATTGGGGAATGCAGAGGTATGCAGGGGCACAGTGGGGTGTTTTTACATTTTAAAGTTTGGGGGGTGCCAGATATAGGATCTGCCCCGGGTGCCAAATGCTCTAGGTATGCCCCTGAGTGGAGTGGCTGATACGCTGCCAGTGCCTAGGCCACTTACTCATCACATACAGGAAATCCGGAAGTGGCATATACCAGTTCCAACAGTGAAGAACCACAGGTAACAGCAGTTAGGAGGAACATTTTGATGTATATACATTGGAAAGTTGGACAGCTATAATTGCTGGAAAGATATATGTGTGTGTTATAAGATAATTAATTAATTCACTTTGTATTGGAAGTTACTCAGGCCAGGCGTACCATGCCCATATAAATAGTTTAGAGAATGTGCATCTTTTTATATTGCAATATATTGCAATACATCTGTTGTGGCCATATATTTTTTTTCCAATAAACTTTTATTGAGTTTTACATATTACAGGTTAAGTAGTCATAGTAAGGAACAGGAACATGTAAATATAAGTATACAGACTAGTTATTATAAGTATAGTCTGGATAGAGAGTTTATGAATAACATTCTATGAGAAAGAAAAAATCATTAACAAAGTGATTACAAACATAGGGTAGAACAGTTGACCTGGAATGGTAGGAGGAGGAGTAGGGTAAGAAAGGGAGGGAGGGGGTACAAGTGGAAGGAAGGACAAGGAGGGATAAGGGAAGAGGGGAAGGAGAGCATCAAGTAGAAGGCTAGTAGTGAGACAGGACATTCAATTCTTAATTCTTACTTCAATTGTTAATTCTTTTTGAGTACCAAAGGACCCATGGGTTCCAGCGAGTTAGTATCTTTGTATGGGATTGTTTGCTGCGTGACAGGAGGGTTTCATAAGTGAAATTGGTTTGTACTAAGTTGGTAACTTCCGTAATGGAGGGAATGTTGTCAGATTTCCAGTTTCTAGTGATTAAGAGTTTGGTAGCTAGGAGGATGTGTGTAATCACTGTTCTTTGGTGTATGGGAAAGTCTTCTATTGTCAGATTAAGAATGGCTAAGTGTGGGGTAATTGTAACTGAGCTATGAAGTATGTCTTGGAGTATGGATTCCACATTTTTCCAAAGCTGGGTTACTTGTGGGCAGGACCAAAGGATGTGGAGGAATGTGCCCGTATGGCCACACTTTCTCCAGCAATCGTGTGAGGTGTGTTTGTGGAATTTGGCCAGTCTAGACAGAGTTAGGTACCATCTCATTAGCATTTTTTGAGTGATTTGCTGTGGCCATATTTTGATCTTGATGAAAACAGCTATACAGTTTGTATGGCTGTTTTCATCAAGATCAAAATATTGCCACAACAGATGTATTGCAATACATTGCAATATAAAAAGATGTACATTCTCTAAGCTATTTATATGGGCATGGTACGCCTGGCGTGAGTAACTTTCAATACAAAGTGAAGATGAATTATCTCTTATATAACACACACATATTACTTTCCAGTGGAAGGATATACTGTATGTGACCTGGCCTGCTCTAAAGGGAGATATACAGTGGGGACGGAAAGTATTCAGACCCCCTTACATTTTTCACTCTTTGTTATATTGTAGCCATTTGCTAAAATCATTTAAGTTCATTTTTTTCCTCATTAATGTACACACAACACCCCATATAGACAGAAAAACACAGAATTGTTGACATTTTTGCAGATTTACTAAAAAAGAAAAATTGAAATATCACATGGTCCTAAGTATTCAGACCTTTTGCTGTGACACTCATATATTTAACTCAGGTGCTGTTCATTTCTTCTGATCATCCTTGAGATGGTTCTACACCTTCATTTGAGTCCAGCTGTGTTTTATTATACTGATTGGACTTGATTAGGAAAGCCACACACTTGTCTATATAAGACCTTACAGCTCACAGTGCAGGTCAGAGCAAATGAGAATCATGAGGTCAAAGGAACTGCCTGAAGATCTCAGAGACAGAATTGTGGCAAGGCACAGATCTGGCCAAGGTTACAAAAAATGCTCCACTTAAGGTTCCTAAGAGCACAGTGGCCTCCATAATGCTTGAATGGAAGACGTTTGGGACAACCAGAACCCTTCCTAGAGCTGGCCGTCCGGACAAACTGAGCTTTCAGGGGAGAAGAGCCTTGGTGAGAGAGGTAAAGAAGAACCAAAGATCACTGTGCCTGAGCTCCAGAGATGCAGTCAGGAGATGGAAGAAAGTTGTAGAAAGTCAACCATCACTGCAGCCCTCCACCAGTCGGGGCTTTATGGCAGAGTGGCTCGATGGAAGCCTCTCCTCAGTGCAAGACACATGAGCCCGCATGGAGTTTGCTAAAAAAAACACCTGAAGGACTCCAAGATGGTGAGAAATAAGATTCTTTGGTCTGATGAGACCAAGATAGAACGTTTTGGCCTTAATTCTAAGCGGTATGTGTGGAGAAAACCAGGCACTGCTCATCACCTGTCCAATACAATCCCAACAGTGAAGCATGGTGGTGGCAGCATCATGCTGTAGGGGTGTTTTTCAGCTGCAGGGACATGACAACTGGTTGTAATCGAGGGAAAGATGAATGCGGCCAAGTACAGGGATATCCTAGATGAAAAACTTCTCCAGAGTGCTCAGGACCTCAGACTGGGCCTAAGGTTTACCTTCAAATAAGACAATGACCATAAGCACACAGCTAAAGTAACGAAGGAGTGGCTTCACAACAACTTAAGAACTAACTGTTCTTGAATGGCCCGGCCAGAGCCCTGACTTAAACCCAATTGAGCATCTCTGGACAGACCTAAAAATGGCTGTCCACCAACGTTTACCATCCAACCTGACAGAACTGGAGAAGATCTGCAAAGAGGAATGGCAGAGGATCCCCAAATCCAGGTGTGAAAAACTTGTTGCATCTTTCCCAAAAAGACTCATGGCTGTATTAGATCAAAAGGGTGCTTCTACTAAATACTGAGCAAAGGGTCTGAATACTTAGGACCATGTGATATTTAAGTTTTTCTTTTTTAATAAATCTGCAAAACTGTCAACAATTCTGTGTTTTTCTGTCAATATGGGGTGCTGTGTGTACATTAATGAGGGAAAAAAATGAACTTAAATGATTTTAGCAATTGGCTGCAATATAACAAAGAGTGAAAAATGTAAGGGGGTCTGAATACTTTCCGTCCCCACTGTATATCTCCCTTTAGAGCAGGCCAGATCACATACAGTATATCCTTCCACTGGAAAGTAATATGTGTGTGTTATATAAGAGATAATTCATCTTCACTTTGTATTGAAAGTTGTATATATATATATATATATATATATATATATATATATATATGAGCATACCTGAGCATATATATATATGAGCATACCTGCGCTTATGACTAAGCCCCTCCCCTTCATGACATTGTTGAGACGGGACGGAGCATGGGTGACCTTAAAATGATGCCCCCCTAAAAAAGTTCTGCAGACGCTCATGCAAGGATGCCCTCTGCCCCCCTCATCTTCAAACTCCTTATGGATCCCTTAGCAGAGACATTTCAGTCCTCTTCGGCCATCTCAGGTGTTAAGCTTGGCCATAAAGAATATAAAATCAACTATTTTGCTGACTACGTCATCTTTCTGTAGACTAACCCTGATCCTTCCCTGGCTGCATTACAAAAATTGTTACTTGACTTTGGATCAATTTCCTATTACAGGGTAAATGATGAGTCCTATATACCAAATCTTGGTTTACATACCTTCTCCAAATCAACCCTTCAAAACCACTATCTTTATATTTGGGATGCAAAATGATTTATCTCACTTGTCCAAATTCACCCTTTCTTGGTCTGGCAGTTTGGCAGCCTTTAAAATGCTCAAATTGCCACAGCTAATATACTTATTCAGGTCACTTCCCATCCCAATACCATATACTTACATGGACTCCAGAGACTACTATAATCCCACCTTAACCACCTGACATCCGGCCGTAGCCGAATGACAGCTACAGCGCGGATGTCAATTCCCAGGAGGTCATCATATGACGGCCTCCCCTTTCCTCGCTCCTCGTGCGCGCTCACGAGCGCGCAACAGGGAAATTCTGTGTTGGCCGTGTCCCTTGGACACAGCCAATCACAGATCGCTGTAAAAGGCCAATCACAGAGGCCATTTTCAGCACAATCGCCATGGCCAATGAGCGATGATCTCAGATGTAAACATTTGAGATCATCTCTCATTGCCGGCTCTCTCTCCTCACACATAGACAGCGTGTGAGGAGAGAGAGATCTGTCAGCGATCTGTGAGTGTTTTACTGTGCGTTTTACTGTGCCTACAGTGCCCACAGTGCCCATCATTACAGTGCCCATCATTACAGTGCTCATCATTACAGTGTCCCATCAGTACAGTGCACCATCAGTACAGTGCCAATCGGTGCCCACCTGTGCCAATCAGTGCCCACCTGTGCCAATCGGTGCCCACCTGTGCCAATTGGTGCCCACCTGTCTGCCCAGCAGTGATCAGTGTCCAGCTGCACATCTGCACAATCAGTGCCCACCTGTGCCACCTCATCAGTGCCCACCTGTGCCACCTCATCAGTGCCCACCTGTGCCAATCAGTGCCCATCTGTGCTGCCTCAGTGCACATCTGTGCAATCAGTGCACATCTGTGCCGCCTCATCAGTGCCCATCTGTGCTGCTCCATCTGTGCCGCCCCATCTGTTCCGCTCCATCTGTGCCACCCCATCTGTGCCGCTCCATCTGTGCCACCCCATCTGTGCCGTCCCATCAGTGCCCAGCTGTGCCACCTCATCAGTGCACATCTGTGCTACCTCATCAGTGCACATCTGTGCCATCTCAGTGCACATCTGTTCCACCTCATCAGTGCCCACCTGTGCCACCTCATCAGTGCCCACCTGTGCCGCCTCATCAGTGCCCACCAGTGCCACCTCATCAGTGCACATCTGCCCATCTGTTCCACCTCATCAGTGTACATCTGTTCCACCTCATCAGTGCACATCTGTTCCACCTCATCAGTGCACATCTGTTCCACCTCATCAGTGCCCCTCTGTGCCACCTCAGTGCCCATCTGTGCTCATCAGTGCCGCCTCATCAGTGCCCATCAGTGCAGGCTTAGCAACCATGTCCAAAAGAAGCTTTTCCGCCGAGGGGGCGTACCAAATACTGTTCCAGGCCGACGAGAGCAACGGGGAGCTCTCTTTTTCGGATTCCCTTTCCGATTCTGAGACATAAATTATGAGCCAGTCCTCAGTAGTGGAACACTGAGTGACTCAGAGGAGGAAGAGATTCGGCCCACCAAACAAAGGTGTTCTGGTGGGGAGGCAGTGGCATCTACCAGCATCGCAGTGCCATCCACCAGCTAGCAGTCCCATCCACCAGCACCGCAGTCCCATCCACCAGCACCGCAGTGCCATCCACCAGCAACGCAGTGCCTCTGCAAGAAAGGCCAAGGACCCATGCCAGCCTTCCCTATGCCCTGCAGAACCCCTTGTGGCTTCCTCCTAATTCAGGAGAAGCCAACATTCCCCCTTTCACTGCCCAGCCAGGAGTCCAGGAGAATTTTTCCCCAATAGATTTTTTTAATTTAATTTTTACCGAAGACATGCTGTCAAATATTGTGGCCCAGTGCAACCTTTATGCACAGCAATTCATTTTGAATAATCCAACGTCCTACTATGCCCGTCCCTATGAGTGGAGAGACCTAACGGTGGATGAGTTGAAGGTTTTTTTAGGGCTCACATTTAACATGGGACTCACAAAAAAACACTTTGCTGTCCTATTGGTCAACCCACCCCCTCCACCACATGCCAGTATTCTCCAAGGTAATGCCCAGAAACAGATACCTCATGATTTTGAGGTATCTTCATTTCAATGACAATACCCAGTGCCCTCCCCGAAATGACCCAAACTATGACAGACTTTTCAAAATTCGGCCACTTTTAAATTATTCTTCTACACTATTCCCCCTGCTGTTTACCCCGGACAAAAACATATGTGTGGATGAGTCCCTTGTTAAGTTTAGTGGCTGGCTTAAAATAAAACAATATATTCCCAGTAAAAGGGCCCGCTATGGAGTGAAGGTATACAAATTATGTGACCGAGTCACAGGTTACTTGTATGCCTTCAAAGTGTACGAAGGGAAGGACACCCAGCTGCAACCCCCTAACTGCCCAGACTACTTGGGATCAAGCGGGAAAATTGTTTGGGACCTCACATACCCCCTACTGGAGAAAGGCTACCACCTGTATGTAGACAACTTCTACACATCTCTGCCCCTGTTCCACAACCTTAATCGGAAGAAGACGCCTGCATATGGTACCATTAAAAAGAACCGGAAGGGCTTTCCTCAAAGTCTGGTCAATAAGAAATTGAGAAAAGGAGAAACGGCAAGTCTACGAAACAACAAAATTTTGGCAGTGAAGTGGAGAGACAAAAGAGATGTGTACATGTTGTCTTCAATCCACGATGATACCTTCATGGAAATCCCCAGAAGAAATGGCCCCATACAGAAACCTAAATGCATCTTTGATTATAATTTGTTTATGGGGGGAGTCGACTTGAATGACCAGATGCTGGAACCATACCTTGCTAAAAGACGGACATACCATTGGTATAAGAAAGTCGCAATTTATTTTTTTCATTTGGCCATCTACAATTCATATGTCATTTATCGTAACTCCACCCAAAACCCCAAACGCTTCCTTGGCTACCAGGAGGAAGTTTTCACTGCCCTTACATTCCTGAACGGCCCACCAGAAAATATCCGATCAGATGTTCTAAGTCGACTCTCCGAACGCCACTTTCCCGATAAAATCCCTCCCAAACCAACAGGCCAACGACGGCAAAAAAAATATAAGGTGTGTACCAGAGCAGGATTCAGAAGAGACACATCTAATTTTTGTGCACAATGTCCTTCTGAACCAGGCCTCTGCGTAGGTGAATGTTTTCGTCGTTACCATACTTCACTAAATTATTAGTGAAGTATGGTAAACGTAAGCCTCCATTCCTGCAATTTACCCTCACACCCATTATGCCACTGCCTCCTCTGTAACTAACCCTTGCTTGTTATTTGACCACACTTCTGCCTAACGATTCTGTACATACCTCTGCCTGATCTGGAACTGACCCTGGACTGTTATTCGACCATGCTTCTGCCTAACGATTCTGCACATACCTCTGCCTGATCTGGAACTGACCCTGGACTGTTATTCGACCATGCTTCTGCCTAACGATTCTGTACATACATCTGCCTGATCTGGAACTGACCTTGGACTGTTTGACCATGATATTTGCCTGCCTCTTGGACTGATCTTGTACCCTGATACTGGACTAGTGGGATTCAACACAGGGGTCTCACATATGTGAGGGGCTCCAGAATTGTTTTTCTGGATGAAGAAAACAATTTTTTTTGTTTTCTCAATCCTAGATTAGGGTCTGGAGACTCGGAGGCTTCAAAGAGATTTGGGTGGGAGAAGCCTCTACCCCTGTCCCCATTCTGTCCCGAACGAGGCCCTACTTCTGCCTGTAGGACTTACTGCCGTCATGCCTCTGCCTGTCGCACTGACCATGGACCTGCCTACTACCAGGACCAATATTTTTGGCACTGCAGACAATATCTCTGCCTGCACCGACCCTGCACTTTATATGGACAGTAACCCTGCCTGCTGCCTGGACAATTGTGTTCGCTGCTGCTGACCAAGTCCCTGCCTGCTGCCTGGACCAGTGCTATCCTCCTGTGTACAACTGTGCTACTACAACCACAAGTAATCTTTTGTTTACACTTTGCTCAGCATAATGTATTTTGGGGTGTAATTCTTGGTATGTGCATGCTATGTGTTTCTTGCATGTTGGATCTCTGTATGTGGCCAGGCTGTGTAGAAGTCTCACACATGTGGTATCGCCATACTCAGGAGGAGTCGCAGAATGTATTTTGGGGTGTCATTTTTGCTATCCAAATGCTATGTGTTGGAAATATCTTATAAACTGACAACTTTATGTAAAAAAAATGCATTTTCATTTTTTCCACATTTTTCAAAAACTTCTGGAAAAAAATGAACCGTTCAAAAGACTCATTATGCCTCATAGATTATACGTTGGGGTGTTAGCTTTCCAAAATGGGGTCATTTTGTGGGTGTATCCATTGTTCTGGTGCTCCAGGGCCTTCAAAAGTGTAATAGGTGGTTGAGAAATGTGATGTGTAATTTATGCTCCTAGAACACCTGATGGTGCTCCATGCATGTTGGGCCTCTGTATGTGGCCAGGCAGTGAAAAAGTCCCACACATGTGGTATCGTAATTCTTAGGAGGAGTAGCGGAATGCATTTTGGGGTGTCATTTTTGCTATCTAAATGCTATGTGTTGGAAATATCTTATAAATGGACAACTTTGTGTAAAAAAAAAAATGCGTTTTCATTTTTTTCCACATTTTCCAAAAACTTCTGGAAAAAAATAAACCGTTCAAAAGACTCATTATGCCTCATAGATTATACGTTGGGGTGTTAGCTTTCCAAAATGGGGTCATTTTGTGGGTGATTCCATTGTCCTGGTGCTCCAGGGCCTTCAAAAGTGTAATAGGTGGTTGAGAAATGTGATGTGTAATTTATGCTCCTAGAACACCTGATGGTGTTCCATGCATGTTGGGCCTCTGTATGTGGCCAGGCAGTGAAAAAGTCACACACATGTGGTATTGTAATACTCAGGAGGAGTAGCAGAATGTATTTTGGGGTGTCATTTGTGGTATACACATGCCATGTGAGAGAAATAAGCTATTACAATGACAATTTTGTGGGAAAAAAAAATCTAAATTTTGCAAAGAATTGTGGGAAAAAAATACAACTTCAAATAACTCAGCATGCCTCTAACTAAATACATTGAAATGTCTACTTTCCAAAAAGGGGTTATTTGGGCATTTGTACTTTCCTGGCTTGTTAGGGTCTCAGAAAATGAGATGTGATAATTTTTTTATGATTTGCACCATAGCTTATAGACTCTAAAACTTTCACACAGACCAAATAATTTCCACAAATTTTTGGTTATTTTTACCAAAGATATGTAGCAGTATAAATTGTGGCCAAAATTTATGAAGAAAAATTACGAATTTGCAAAATTTTATCACAGAAATTAGGAAAAATTCGTTTTTTTTTCAAAATTTTCGGTCTTTTTTCATTTATAGCACAAAAAATAAAAAACCCAGAGGTGATCAAATACCACCAAAATAAAGCTCTATTTGTATGAAAAAAAGGACAAAAAATCATTTGGGTACAGTGTTGCATGACTGAGTAATTGTCATTCAAAGTGTGAGAGCTCTGAAAGCTGAAAATTGGTCTGGATAGGAGGGGGGTTTAAGTGCCTAGTAAGCAAGTGGTTAATGGCACGGCTTAAATCATGGTTTACATCTACCACATTTAGCATCCCCCTCTCTTTAGAATGTAAGCTCCACAAGTGGGGTCCTCCTGTATTGAACTGTATTGTGATTGTGCTGTCCCCCATTTACATTGTAAAGTGCTGCGCAAACTGTTGGCGCTAAATAAATTGTGTATAATAATAATATTATTAAAACGGCATATGGAGGGAAATAGAAGCTCTTCAGGTCCAAGGCATTGATCTCTATAGTTGGCTATTTAGTAACCTCCAAACACTAACTATAGAAAGATCCCTTTTTCCTACTATAGAAGCTATGTGTTCCTCTTTTAAATACTTTCTAACTAAAACGCCCACCGGTACCTCCTCCATACCACTGCCAATCCCGCTTTCCGTCCTTATGATCCTCACACCTAACTTCTCAATGAGGACGTGGATCGAAAAGGGTATTACCCATACCGAGTACCTTTATACCCTCAAACTCTTAAATCAATTGCCATTTTACAAAGAGCGTATAACCTTCCAACCTCAGAATAGTTCAGATAGTTTCAGGCAACACATTGCTTGCTCCACTCTCCGGCCCTTTTCCAACACATTCATAAACAAGGGTGGAAATTGTTAACAGATGAGAACTTGCATACAAAGGGCACACCAGTATGTCATGGCCTGTTACAGAACAAACTACTCTTTACTAAATTAAATCCCCACCTACAATGGGAACATGATATAAGTGCTTTGTTTAGAGATTTCCAATGGTTGGCAGCACTGAATGTCACACTCAAAGCCTCTAAATACTCAAATCTTTTGGAATTGACCCATAAACGTACCCTCCGCTGGTACGAAACGCTGCATGTATTTCAAGAAATAAATTCCTCTGTATCCCCTCTATGCTGGAAAGGATATGGGTCCATTGGTAATATCTACTACATATTTTGGTCATCTGGTAAACTATCTACATATTGGTTGGATGTCTTCCATCTAATTCATGCCATAATCAATCTCCAAATAAACTCTTCCCCAGAACTTTCACTTCAGAACATAGAGAATATCCATTCCCCTCTTAAATACATCCTTCTGCACAGTCTTTTAGCTGCAAGATTAGTAATTGCACGTCATTGGCAGTCTACCTTTACTCCTACCAAACCTGAAGTCAAAGCTTTAACTCATTCACATGGCATAGATAAACACCTATTTGCGTCTAGCAAAGATTGTCTCCATACAGCTCAAATAAAATGGTCTATGTGGCTTTCCTGGTTTGTGAAGCAAAATTATGTAGATTGAATACAAGAGGGTTGTAGCCCTCTTCTGACACTCATTTGTTTTGTTATGTTATTCTAGCTACTAACTTTCCTTCTTTGGGTATTGTTTACTTGAAATCTTTATAGAGCGTATCGTCTTATGATGTGCTAAGGATTATATGCGATTTCTGTGCAACTATTGTTTTTGTGTTTCTATTCCTTTTGTAATGTATACTCTCAAATTCTAATAAAAATGTATTCAGACAAGATGTAATTCTGTTTAGCTTGTTAGTGGGCATGAAGGAGAGTAGATATGTGCGGTTCGTTTTGTTCCGAATTGAAATTCGAAACAAATTTTCATTTTTTCAGAAATTCGGATGTATCCAAATTTCCAAATTACAATAGTACTGAATTGAAACAAATCCGAAATAACGAAAAATAATTTAGACAAAATTCGAATTCAAATAGTTTTCGAATAGTTTTTGAATTCGAATAGTTTTTCAAATTCCAAAGAGAATGAAATAGAATAGAAAATAAAGGAATGAAATAGAAAAAGAAAAAAAAATAGACTAGAAAAGATTATAACAGAAAATAAAATAATAGAATATAATAGAGTAAAACAGAACAAAATAGAAAATAAATATATATATATATATACATACACAGTCAGGTCCATAAATATTGGAACATCGACACAATTCTAATCTTTTTGGCTCTATACACCAGCACAATGGATTTGAAATGAAACGAACAAGATGTGCTTTAACTGCAGACTTTCAGCTTTAATTTGAGGGTATTTACATCCAAATCAGGTGATTGGTGTAGGAATTACAACAATTTGTATATGTGCCTCCCACTTTTTAAGGGACCAAAAGTAATGGGACAATTGGCTGCTCAGCTGTTCCATAGCCAGGTGTGCATTATTCCCTCATTATCCCATTTACAAGGAGCAGAGAAAAGGTCCAGAGTTCATTTCAAGTGTGGTATTTGCATTTGGAATCTGTTGCTATCAACTCTCAATATTAGATCCAAAGAGCTGTCACTATCAGTGAAGCAAGCTATCATTAGGCTGAAAAAACAAAAACAAACCATCAGAGAGATGGCAAAAACATTAGGTGTGGCCAAATCAACTTTTTGGAACATCCTTAAAAAGAAAGAACGCATTGGTGAGCTCAGCAACACCAAAAGACCCAGAAGACCACTGAAAACAACTGTCGTGGATGACAGAAGAATTCTTTCCCTGGTGAAGAAAACACCCTTCACAACAGTTGGCCAGATCAAGAACACTCTCCAGGAGGTAGGTGTATGTGTGTCAACGTCAACAATCAAGAGAAAACTTCACCAGATTGAATACAGAGGGTTCACCAGAAGATGTAAACTCATTGGTGAGCCTCAAAAACAGGAAGGCCAGATTAGAGTTTGCCAAACAACATCTAGGAAGACCTTCACAGTTCTGGAACAACATCCTATGGACAGATGAGACCAAGATTAACTTGTACCAGAGTGATGGGAAGAAAGGAGTATGGAGAAAGAAAGGAACTGCTCATGATCCAAAGCATACCACCTAATCAGTGAAGCATCGTGGTGGTAGTGTCATGGTGTGGGCATGTATGGCTGCCAATGGAACTGGTTCTCTTGTATTTATTGATGATGTGACTTCTGACAAAAGCAGCAGGATGAATTCTGAAGTGTTTCAGGCAATATTATCTGCTCATATTCAGCAAAATGCTTCAGAACTCATTGGACGGCGCTTCACAGTGCAGATGGACAATGACCCGAAGCATAACGCGAAAGCAACCAATGCATTTTTTAAGGGAAAAAAAGTGGAATGTTATGCAATGGCCAAGTCGATCACCTGACCTGAATCCGATTGAGCATGCATTTCACTTGCTGAAGGCAAAACTGAAGGGAAAATGCCTCAAGAACAAGCAGGAACTTAAGACAGTTGCAGTAGAGGCCTGGCAGAGCATCACCAGAGATGAAACCCAGCTTCTGGTAATGTCTATGCATTCCAGACTTCAGGCTGTCATTGACTGCAAAGGATTTGCAACCAAGTTTTAAAAAGTGAAAGTTTGATGGATGATTGTTAATCTGTCCCATTACTTTTGGTCCCGTAAAAAGTGGGAGTCACTGTTGTAATTCCTACACTGTTCACCTGATTTGGATGTAATACCCTCAAATTAAAGCTGAAAGTCTACAGTTAAAGCACATCTTGTTCAGTTCATTTCAAATACATTGTGGTGGTGCATAGAGCCAAAAAGATTAGAATTGTGTCGATGTCCCAATATTTATGGACCTGACTGTATATATATATATATATATATATATATATATATATATATATATATATATATATATATATATATATATATATAAAAATATAATAGCTACAAATAGAGTAGAATAACATAGAAAGAACATAGCCATCTTCTGAAATTCTAATTTCTAATAGGATGCATTTGAATATGAATACATAAGAAAAGAATAGAACAGAAAAAAACAATAGAATAGAATAGACTATAATAGAATAGAAAAGAATAGAATTAAAAAACAATAGAATAGAATAGAAAAAATATACAAATTCTCAAAATTCAAATAGAATCAATTTAAATTTGAATAGAATAGAAAATATTAGATTAGAGTATAATAGAAAATAAGAGAATGGTATAGAAAAAAAAACAAAATTGAATAGAATAGAATAGAATAGCATAGAAAAGATATAACCATCTTCCAAAATTATAATTTCAAATAGAATAAATTTGAATTTAAATAGAAAAGAATAGAATAGAATAGAATAAAAAATAATAGAATAGAAGATAAAATAATAGAAACATAAATAGAAAAGAATAGAATAAACAGAAAAAAATAGAATTAACAAAACAATATAATAGATTAGAATAGGAAGAATATAACCATTTCCCAAAATTCAAGTAGAATAAATTCAAATTTGAATAGAATAGAATAGATTAGAATAGGAAGATGGTTATATTCATTCTATTCTATTTGTTTCTGTTGTTTTTTTCTATACTATTGTGTTTTCTATTCTATTCTACTCTGTTCTTTTCTATTCTATTCAAATTCAAATTGATTCTATTTGAATTTTGAAAAATTGTTATACTATTTATATTCTATTCTATTATATTCTATTGTTTTTTTTATTCTATTCTTTTCTATTCTATTTGAATTTCAGAAGATGGTTATAATCTTTCTATTTTATTATATTCTTTTTTATTCTATTAGTTTTCCTTTCTATTATATTCCATTCAATTCTCTTCTGTTTTTTTATTTTCTATCCTATTTTATTCCGGTATACTGTACTCTATTATAATATATTCTTTTATTTTCTGTTATATTCTTTTCTATTCTATTCTATTTTTTTTCTATTCCATTCCTTTATTTTCTATTCTATTTCATCTTGTTTGGAAATTGGAAAACTATTCGAATTCGAAAACTATTCACAATTGATTTGAAAACTTTTTGAATCAATCCAAATTTGAATTTGAAAATTTTGAATCGATTTGAAAACGGATAAACTTAATAAATTACTAAACAAAAATTAAATTAATTAAACACATGTAACTAAACAAATTTATGTAAATAATAAATTGAAACTAAACAAAACACATTTTTTCATTCTGCACATGTCTAGAGGAGAGAGGGAGTGGGATGTCATATAATAATCCCATAGACTGCTCAGGTGTGATCAGGTAAGGAATGCCTAGGGTAGAAATACACTGAAAACTGAGCATTTGCATACAGTATCTTACAGAAGAGAATACACCCCTCACATTTTTGTAAATCATTTATTATATCTTTTCATGTGACATCACTGAAGGAATGACATATTACTACAGTGTAAAGTAGTGAGTGTACAACTTGTATAACGGTATAAATTTGCTGTCCCCTCAAAATAACTCAACACACAGCCATTAATGGCAATAAAAGTGAGTACACCCCTAAGTGAAAATGTTGAAATTGGGCCCAATTAGCCATTTTCCCTCCCCAGTGTCATGTGATTCGTTAGTGTTACAAGGTCTCAGGTGTGAGTGGGAAGCAGGTATGTTAAATTTGGTGTTATCGCTCTCACTCTCTCATACTGGTCACTGGAAGTTCAACGTAGCACCTCATGGCAAAGAACTTTCTGAGGACCTGAAAAAAAGAATTTTTGCGCTACATAAAGATGGCCTAGGCTATAAGAAGATTACCAAGACCCTAAACTGAGCTGCAGCATGGTGGCCAAAACCATACAGTGGTTTAACAGGACAGGTTCAGCGTCATATCCGGAGGTTGTCTTTGGAAAATAAACATATGAGTGTTTTCAGCATTGCTGCAGAAGTTGAAGGGGAGGGGGTCAGCCTGTCAGTGCTCAAACCATACACTGCACACTGCATCAAATTGGTCTGCATGGCTGTCGTCCCAGAAGGAAGCCTTTTCTAAAGATGATGCACAAGAAAGCCCGCAGTTTGCTGAAGACAAGCAGACTAAGGGCATGGATTACTGGATACATGTCCTGTGGTCTGATGAGACCAAGATAAACTTATTTGATTCAGATGTTGTCAAGCGTGAGTGGAGGCAACCAGGTGAGGAGTACAAAGACAAGTGTGTCTTGCCTACAAGCAAGCATGGTGGTGGGAGTGTCATGGTCTGGGGCTGCATGAGTGCTTCTGGCACTCGGGAGCTACAGTTCATATCTATCTATCTATCTATCTATCTATCTATCTATCTATCTATCTATCTATCTATCTATCTATCTATCTATCTATCTATCTATCTATCTATCTATCTATCTGTCTATCTGTCTATCTGTCTATCTATCTATCTGTCTATCTGTCTATCTGTCTGTCTGTCTGTCTGTCTGTCTGTCTGTCTGTCTGTCTGTCTGTCTGTCTGTCTGTCTGTCTGTCTGTCTCTATAGATAGATAAATATAGATATCGATATATGTTTATTTATATATGTGCAAAAAAAATAGAAAAAAAATTTTTTTTTTTTTTTTTTACTTGTCACTTGCGTTGACTGACATTATCTGCAGATGAAGCTTACACTTTTCACTTTTGATCTGCAGATGCATTAAACAGAGTAGATACAAAAGTAAATATGTTACATTATGTCTCTCTACTTTGTGTCTGAACAGCGCAAGACAAGTGTAATGGTCCTTTTTTGTGAGCATCAGATGCTAGAAAGGCAGAAGGACTGGATTGCTACACTCATTTTGGACATGTGAAGCATGTCCAGTGTTCTCATCTAGTTAAACTTCTTTTTTTTGGAAGGGGCACATGCACAGTGGCAGAGAATGGCATTTAATATTGGAGCTTTGCCACCAGCCTGCCATAAAATAGCCATAATTGTAGAATGTACCAATCATCTAGAGACAAAGTTTGATGATCTATTGCAATATGTGCATGTTTTGGAAGAGGAAAATTTTTCTTTGAAACACAATGTCTCCCAAATATAAGGGGGTTTAGGAGTCAATTGGAGACACTGATCTTCACCACTGTTCAGTGAGCTTATTTACAACTTTAGCCTCCAATATCCCCAATATTGACTGGTGCCTAAACTTAATACATAGGTCATTGGGCCCAAAATCACCAGCAGGAGCCGTTTCCATTGAACACTATATTTAGATTTCACTGCTATGTCAGTAAAGAAGCCCTTCTAACGGCTATATGCAACAGACCTACAATTGACTACAAGGGGAAACATTATGAATCTACAGTGACATGTCACCGCTGACCTTTCCTAAACAGCACTCTCTAATGCCCCGTACACACGGTCAGATTTTCAGATGGAAAATGTGTGATAGGACCTTGTTGTCGGAAATTCTGACCGTGTGTAGGCTCCATCACACATTTTCCATCGGATTTTCCGACACACAAAGTTTGAGAGCAGGATATAAAATTTTCCGACAACAAAATCCGTTGTCGGAAATTCCGATCGTGTGTACACAAATCCAATGGACAAAGTGCCACGCATGCTCAGAATAAATAAAGAGATGAAAGCTATTGGCCACTGCCCCGTTTATAGTCCTGACGTACGTGTTTTACATCACCATGTTTAGAACGATCGGATTTTCCAACAACTTTGTGTGACCATGTGTATGCAAGACAAGTTTGAGCCAACATCCGTCGGAAAAACTCCTAGGATTTCGTTGTCGGAATGTCCGAACAAAGTCCGACCGTGTGTACGGGGCATAAGACCCATAACCTCACACCTATAGCAACATCAGGTGTCTGTAGTGATGTAGTGATGGGATGATGATACTTAATTATTTAGTTATTATTATAATGTGAATAACTTCCAGCAGCAACTGAATTCTTCCAGGGAGATGCATTTATTGAAACTTCAGACAGAACAAAGTCCATGAGATACTTGCAACAGATGACAAAATCCAACAGAGTAAATATTAAATAGGTGACAGGCTATTTGTGCAGCATTCATACACCTTCAGAGAACACAGTTTCTTCTGTCGCCTTCATGGAGAATGACAAGACTGATTGCCAGCCTAAATCGTCCCCCTGAAATATGAGTACACTGGGGGGGGGGTTCTGCTAGGTCAACCCAAAATACTCTTTGTTCTTATTGTTACCCCCTCAAGTCTAATTACCATTAGGCATGAGCTTCGTGTTCGAGTCGAACCCATGTTCGATTCGAACATCGTCTGTTCGCCCGTTCGCCGAATTGCGAACGATATGGGCCGTTCATGCAAAATTTGTGTAGCGCGTCACGGCCCATAATTCACTGAGGCGTCACAGTGCATTGCTGGCTGATGATTGGCGAAGCATGCACTATGACCCGCATGCTTGGTCAATCACAGCGCCGTCTGAACAGAGAGCCATAATTGGCCAAAGCCAAGGAGGCTTTGGCCAATTATGGTTCAGGGGATTTAGTACACACCCCACACTATATAAGGCCACCTGCACGGCGGCCCTGTGTAGTGTGTGTTGCGGCGTTGAGAGAGAGATAGTTAGACAGAGAGACAGTGTCATTTGATTTAAGTTAGATAGATTAGGCAGGACAGTCAGTGAGTTAGCTGCACTTACAGTGTATTGTGTGTATATATGCATCCCAGGTGTTGTGTATATATATATATATATATATATATATATATATATATATATATATATACACTGTATTCAGTTTAGCTAGATCCGTTCCTGTTATCTTACTACTGACAGGCAGGCTTGTGTTGTTACAGTAATTACAGCTACCTGACGAAAATTGCTGGTGTTCTTTTGATCCTATTAGTACCACAGTCAGGCAGCTAGACTATTTACAGTTAGTGTAGTGCGTCCTCCTCACAGTGTTCAGTTAAAGCTACAAGTTAGTTTAGTGAGACCTCTGCACAGTGTTCAGCTAAAGCTACAAGTTAGTGTAGTGCGTCCTCTGAACAGTGTTCAGCTAAAGCTACAAGTTAGTGTAGTGCACAGTGTTCAGCTAAAGCTACAAGTTAGGGTAGTGCGTCCTCTGCACAGTGTTCAGCTAAAGCTACAAGTTAGTGTAGTGCATCCTCCTCACAGTGTTCAGCTAAAACTACAAGTTAGTGTAGTGCGACCTCTGCACAGTGTTCAGCTAAATAAGCTACAAGTTAGTGTAGTACGTCCTTGTAATGGAAATTTGTAAGTTCTGTATATAATGTATTGTATTTTGTATGTATTGCACACTGCCCTCACTGTGCACACGGCACTAATAATGTTTTCAGTAAATGTTTACATTCTTTTGAGTCCTGATTAGAATAAGCCTGTCTATGTAACGCCCCTTGTTACCATAAACGTACAATTGTAATATTAATGTGATACCTACGTAATCATGTGCATAAAAACCTTCAATTGCGTCATAATAAAGCAGAACAGTAATTTGGAAAGATGCTGAGCGTATCTTTTGTGTCTGTTCCCTACTGCAGTAGTTATTATTAATTTGGAACCACTAATCAATATGAGGATAGGAGTTGCCTATCATCAATTCAACCGAGTCAGCATGGCGAGCTTTGCCTTAGGAGGGGATTCCAGGTGACCCTGAGTATCCGAAACGAGGAGCTTGAGACGATCCGGGAATTTCTGATAATCAGCCGGCTGAGGTAAGCCTTTTGCTTACATTTGAGTTATCAGACTTCCTTGATCGGTAAGGCATTTTCGGGACAAGGGGTACCTATTTTACTCCCCTTAATCGAACTGTATTGATTGGTGGTTATATGTTATGTTGTCCCTGTCTATTGTCCATCGGAGTGTTATAGATAAGAAAGGGAAGAATAGTGCTGTTCACAGGTATATGTAGTACATCTGCTAGATAAAGTAGTTTAGAGGCAAGAGGGTATAGGCATATGTAGAGAAGAGAGAAGACTGGCCAGTCATTATGGGCATTGAATTAAGTAAGGGAATGAAGGGTAAGAGACCCTCAAAAATGCCCAGCGCAAGAGGAGCGCTATATATGGACCAAAGGTGCGGTTCCGCCTATACTGAGCCCCTAGATTAATGGTTAGAGTGGACAGGGATCCACATTGGGTAACTGGGTTACCAAAGTCCACAGGGACTAAGAATCACACAGAGTAAACAGCTAGAGAAACAGCTATCTATGTGAGCAGGGTGGATCAAGGGTGACATTAACACTAGACAGAAAGGGACATTTTCATGTTAAGTTGTGGGATGAATTTGGGGTCAGGCACTACAACTATTAGAGTCAGAAACAGAGAAATGAGAGGTAAAACAGAATACTTTATATGTTGTCAGAGAGAGAAGATGGGATGAGCACTGTGGCTCCCCAACTGATCATAGAATCATAGAAGCTAGATATAAAAGTTATTTAAACAAAATAAGGAAAGCAGAATTTAGGCAGGGAAATATTAAAGAGTTAAAAGAAAGTGAGAGAATGATATGCATGTGTTGTGTACAAATGGGAAAAATGTGAGCGATTTTAGAGAGATATTGGTGTGTGTGCGAATGCTGGGACCTTTAGTTCTATTGCTTGTGTGTGTCATGTACGCAGATGTGACCCCCTCCTTTGTGCTCTCATGAAAGAAATGTGGCTAGGATGAGAGGTTAGTGATAAGCTGGAAGGACATCATGCCAATTCCAGTTTTTTAGACAAAACATTTATAACAAAATGTGCCGGGTTAACGAATCTAATGGTAAACAATGTGATCACAATTATTTTGAATCTGTTTTCCAAACATGGTAAAATGAAGGTTACATTTAACCGTGTATTACACAAATTGAATATCCTTTGATAGTGGAAACAGTGCATTTAAAAAAGGGAAATTAAGTAAATTTAAGTAATAATGAGTATTAATTTCTAATATGAGTTTAACAATTATATAGATATAATGAAACTGGTTTAGACAACCTTTGGTTGGAAATGAAATCCAGGTTATTGGGGAAATTTGTAATGAATGAGATTAGTTTAGATTAAGATAACAATTTTGTAATTTTACATTTATTCAATAAGCCCTTATTGAGAGAAAAAAAGATTAAGATGAGGTTGTTATTTGGAATAAAGCTGCCATAATATTTAACAAAGCCAAGATGGATGGGATACATAAGAAGTTTTTCTACAAAAATGAAATTTCAAGGTTCTTGATAATAACTTGATGTCAGTCCATGATGTGAGAGTTGTTATAAATAAAATTTAAATATAACAGACCCATCACATCAAGTCCACACACCCTGTTAGGATAGATGCCACCTGCAGCCAGTTGTTTTATAGTTTTTGATGCTTTCTGGTCCATCATACAGATTGTTGGTCTTTTTGTTTTTATTTAATTTTATTTTTGAAATCCAAAGCAGAATGTGTGGATTGTGAAATGATGTGCCCATTTTTCTTGTAAGTGCAGTGGTATAAGCAGAAGAATATTTGGGATTTATGGGCATCTCTCCATGACCGCAGGGTATTGTTATCATTTATTATAATATTGCCAGGAAAAAGTTGTCTTTTGAAACATGAAACTGGAGTTCTTACACAAATAGTGTGATAGAAAACAAGACATTGTAATATATTTATGCAAGCTGGACCCAGTAATGAAGGGTTCATCCCGATATATCAGAGCTGTAGCTTTTATGCAAAGGTGCTATTAGACAAAGTTAGATATTGTTTTGGTCAAACATTTAATTTTTTAATGGTCCGACATTCTGTGCAGCAAATATACAGCTAACTAAATGTTTGTTTAATGAAAGGTTTAAAATATGAGTTTGTTTATGTACAAATCTAACAATGAAAAATGCGTACATTTATTCAAGAGAAAGGAAGACACATGTGTTAAATTGATGGTGTAGGAATCAGCTGCTGTGAGCCCAGTGCGGGACACACTCCCTGAAGACCCAGATATTTAATTTTTTGTAGATTTGAGTATGCAGTTTATCACCCAGAAGGATACTCTGTATTCAAAGTCATTGGATCCTTTTTCCCCAGCTCAAGAAACAGAGCTCCATGTTTTAGCAAAGCCTGTGAGCTATAAAAAGAGTGTATATTTATATAGATAGTCGAGATATAGAGAGCTTTTGGTTCCATTTAAAGGGCCAGAAGTTTGTTTTTACTTCGGCAGGTAAACCAACCAAGCATGCCAAGTTAATTTGATCGGCTGTTTTCAGCCTTCCAGCTTCTTGCTGAGGTAGCCATATTAACTTTCACACATGGAAGCAGACCAGGTGACTAAGGATGCTGCATTTACAGCCCCGGACACTTGATGGGTCTGTGCAACTCACAAATTCCACCCTAGTTCTGGCCCAGTATAGCTGGGATTAATAATTCAACTTTAAGGACCCCAGAACGAGAAGAACAAGTGGTCCACAGGGGGCAACTTCTTATGAAACAGGACTTTGGAAAAGGTGATCAGTTATGTCTGCCAGCCACTCTTTTCCCTTCAGCTTGACACATGGACCGTGTCATCAGTCACAAGCAGTTATGGCTGCCTTAGTAAATGAGCGTGGGATAGAGCCAGGGTTCACCACAGTTGTTTTACTAACATACCACTTCTTGTTTTACCTGTTACCAAAGGTGTTACCAAAAGCTGAACATCCCTCCCAGAGATTACAAAAAGATATATCCAGATGCCCAAGTTAGGATCTTACGAGTATGCATTTTGTCTGTATGGACATGTTTTTTGGATGTCCAGTGGCAAATGCTACTGCAAAGGCCACAGTAAAAAGTGTTATCAGAAGTAGTTTGTAAGTACAGAGTGCCAGAAAGTACAGAGAGTAACAGAGGAAATCATTTTTTATAGGAGAGTCCTTAATAGAAGTTTTGAGGTTTTATTTTTACACCCCCTACTGTCTACAATGTAGCGGACAAAGTAGAGTAAGAAACTAGAAAACTTTTGCCTGAATGTTTTCTTATATTTTATGAAGCCCCTAAGGGGGATATTGGACTCTCTCCCTATGGGATTTGGTTTGGGAGTGTGTTACTCACTTGCTTATATTTTGTCTCAGCAGCTGAAGTCCTTCATTCGGATCTCATAGAGAATGTTGCTGATCTTTTAAGGTTTTTGACAAACTCATTTATGTGTTTTCTCCCCAATTCCAGATCCTAAAAGTTTGGAAGGATCTAAAACTAAAGCCAGGTGACTTGTGGATTTTTAAGAGACATTTATATATAAGGAAATGTTTGGAGACTCAATACAGCATCTATTTCATGTACAGTTTTTGCAAAACTTGAAGGAAAAGTCACCTGGATCCACACCAGACACTGCAAAAATGACTAAATTAAAGAAATCTCTGAGTTTGATTTGTTTCCCTCTTGTGATCACAGTCTAGGGTACTTTTTGATTCAGTTACTTTAATTGTAAGGGATATATATATATTTGAAAAATAGTTTAGCCATGTTGAAGTCATATTTGTCTTTTGTACGTCTTCCATTTTATGTAGAATTGTCTGTGTTTACATATGCTGATAAGTCAGCATGCCAACAATTAAGCTAGAAGGCCATTCTGGCCACAGGAGTGTACAGCCAGTACTCTGTAAATATGTCTTATCAATCATTTGTTTTTCACAATGAAAAGTCATTTTGTAATGAAAAAGTTGCTCAGCTATTATTTTCTCCACAATGGAGTTTTTTGCCTCTTTGGCCAGGACTACCTCCACCTAAGCGTGTGGAGGTTTCAGGTTAAAGGTGATAGCAGGTATGGTTAGTGATCAAAATATTGATCAAAAGAGGGGAGACTGTAATGGAAATTTGTAAGTTCTGTATATAATTGTATTGTATTTTGTATGTATTGCACACTGCCCTCACTGTGCACACGGCACTAATAATGTTTTCAGTAAATGTTTACATTCTTTTGAGTCCTGATTAGAATAAGCCTGTCTATGTAACGCCCCTTGTTACCATAAACGTACAATTGTAATATTAATGTGATACCTACGTAATCATGTGCATAAAAACCTTCAATTGCGTCATAATAAAGCAGAACAGTAATTTGGAAAGATGCTGAGCGTATCTTTTGTGTCTGTTCCCTACTGCAGTAGTTATTATTAATTTGGAACCACTAATCAATATGAGGATAGGAGTTGCCTATCATCAATTCAACCGAGTCAGTCCTTCTCACAGTGTTCAGCTAAAACTACAAGTTAGTGTAGTGCGACCTTTGCACAGTGTTCAGCTAAAACTACAAGTTAGTGTAGAGCGTCCTCCTCACAGTGTTCAGCTAAAGCTACAAGTTAATGTAGTGCACAGTGTTCAGCTAAAGTTACAAGTTAGTGTAGTGTGTTCTCTAAACAGTGTTCAGCTAAAGCTACAAGTTAGTGTAATGCGTCCTCCTCACAGTGTTCAGCTAAAACTACAAGTTAGTGTAGTGTGACCTCTGCACAGTGTTCAGCTAAAGCTACCTGTAGAAGGTTGGTGGTGTTTTCCTGATCCTATCACTACCGCAGGCAGCTAAATGAGCTACAAGTTAGTTTTTTGCGAGCTCTGCACAGTGTTCAGCTAAAGCTACCTGTAGAAGGTTGGTGGTGTTTTCCTGATCCTATCACTACCGCAGGCAGCTAAATAAGCTACAAGTTAGTTTTTTGCAAGCTCTGCACAGTGTTCAGCTAAAGCTACCTGTAGAAGGTTGGTGGTGTTTTCCTGATCCTATTACTACCGCAGGCAGCTAAAACTACAAGTTCGTTTTTTGCGAACTCTGCACAGTGTTCAGCTAAAGCTACCTGTAGAAGGTTGGTGGTGTTTTCCTGATCCTATCACTACCGCAGGCAGCTAAATAAGCTACAAGTTAGTTTTTTGCGAGCTCTGCACAGTGTTCAGCTAAAGCTACCTGTAGAAGGTTGGTGGTGTTTTCCTGATCCTATCACTATCGCAGGCAGCTAAATAAACCACAAGTTAGTTTTTTGCAAGCTCTGTACAGTGTTCAGCTAAAGCTACCTGTAAAAGGTTGGTGGTGTTTTCCTGATCCTATCACTACCGCAGGCAGCAAAATAAGCTACAAGTCAGTTTTTTGCGAGCTCTGCACAGTGTTCAGCTAAAACTACCTGTAGAAGGTTGGTGGTGTTTTCCTGATCCCATCACTACCACAGGTAGCTAAATTATTTACACGTTAGTGTAGTGCGACCTCTGCACAGTGTTCAGCTAAAGCTACCTGTAGAAGGTTGGTGGTGTTCTCATACTACAGGCAGGCAGTTGATTTTGCTAGCTGCAGTATCAGTATATATATATATATATATATATATATATATAGATATATATATCTATATATATATCTATATATATATATATATATATATATATATATATATATATATATATATATATATATATATATCCCAGCTTAGTGCAGATACAGGCCATTAGTATGTCTGGAAGGCCAACAAGGAGAGGAAGACAGTCACAAGCCAATAAAAGAGGGCAAGCAGGCTCTGTGTCTAGACAGCAATCTGGCAGTCATGCTCCCCCTGCTGCAGCATACTGCCAGGTTTGCTCCAGTGATGAGGAGGGAGGGGATGATGAGGTCACTGACTCAACATGGGTGCCTGATAGGAGAGAGGAGGAGGAGGAGGAGGCACATCACCAACGAGGCAGGATGCCCTCCAGGGGCCAGCCTAAGGGCAGCACACTGACTGCATCACACCGCAAAGCTCTGCATGTGCAGGGCACTGCTGTCTCTGCACATTATTCTAAAAGTTCTTTGGTGTGGGCCTCTTATGAGATGAGTGCATCAGATCGCACCGCTGCTATTTGCAACATATGTCTCAAGCGTACCTAGCGTGGCCAAAACATCTCCCGCTTGGGCACCACATGCTTGACCAGACATAAATTGACCTGCCATCCAGTTCATTGGCAAGCATATCTAAAAGACCCACACCAAAGAACAAAGAGGACCTCTACTTGCTCCTCATCAGTTGAGATCTCCAACCCCACTATACCTTCAGTCCTCTCTGAGACCTGCACTGAGAGGAATGAAGGTGTAGAATTAGGTGTGTCACAGCCAAGTACTTGTGGGCAATCTGCTTTCAGTACACCTATGTCAGATTGTACCAGGCAAATTTCCCTGCCCCAGCTGCTGCACCGCCGAACGAAGTTCACTCCCAGCCATCCACATGCCCAACGGTTGAATGCTAGCTTGGCAAAATTGCTAGCACTTCAACTGCTACCTTTTCAGTTGGTAGACTCTGCCCCCTTCTGTGAGTTTGTGGAATGTGCGGTTCCTCAGTGGCAGGTACCCAAATGCCACTTTTTCTCACGGAAGGCGATTCTGGCTCTCTACCGGCATGTGGAAGGCTATGTCTTGGCCTCGCTGGACAGGGCGGTCAGCGGTAGGGTGCATATTACCGCTGACTCATGGTCCAGCAGGCATGGACAGAGACGTTACCTAAGTTTTGCGGTGCATTGGGTCACTATGCTGGCGGCTGGGAAGGATGCAGGACAAGGTGCAGTAGTGTTGGAGGTTGTTCCACCACCACACCTCCAAAATGCCACTACTAATGATTGTGACACACCTCTCTCCTCCACCCCCTCCTCTTCTTCTTCCTCCATGGCCTCTTCCTGTGCTTTGTCCTCGGAACGAGCGGTGCTCCGTAGGCATTCAAGGGGCTACGCAAGTACGCAGGCCAAAATATGCCATGTGGTGCTTGAGCTGGTGTGCTTGGGGGACAGGAGCCACACTGGGGCAGAGGTTCTGTCAGCTCTGCAGGGGCAGGTTCAGAGGTGGTTGATGATACGCCAACGTAAGGCAGGAATGGTGGTTTGCGACAATGGCACCAATCTCCTCTCCGCCCTCCGACAGGGACAACTGATCCATGTGCCCTGTTTGGCTCACTTCCTTAACTTGGTGGTGCAGCGGTTCTTGGGCAGGTACCCGGGCTTACAGGATGTCCTAAGGCAGGCCAGGAAAGTCTGTGTGCATTTCCGCCAGTCATATAATGCCAGTGCTCGGCTGGCAGACCTCCAAAAGGAGTTTAACCTGCCCAAGAACTGCCTAATCTGTGACATGCCCACCAGGTGGAACTCAACGTTGGCCATGCTGCAGCGGCTGCACACGCAGCAGAGGGCCATCAATGAGTACCTGTGCGACTATTGCACCACTCCAGTGGGCCATGATCAGGGATGCATGCACTGTCCTGTCACCATTTGAGGAGGCCACGAGGATGGTGAGCAGTAACAGTGCATGCATCAGTGACACTGTCCCCCTTGTCCACGTTTTGGAGCACACGCAGCATGGAATAATGGACAGGGCATTTGAGGCAGAACAGAGGCAGGAAGAGGAGGACTTCCTTAGCTCTCAAGGCCCCCTTTATTCAGACAGTGTTCCTGCGTGCCCGCAGATCACACAGGAAGAGGACGAGGAGGAGGATTGTGTCAGTATGGAGGTGGAGCCTGGCACTCAGCATCATCAGCAGTCTTTAAGGGATCAGTCCCAAGAAACACATGAACTCGTACGTGGCTGGGAGGAGGTGGCTGCAGACCATGTCGTCCTTAGTGACCCAGAGGACTCTGGACCGAATGCCTCAGCAAACCTACGCTGCATGGCCTCCCTGATCCCACAAAGCCTGCGTAAGGATCCTCGTATTCATGGTATCAAGGAGAAGGACCAATACTGGCTGGCAACCCTCCTTGATCCACGTTACAAGGGTAAGGTTGCGGACCTTATCTTGCCATCGCAGAGGGAGCAGAGGATGAAACATCTTCGGGAGGCCTTGCAGAAAGATCTGTGCAACGCATTCCCAGAGACTGAGAGGTTACAATCTCCTGTTTCTGGACAACGTGTTGCTGAGGCTTCGGTCAGTCAAAGAAGGAGCGATGGAGAAGGTGGCCTTCTGACCGATGCGTTCAGATAATTTTTTTGTCCGTAGCCCCAAGGTATGATCGCTTCCAGCAACCATCGCCAGCGTCTGTTTTATATGGTGCAGGAATACCTAGGGGCAAGATCTGACTTGGACACCTTTCCCACCGAAAATCCTCTGGGTTACTGGGTCTTGAGGATGGATCACTAGCCAGAGCTTGCACAGTATGCAATTGAGCTACTGGCCTGTCCTGCATCCAGCATTCTTTTGGAACGCACATTCAGTGCTGCTGGAGGCTTTGTAACCGAACACAGGGTGCGTCTGTCCACCGACTCGGTCGATCGACTGACCTTCATAAAAATGAATCAGTCTTGGATCACCACCAGCTACCAAGCACCTGATGCTGATGTAACCGAATAATTTTTTTTGAAATATCAGATCCTTTCAAAGACTGCCTATGCTGATGCTGAGTGACTATCCTGTTATGCTGAATAATTATCCTCTTCCTCCTCAATGATTATGCTGATAGCTTGTAAGAACATTTTTGGTTCTGGGTGCCGCCACCAGTGCCTAAGGCCCAATTTTTAAGCCCCTGTTTAACAGGGGCATGTAATTACAATTTTTGAAGCAATTCTTTGCAGCAGGGCTAGTTCCTGTGCTCCAACTAGAGTATCTGTGAGGGGTTGCAGTGTTGTGGCACCAGCATCAGTGATAAGTCCCAATTTTTCAGCCCCTGTTTAACAGGGGCATGCAATTACAATTTCTGATGCAATACTTTGCAGCAGGGCTTGTTCCTGCGTTCCAACTAGAGTATCTGTGAGGGGTTGCAGTGTTGTGGCACCAGCACCAGTGCCTAAGGTCCAATTTTTCAGCCCCTGTTTAACAGGGGCATGTAATTACAATTTTTGATGCAGTTCTTTTGCAACAGGGCTTGTTCCTGCGTTCCAAATAGAGTATCTGTGAGGGGTTGCAGTGTTGTGGCACCAGTACCAGTGCCTAAGGCCCAACTTTTCAGCCCCTGTTCAACAGTGACATGTAATTAGAATTCTTGATCTAATATTTCACACCAGGGCCCGTTTCTGCTCCCACCAAGATTAACTGTGAGGACTTACAGTGTTGTGGCACCAACACCACCACCACCACCACCAAAGGCCCAATTTTTCTGCCCCTGTTGAACAGGGGCATGTAATTACAATTCTTGATCTAATATTTCACAGCAGGACCCGTTCCAGCGCCCACCAAGTGTAACTGTGAGAACTTACAGTGTTGTGGCACCAGCACCACCACCACCATCACCAAAGGCCCAATTTTTCTGTCCCTGTTCAACAGGGGCATGTAATTACAATTCTTGATCTAATATTTCACAGCAGGGCCCTGTGAGGGCTTACAGTGTTGAGGCCACAACAACACCTAAGGCCCAAATTTCTGCTGAGTATATAGGGCAGGCCCCTACTTTCAAACATCCAATTTACAAACGACTCCTACTTGCAAACGGAAGGAGACAACAGGAAGTGAGATGAAATCTACCCCATAGGAAGGGAAATTCTCTCCTGTAAGAGTTAATATGGGAAAAAACTTTTCTCCTTTCCACCGATGCTTTATCACCAATCCTTGTTTCACTAAAAACCCCAAATTTTCAAAAAACATTTGTCATTGGGACAAAAAGTGAGGTGAAATCTTCTGAAGAGGAGCACAGACATCACAGGGGTGATAACCCTTCCCTATGCTTTCCAAAAAGCTTTAAAACAGATTTTTTGGCTGGAGCTACACTTTAAAAATGTACCAGTTCAAAGTACAAACAGATTCTACTTAACAACAAACCTACAGTCCCTGTCTTGTTTGCACCGCCTGTATGCTGCTGTTCAAAGTATATAGGGCCTGGTGGCCCCACGCCTTTCTTTTTTTTAATTTGGATGTGGGGTTCCCCTTAATATCCATACAGGACCCAAAGGGCCTGGTAATGGACTGGAGGGTACCCATGCCGTTTGTCTCACTGATTTTCATCCATATTGCCAGGACCCGACATTACATTTAAATTACTTTTTTTCCTTTAAAAATGTCATTTTGTGCAGGGACTGTTCCAAGCACTGGAAACATGCGCCACTTTACAGGCATACTATAGACACCCCCCCCCCCCCAGGTACGATACTTAAAGGAATATTTCACTTTTTTTTTTTTTTTACTTTAAGCATCATTAAAATCACTGATCCCAAAAAACGGCCATTTTTAAAAGTTTTTTTTGCATTGATACATGTCCCCTGGGGCAGGACCCAGGTCCCCAAACCCTTTTAAGACAATACCATTAAAAAAAGCCTTTAAAATGAGCACTTTTGATTTTGAACGTTCGTGCAAATTTTCAGTCCGTTCGCAGGTTCTGGTGCTAACTGAACCGGGGGGTGTTTGGCTTATCCCTAATTACTATCAATAAATACTTCTTCTATGGTCCTTTATTATCCTTAAGTATGTAAGCAATGTATCCTGTGAAATGTTCAATTAGGTTAACAGACCATACCTCACATACCTAGGTAGACTTGCATAAGATTAACATATTAAATGGTCATCAGCTGTCCTATTAATATGTTAAAATTGAGTTGGCTTGGACAACTCAACACTTATCAACTGAATTCTGGGCTGGTCACTGTGTCAATATTGTATTGTATGTGTACATATATAATAATAATATAATATCCTACATAAATTAGGGGGGCGTGGCCTGGCCGGAGACCTGAATGGCAGCATAGTTTGACTGCTCCTGCAACCCGGAAATCAAACCTCACCATTTGGGCACCCTGCACCAGAAACCCAGTATGAACAGATCCACTCAGAGCTCATCTACATCCCGGGCCACCATGGAACCAGGTACTCAGCTGAGTAAGAACATTCCTGAGATTTTTCGGACACAGCGCCAGTCGGCCATCGCGGCCTCTCAGGCCCAGACCCCGAGCTCGCTTAGCGTGACAAGCGGTACACATGCAGGAAGAGAAACCCCCACTTTCGATCTGGCTCGGGATCAGCTCCCAAGCCTGACAGATCTAGAAAGATTCGTCTTAGACATCAAAAGCACTGTTACAGCGGCGATAGCAGAAATAAAGACAGAAATCCAGGCAGTGGCTCACCGCATAGACAACGTGGAGCAAACCACCCAGACACATGCGGCAGCCATTCGGCAAGTCCAGCGCACATATGACACGCAGCTCTCCCAACTATTTGAGCTACACAGGCATGTGGAAGACCTCGACAATCGAGGTAGGAGGCATAATATTAGGGTGAGGGGGGTCCCCGAGAGCATAGACCCAGGATCTCTACAGCAAACCATTTGTGGGATCTTTAATGAGTTAATTGACCGCCCGGCTGACTCACCCATTGACATGGAAAGAGCCCACCGAGCTTTACGCCCACAACCTCGTGAAAACGAACCCCCCAGGGACATTATTTGCTGTGTGGTGAATTTTCCGCTGAAAGAGGAAATCTTAAGGAAAGCAAGAGAAAAAGGCAGAATTATTCACAATGGCGCGGAAATTAAACTATTCCAGGATCTGTCCCAGATAACGCTCCAAAACAGAAGAGCTCTACGCCCCCTGCTGGATGCTCTGCGAGCACGTAATATCCAATATCGCTGGAAATTTCCGTTTGGTCTTTCGGTGTCCACCAGGGGACGCTCCGCCCTGCTAAGAACACCGGAAGAGCTACAGAACTTCTGCTAGCAACTCGATCTTCCTCATATGGAACTTCCGGACTGGTACTCTCTGTACTTCCCCTCGGAGCCATGGATGCCAACCTCGCTGAACCCGACGCCAAAGGCACAGCGGCAAAGATCACGCAGACGGGGAACGGACCCAGGCCCCTCATCCGCCCGATCCTCCCGCTGTGATCTCTACCACCGCAGTCCGGATTCGCCCCCATCGCCCTCGACAAGGAGGGGCCATATGGAGGCTTAGGAATCCTTCTCGGCTTTCCAGTGCTCCCGTTCATAAGTACACAGCCTGACACTACCGGATCCCCTCCTCATATGGATGCGGGACTCCCACCTGACGCACACATCTAATCCTCTCTCTCCAGCCTCATAGCTGTTCCTTACCTCGTCTCCACGGGAACTCTCCCCCTACCCGACAGGACGAACATGAAGAGGACCCAACCACGGATCTCCCCGGCTTTTGACTTTCTACTTTTATGTCTCCCAGGTAAAAAGTTGTTCTTTGAGTATGTCTACGCAATCTATAGCCTGAGTACACAGGAAGGTTTACACCTAGGAAAAAGGTACTTTGATCACCTAACTCAGCGACATGGCATAGACAACTTTACCCCACACGCTTGACTCCCTTGTGACATGATCAGAAGATGCACAACTACCCCCTTTAACTATCGTTCCCGGGTATCTCGGTTTCCACAATATGTTGCTACAGCACGGGACTAAGCCATAAGCCACAGCTCGTTAGCTATGTTTATTTGAGTGGTCAGCCTGCATAATATATATATATATATATATATATTTTTTTTTTTTTTTTTTTTATTTTATGCCTGATTAATTTTATTATCCTTGTTCTCGCGTATCTAGATAAGCCATTACGGAAACAATAGCATGGAAACCTGGGATATATGGGGTGGAGGGGGGGGGAGGGAGAGGGGATAAAAAGGGAAAGGGGGAAGACAAAATGTTGAGCTTCAGTCCTAAACGCCTAACCATCTGCTTGATAGGGTTCCTCCCCTACTGAAGGGGGATTCAGGTATTGACTTTCCCTCTTCTTGGCTCTGGCATCCCAGGTCTCCATGTACTGACCCAAACTGTCTAGCTGTGGTGTTTCATGTTCAATAACAAAGATAGATCCTCCCACCACTACTACGTAAATGTTTAGCAAAGTGATATGTGAGCATGCCCTAGACAGCTTGGGGTCCTTTCCCGGGTTCCCCCAAATCTCGGCCTGTGCCACACCTTCCTTCTGCCCCTCTCCTCTGCCCTGGGCTTTCTCGTCCCCTCGCCCTCCTTTCCTTCTCTCTGTCTCCCTACCCCGCCCTGAGACTTACCCTCCAATAATGCGCTAGAGAGGTAGATTGTGCTTTAATTTGATAACATCCGCTGAACAAACTACTCAGGCTTACCACGAGTATGCACACTGGAAGCAATGTTCTCACTTTATCCTAGTTTGAGTTGGTATCTATCATCTATGATGCAACAGTTTCACTAGATGTATCAAGGTTCTCTTTGTTATATTTGTTATATTTAAAATGATTGATGAAGGTTTCCTTATACCTGTTCTTGCTTACCTTGAGCTCTTAGCAGGGTCACACTATGCACACAGGTAAATGCACCTCCAGTGCATCCTTATCACAATTGCTTTTCTGGTTCCCGGGTGGCAGACATTTGGTGATCCCCGCCCATTCTCTCATCCCCACACAGCGGTCCCATTGGGTCAACTTCTGACATCCCAGATCCTATTCTTCTTTCTTAAGGTGGAATAGAGGTTCTATTTCCATCTCTGGAGTAGTCTGTCTGTCTTTTCCACCCTCTCTCTTCCCCTTTCTCTCTCTCTAGTTTTCTTATCCTCTCTTGACTTTCACTTGCCATCCCCTCCGGGGGTTCTCCCCCTTTTTCTTTATTCTTCCTTTCTTTCTTCTTCCCTTTTTCCCTTTCTATAGTCTTTCTCATCTAACACCCTTAATCTCTCCCTTTTCTCTTGAGGCGGCGTTCACCCCCCCGCCCGCAGCTATACCTTCAGCTCCATAGTCCCGTTCCACTATCTTGCACATAAACATGAACTCTAAACACAAAACAAACTCACCCCTGACATTGAAGTGCATTTCCCTCAACGTGAAGGGTCTTAACCTTCCGGAAAAAAGGTCCAAAGCTCTGTCATCCCTCTCCAAACATGGAGCACACTTTATATACCTACAAGAGACACATTTTCGTTCGGACGCCATTCCTAAACTGTCTAACCATATTTATAACACGGCAATTCATGCCACAAATCCAGACAGTAAGACTAAAGGGGTATCTATATTAATAGCCAAACACGCAAACTTCCATCTTGAAGATTCCCTCATCGACCCTGAAGGTCGATTTCTCTTTCTCAAGGGCACTTACGCCTCTAAGCCCATAACTTTAGCTAACATATACAGCCGAAACGAACACCAGGTCTCTTTCTTTAGAAAAATATGCGACCTTCTAGCCTCATTTCAGAAGGGGCTGGTACTTCTAGGAGGGAATTTTAATGTTCCTTTAAATCCCCTGCTGGACTCCTCGACTTGGACCTCTGCATTGACATATAAATCCTTACGACAGATCAAGATGCAACTTCAAAGCCTAACCCTGCATGACGCCTGGCGTACACTAGCCCCCTCAGTCAAAGACTACACATTTTACTCAGCCCCACACCAAAAATATTCCAGAATTGATTATTTCTTTTTATCCCAGACTGACTTAACGTACCTACTTAAATCTACGATAGAACCCATGTTTTTATCGGACCACCACCCGATTATGATCACGCTTTCTTTCCCAGACACTATTACCAAAACTAAGCTTTGGCGTTTAAACGCCTCTCTGCTTAAAGACCCAACCTCCAGTGACCACATACGCATCCGCATCCAACAGTACTTCACTGAAAACTCTAGTCCTGAAATCTCTCTAATATCCCTTTGGGAGGCCCATAAATGTGTTATCCGAGGCGAACTCATGGCCCTAGCGGCGAAAAACAAAAGGCTACAACAGGAAAGAATTCAAGAGCTTCTTTCCTCGGTTAAAGCCCTTGAAACAACCCACAAACTAACACAAGCACAATCCACCCTTCAAGATCTAATTCAGGCCAGATTTCTCCTTTTGGAGGAACTTGATAAACGAGCTAAACGGCGTTACATTCTTGGCCAGAGGATTTTCTATGAACACGGAAAGAAGTGCGGCCGTCTTTTGGCGCGCACGGTACAATCGTCTAAAAAATCCTCAATAATTCATACTATTCACAATACCGTGGGGAATCCTCTGGTCAAGAACGAAGATATTGCCAAAGAATTTGAGAGTTTCTATTCAAAGCTATATAACCTAAGAACCGATCAAACCACCCAATCTACTCCCGATAAACACCTTGACCTTATTACAGAATTCTTGGCCAACTATAGCTCTAAACCCATAACCCCCCAACAATCACTTGAGCTTGAAAGCCAATTATCCTTGTTAGAATTACAGTCAGCCATGAAACAAATGAAAGTGGGCAAAAGTCCTGGCCCTGATGGATTTTCCCTACAGTATTATAAATCTTTCTCCGAGGTCCTCTCCCCAAGACTGCTCGATACTCTTAATACCCTATCGGATCCCCAGACTAGGCCGGATAGAATGTTAGCTGCCCATATCACTGTGATCCCCAAGGAAGGTAAAGACCCCTCTTCGGTTGCTAACTATAGACCGATCTCTCTCCTCAATGTGGATATCAAGATATACGCAAAAATTCTTGCGAACAGACTGCTCCCTCTTCTACCCGGCCTGGTCTCCTTGGATCAAGTGGGATTTGTCCCTGGCCGTGAAGCCAGGGACAACACCATTCGTACGCTCAACCTCCATCACTGGCTTACACTCTCCAAAACACAAGGCTTCTTTCTGTCACTAGACGCCGAGAAGGCGTTCGACAGAGTGTCCTGGGACTACATGCGAGAAGCTCTCCGGGCCATCGGTCTAGAGAATCGCATGCTCTCTTTCATCATGGCCTTATACTCCGGCCCATCTGCAGCTGTAAAAGTCAACGGACACCTGTCGGACGCCTTCCCCATAAGTAACGGCACGCGCCAAGGTTGCCCACTTTCACCCTTAATTTATATTTTGACCCTGGAACCACTCCTTAATAAGATTCGGCTCAACCCTGACATTCAGGGGGTGACAATGGGGAAGCGAGAGTTTAAAGTCGCTGCTTTCGCTGATGACATCTTACTCTCTCTAAGATCGCCTTGGACCTCATTACCTAACCTCCTCAAAGACTTATCATTTTTCGGTAAAATATCAAATCTTAAAATTAACTACACCAAATCTCATGCCCTCAACATCACCTTACCGGCCCAGGAAGTTGCACATTGTCAAGAAGCTTTCCCCTTCCATTGGGAGAAGAAAGCAATCACCTACCTCGGTATCAAAATCCCCTCAACCCTATCAGAACTCTATACCTTGAACCATCATGCGGCGATCCTAAAAACGCAAACCAACCTCAGGGAGTGGATGGGTTTAAAAGTTTCGTGGTTTGGACGATCTGCCCTGATCAAGATGATTATCCTACCACGTTTGCTATACCTGATACAAGCAGTCCCGATCCTCTTGCCACCAAGCTATTTCTCTATATACCGCAAAGCATGCTCTTCATTCCTATGGAGAGACTCTGCACCTCGCATCAAATTTTCACGCCTCACGTTACCCAAGTCTAGAGGAGGCATCGGCCTGCCAGATCTATATAATTATTATGCTGCCTGCCATCTCACAAGGATCGCTGACTGGAATATCCACTCCTTTAAAAAGGAGTGGGTATCCCTTGAAAATAATTTTTCATCACGACCCTTACACCTTCTGCCTTGGCTACCTCAAAAAAGTTGGCCACAGTCTATAAGGTCCCATCCGCTTATCCTCCCCTCCCTTTTAGTATGTAATAAGGCCGCATGAGAGGGAACATTGACCTCTATCCCGGGCCCCATAACCACTCTAAGAGGGAACTCGGACTTCCCTCCAGGGGACTCTGAGAACTTTCTACAACATGACTGGCCCTTTGAGGATGTCCTAGCCCTTCAGTTCTACTCAGATGGAAAACCTACCCCCCTAGATAACCTCAGAGAGCAGACCAGGAGGGCCTCGCTCCCCTTCTGGACATACAGACAAATTCGTCACTTCCTAGAAACCCAAGCTCACCAATCATGCTGGTTGAGACCCCTCACTCCCTTTGAGTCTCTCTGCCATCGTAAGTCTCCGCAAAGACACTTGATCTCCCTCATATACAATCTTTTATCGGAACACCTAACCCGAACACTTGTACCCTCACAAGAGTCCTGAAACAGAGACTTACAAATACACTTCACAACAGAAGACTGGGATACAATCCATGAATATGCCCATAAAGGCTCGCTAAATGTGGCAATACAGGAAAATTGTTATAAGGTAATTACCAGATGGTATAGAACGCCCTCTCGCCTCCATAAATTCTCGTCGGATATACCCGACACCTGCTGGCGATGTAAGAAGGAAAGGGGTACTATGCTCCATATCTGGTGGGCCTGCGAGAAACTTCAGCCATTTTGGACGGAAGTTCATGAGATCATCACTCAGGTCACTACGTTTAAGCTAGACTATACTCCAGCCCAATACCTCCTACATCACACCTCTCTCTCCAAAAAAGTATACCATAAGTCCTTAGCCATGCACATGGTCAATGCAGCTAGACTATGCATTCCCAAACTATGGCGTTCCACAAGTACCCTAACGATCAGGGAGTGGTTCGCGAGAACCACCAAAATAAAAGACATGGAGGAGTTGATATATATCTCGCAAGACAAAATGCACAAATTCCCAATCACTTGGGCATGTTGGATTCATTATACATCTACTGATAAATACCTTCAGTATACCCGTTAGGGTTGCCCTTCGACCTTGAAATTGAATAACAGGCGGTGCTTGGCAGGCGGGCGGGTGAAGGCGGCCTCTTGACTTCCCTCCCCCCTCTCCATAGCTCTTCCTGCGCCCCCACCCCCCCTTCCCCCCTCTGACTCTTGATCGCTCCTTTTCTTTCTTCTCCGTTTCTACTATTTCTTCTCTTCTTTTCTCTTCTCAACCCTAGTTCGGTCTCTCTATGAGAGCTAGGGATTATAAATGAATATTTTTATCCCTCACTTTCTGATCCCACCTAAGTTGGACACCTTTTTCCACTCGGAGTTTCATCATTTACAGTACCCTACAAGCCTTCAAAGGCGTTATGACGTTTAAGTTGAGTCCCAGGTACATTTTACTGCTGGTTTTCCTCTTCCTAATGGTGCAGGGAGAGGAAACAGGGGGGAGGTGAAAATTGATAATGTGACCCTCTGCCCACAGTCGCTAATGTCTGGGTTTACCCATCAGGCTCCTGGACTCGCCTCTTCAAGTTTTATTTTCCCAGCTTTCTTGTCTGAAGGTACTAATGTTTGTCCTAAGCATGCTGTAACATATGTTGCATGAGGATGCTTTGTATGTTTACTTCTTTATACTTAATAAAATCTTTATGGAAAAAAAAAATATCCTACATAAATTGGCCAACATATTACAACAGTGTCAAAAAGATGGGCTTCCCTTTCAGGCTAATGGTCACCAAGCATGGGTTTCAACACAGCATTCATGATCTTCAAGAAGGTGAAGCTTTTCCTAAAAAACAGGGTCTACCACCACTTCCAGAGGAAGCCTTAATCCTATACCATTCCATATCTAAGTTGATGGCGACCCCCAGCAAGGTCTGGACCCCTGCCAAGTCCAAATCAAAGAGGAATCTCTCAGTTCTCAATGTCTGTCACCTTCAAGACCTCCTACTTGATCTTGATTGGTGAGACATATTATCTACACTATATCACCTCAATCCTTTGGACTTGGGTTCTGGACTCCTTTCCTTTTTTTTGCCTACAATACCTGACCCCTTCTGGGATACCTTCACATAACCATGCAGATTATTCTAGTGTATGTTTTAATTACATTCATGGTCCCACTTAGACTCCCTAAGTTGACCTCTTAGGATTTACAACTTCTAAACACCCCCATTACATTGGAAGAACTCTCTAATGTACAGTAGTTAAGCATCTATCCCTACATTAATCACCAAGACCAGATAGTCTCTCTTATTTATATTACAAGTGCTCTTTTCTATCTTAGCCCCACATTTATTAGATTTATATTGATCCTTACTTAAAGGGGAGATCCCACACCCCCACTCCCTCTATTCTTATATAACAGTAATCCTGAATCCCGGGAAAAACCCAGCTTGCCCAGCAAATTACAAGCGTTTATAGGGAAGGGATTGGCAGTGTGTGTGTAAACACCTGGTCCGTCTTATCCAATAAAGACAACCAAAAAAAAGAAGAACCTATTGCTCAAGGCACGGTAATACCCCTCTGGATTTTATAGGCAGACGAGGTAATGTAGTAAAAAATATAAATTTTATTATAATAAACATACAATAAAAATGCATTAGCAAAGGGGTAGAAATTGCATCTTACATATAAAATGTTTATATAACAAATGACAGTGTACTCAAAGTTACTTTGGTATGAAGCCCAGCTGCCCTGTAGACATCATTGGGCTAGCAAGAACACATACTGCAAATGACGCCTAACATGTTTTGGACTTTGTAGTCCTTCTTTGGAGGCTTATGTCATTTTTTGAGAATCATGAGTATTCTATAATACACGTGTAATAACACATTAGTAAAGTAGTAAACTAGTATATCAATTTATGGGTAATAGTTGAACAAGAAAGAATAGTCAAAACAAATATACATATCTAAAAACGTTTGATGAAAAAGGACAACAAAAGAGACTATACTTATACAGATTACAGGCTAATCACTTTACTTAATTTGGATTATAACATTTTTATGAAGATCCTGGCCAACAGATTGTCTCAGCTTCTACCTTGACTTATTAACAGGGATAAAATAGGCTTTGCATTTTCCAGGCAAGCAAGAGACAATATTAGGCATATAATAGATTTGGTGGACTTAGTGAACAAGTCAGAAACTCCAGCATTGCTTCTGAACTTAGACACTCAAAAAGCATTTGAAGGTTGAGTAAGCCTTTTATGTTTTCCACTTAAAAGCATTTTGGCTTCCATGGACCCTTCCTTCATGCTATTAGAACTTTATATTCCTCTCCGTCCTCTTAATGTGATTGTAAATGATCAACTTGTAAAACAACTCATTCAGTTCAAAATAGAAATGAAAGGCAAAACAGTTTTGTATAGATATAAAAAAAATGTTTTCCCTTTTTTTAAAAATGATCACATTCACTCTTTTCTCAGCTGCATAAGAGCTGGGGGAAGGAGAAGCAGCAGCACACTGAGCTTGCCAGTGAATGGCTGTGCAGCGGATGCGTGTCTGGACAAGTCTGATCATTGGAGGAAAGTACACTGAGTTTCCAGCATAGCTAGAGAACTGACCATGCTGTGCTTTCCTGCCTAGTGTGGTCAGTTTTTACTAGGAAAGCAAGGGGACTAGCGGGAACACCAGGATTTTCATTTAAAGGAAGAAATACAAGGATAACAGGATACTTTCTCACACAAGTACATGGTACAGCAGGCACATATCAAGAATATGAAGTGTTGGGGTAACAAATAGGGATGGGATGAACACCCCAGGTTCAGTTCGCACTAGAATACCTTGAGCAGGTGTTCTAGCGAACATGCAAACCCTATTAAAGTCCATGGGACACGAACATGAAAAATCAAAAGTCCTCATTTCAGAGGCTTATATGCATGTTATTGCCATAAAAAGTGTATGGGGACCTGGGTACTACCCTAGGAGACATGTATCAATGCAAAAATAAAGTTTTTAAATCAATCGTTTTTTCAGGAGCAGTATGTTTAATATTGGCCAAAATCCATACCGACCCTTATCTGAGCATGCAGCCTGGAAGCCAGCATAGGGGGGTGATGAGAAAGCGCCTCCCCATCCTGAACCATACCAGGCCACATGCCCTCATGTTGATTGGAACAAGGGCCTCTTCCTGGCAAACGTGGGTTAAGATCCCACCCCCCCATGTGAATGGGTATCGGGTACATTGTACCCCTTTCCATTCACCAAAAAAGATGTCAAATGTATAAACCACAAGAGACAGTTTTTGACAATTCCTTTATTAAAAAAGGAAAAAAAGTGTCCCACAATGTAAATCTATCGTCAATCACGCCACCTGATGGACCCGAAAAATAGAAATGCTAAGATAAGGGTCTGGTGTGAATTTTAGGGGGACCCCACGCCAATTTTTTTTTTTAATTTTGGCATGGAGTTCCCCTTAAAATCTATGCCAGTCCAAAAGGGCCTGGTATGGATTTTGGGGGGACCCCACATTGTTTTTTTTTAACTTTGGCATGAGTTCCCCTAAAAAAGGAGAATTAATTCCCCTTAACCACTTCAGTACACTGTATTATATACTTTGCACTGCACTATATACACTGCACTGTATTATTTGTATACTACACTGACTGCACTATATATTCTGCACTGTATTATATATAATATATACTACACTGACTGCACTATGTACTCTGCAATGTATTATATACACTACACTGATGGCACTATATACTCTGCAATGTATTATATATACTACATGATCTGACACCTGGCGGATCCCGACTTCCATTATCGCAATGACGCGGTGCCTGGACTGACTTCTGTGACATCAGCAGAAAAGGACTTCAGCCTGCTCTCTTCTGAAAATGTGTCACAGGAGTGCAAAACAAACTGCACTCCTGTGATCCATAGGAGAAGTACAGCAAAATGAGCTTTGGCTGTACTGCTTCTTTAAAGTGGCTCTTAAGTATTGGTTATAGTAAGAGAGGTGGAACACCAGGCATTCTGCACTTTATTATATTTCTTTGGGCAACCCCCATTTAAAAAAAAAAGTTTTTCATATGCAGCCATTTTCACACAGAAGGGGGATTAGATTGACTCCATTTAAAACGTTTGTTACCCCAACAATTTATACTCCTGATATGTGCCTGCTGTACCATGTACTTGTATGATAAAGTACCCTGTTCTCTTTTTATTGCTTTCTTTGTGTGAAATCCCTGGTGTTCCTTCTAATCCACTTGCTTGCCTATTAAAAGCTGACCACACTAAGCAGGAGAGCACACTGCGGTCAGTTCTCCAGCTATGCTGGGAACTCAGTGTGCTCTCCTCCACTGCTCCCCCGCTCGCTGCACAACCACTTGCTGGCAAGTTCAGTGTGCTGCTGCTTCTCCTCTCCCAGCTCTTATGCAGCTGAGAAAAGAGGGAATGTGATCATTTTTTAAAAAGGGAAAAAAAGGTATTTATAAATGTTTTTTTTATATCTATATAAAAATGTTTTGCCTTTCATTTCTATTTAAACTGATTGGGCTGTTTTACAAGGTGATTTTTTACAATCACTTTAATTTTGGGAGATATAAGTAGCTTTTCCTTATTATAAATTGTCATTGACTGTTAATCATATACCAAACTGGGTGTACAGGGCGTGTCTAAACTGTAAGTACCTATAAAACGCAGTGTTGGGGAGCTCACACTTTCTCTTCTTCAGAAGAGGACAGTACATTATCAGTCCATATGTCATCTAAAGTAATAAAACCCTTATGCTCCCAGTAAGAACTGTGTGTAAATTGCTGCAGATGGGGGAATATGGGATTGTGCCAGATTGGATGGTCCAGATTATTATCGCTAAATTCATCTATTATTTTGGCCTCCCTCCATACTGTACGGGCTAGAGTAAAAATCGGCAAACACTGCCTGATTGTGTAAGAGAAAGTATCAAATTTCAATGTCAACATAGAGTCACTTATATTTATTCTATATCGGACAATTCATAAAAAAAATTAATGTATGAGAATCACATCCCAACTCCCCCTCACATAATGATCGACCGATCAATATGTCGCTTATGATGCAAGTCCATATGAATAAATCATTAAAGTTCATCCAAAAATGATAGTCCTTGATAACATAATCAAAAAATATTTTTTTTTAAAAAACAAGAAGTAGTAACAAATAGAAGTTTAGTTGTGCTTATTGCATGATCATAGAAGAATTCAAATAAAAAAAGTCCAGAAAAGAATAGAAACATTTTCTTTAAATTTAGAAATGAAAGACATATCTAGGAAAGAAAATGAAAATTCTTATAAAAAATGTTTTCTTAAGTAATTTACATTAATCAATGTAAACCATTCTAGACTCATCATCCTTTCTGTGTTTACCCATTTTGTTTTTATTCTTACCAATTCTTTTCCCAATTACCTTAAGGCCTCATGTACACTGCTGCTGGTAAACGGATGTTCAGAGGCAGTTGGCTGCTTTTTTCAGCTGCACCTGAACTCATCCAATGTTATCTTATGTGTACATGTACACAGGTTCATTTAATGTCATTTTTAGGCAGTTGAGTTTATAGGCTTTTCTTTGAAGGCAAAAAAATTAGTTCAGATGCCAAAGTTTCTGACGTTTCAGACGCAAAATGCCGCTAAACGCGGCAAAACGCGGTACCGGCATTTTGCTGCAATTTCGTTTATAAGCGTTTTTACAGGTGCCCTATTTTTTAACATTACAAAACTTAAAAATGATAGCAAATGGTGAAAAAACACATTTAAAAAAAAAAATACTTGTAATTGCTAGCTATGCTTCATATACCATTTATATACCCCTAATGAGCATGATCCAATTCAATACACCACTAGCATTGCTATTAGCCAAAGTATAATTGGAATTTACAAAAAAATCGAAAACATTTCCCCAGGGGGTTTTTAAAGCAGCAAAACATTAATTGATAATTGAAAATATAGTAGATCAAATATTTTAAAAAATTCAAATTTGCGATAAGTTTATTGTAAAATACAAACTCTGGTTCATGTTCAACAAACAACAGCATAAAACATCACTCACGGCCAAAAGGCCCCCAGGTGAACATATTGTAGCGTAGAACAATAGCATAACCAAATTGATATCCACATGAATACCCCAATGCATTTCGACCCATTCTGGTCTTCTTCACGGGGATTTAGATTCTAGGAAGATATATCAAAATTAAAATTGGACTTAGGACTTTGAGCAATATGCAAAACATTTGTACAACATTTGAATCATTCAGAACAATGTCTCATTGTATTTGTAAAGGCATATTTACAATTAGGTGGATGATAAAATGAAGGTGCATCGCACAAACCAGGTTGTTTAAAAACATGAAAGTTCAAAGATCCCAAGGATCACACATACCCCATCCGTGCCCTCCAGGCGCATCCACAGTCCATCAGACTTAAAAGGGGCCACACACTTGGACCTGGAGGAGAGGACAGGGAGCAAGGCACCTACCATTAGGTATAAAAAACTTAGTAGGTATTCTGAAAGTATCTAGTGCAGTTGGGCGGTTGCAAACTAGCCCTCACTGCAACAAATAATTATTTATAATAGTCAAACCTATTGATTTTGGTGTGTGGCTTAATAATTGGATTAGTCTAGAATTAGTGTGATAAATGGAGTGAATTTGTATTGAATGGGGTATACTACCCAATTGGGTCAAAATGAGAAAATGAATGTGCTGGGTGTGCCACACGTGATAATGAAGAGTGTGAAAATAATCATGTTGCAAAGCACTATAGGATATATGGTATGGGAGATAAAAATGGTGTAATATAAACCAAAAGTGATAAAAAATTGAAAATGCATATTAGGTGCATGTGAAAAATCCATATATCGATTAATTTAAAATATCGATTAATTTAAACAAAATAGAAAGTGTAAGGAAGGAGTGCAAGTGTAAAAATATTAACTAAGTATCCTACTTTTGGGTTGTGCAGCTCCGGTTACTCCTGCATATGTGTTTTCCCAGCTTTTTAGGTATAATTGGAATTTAACCTATATGTTGTTAGATTTCAACCAGATGACTCCACCATTGAGCTTCACCCCCGACTTGATCAAACATAGTTGCATGACATTTAGGGTAGGGATTAGGGTTAGTGTTTCCTATTAGGGTTAGGGGGTTATGGTTAGGATTTTCAACTTGAAGAACAAGTTTAGGGTTATGGTAAAGGTTATGGTTTCCCATTAGGATTAGGGGTTATGGTTAGGGTTAGAACAAGTTAGGGTTTCGAGTTAGGGTTTCTGGTTAGGATTAGGGGTTAGGGTTGGGTTTCCCATTAGGGTTAGGGGGTTATGTTAGGGTTTTCCCCTTGAAGAACAAGTTAGAGTTAGGGTTTCTGGTTAGGGTAAGGGTTTCCGATTAGGGGTTAGGGTTGGGGTTTCCCATTAGGGTTAGGGGGTTATGGTTAGGGTTTTCCCCTTGAAGAACAAGTTAGGGTTAGGGTTTCTGGTTAGGGTGAGAGTTAGGTTTTCTGGTTAGGGTTAGGGGTTAGGGTTTCCCATTAGGGTTAGGGGGTTATGGTTTTCCCCTTGAAGAACACGTTAGGGTTAGGGTTTCCGGTTAGGGTTGGGGGTTAGGGTTTCCCATTAGAGTTAGGGGATTATGGTTAGGGTTTTCCCCTTGAAGAACAAGTTAGGGTTTCTGTTTAGGGTTAGGGTTTCCAGTTAGGGGTTAGGTTTAGGGTTTCCCATTAGGGTTAGGGGGTTACAGTTAGGGTTTTCCCCTTTAAGAACAAATTAGGGTTAGGGTTTCTGGTTAGGGTTAGAGTTAGGGTTAGGGTTTCCATTAGGGTTAGGGTTTTCCCCTTGAAGAACAAGTTAGGGTTAGGGTTTCCAGTTAGGGGTTAGGGTTTCCCATTATGGTTAGGGGGTTATGGCAAGGGTTAGGGTTTTCCCCTTGAAGAATAAGTTAGTGTTTCTGGATAGGGTTAGGGTTTCCAGTTAGGGTAAGGTTTAGGGGTAAGGATTTCCCATTAGGGTTAGGGGGTTATGGTTAGGGTTTTCCCCTTGAAGAACAAGTTAGGGTTAGGGTTTCCGGTTAGAGGTTAGGGTTAGGGTTTCCCATTAGGGTTAGGGGGTTATGGTAAGGGTTAGGGTTTTCCCCTTGATGAACAAGTTAGTGTTTCTGGATAGGGTTAGGGATTCTGGTTAGGGGTTAGGGTTTCCCATTAGGGTTAGGGGGTTGTGGTTAGGGTTTTCCCCTTGAAGAACAAGTTAGGGTTAGGGTTTCCGGTTAGGGTTAAGGTTTCCGGTTAGGGTTAGGTGTTAGGGTTTCCCATTAGGGTTAGGTGGTAATGGTTAGGGTTTTCCCCTTGAAGAACAAGTTAGGGTTTCCAGTTAGGGTTAGGGTTAGGGTTTCCAGTTAGGGTTAGGGTTTCCGGTTAGGGTTAGGGGTTAGGGTTTCCCATTAGGGTTAGGGGGTTATGGTTTTCCCCTTGAAGAACAAGTTAGGGTTTCCGGTTAGGGTTAGGGTTTACAGTAAGGGGTTAGGGTTTCCCATTAGGGTTAGGGGGTTATAGTTAGGGTTAGTTTTTCCCCTTGAAGAACAAGTTAGTGTTTCTGGTTAGGGTTTCCGATTAGGGTTAGGGGTTAGGGTTTCTCCTTGAAGAACAAGTTAGGGTTAGGGTTTCTGGTTAGGGTTAGGGGTTAGGGTTTCCCATTAGGGTTATGAGGTTATGGTTAGGGTTTCCCCCTTGAAGAACAAGTTAGGGTTTCCGGTTAGGGTTAGGGTTTCCAGTTAGGGTTAGGGTTAGGGATTCCCATTAGGGTTAGGGGGTTATGGTTAGGGTTTTCCCCTTGAAGAACAAGTTAGGGTTAGGATTATTTAAAAATATTTAAAAATTGCAATTAAAATTTGCATAAAAAAAACAAAATAAATTAATTAAAAAAAAATAAACACAAAATTCTAATAATCAATTGCAATTAAAAAATTAAATATATTTAAAAAATTGCAATTAAATTTTTCAGAAAAAAAAAAAACAAAATATATAAATAGAGCTCCAAAGGGATGAAGCTAAGGGGAAAATAATACTGGGAGTATGCTATAGGCCCCCTAACCTGAGGGAGGAAGTGGAGACAGATCTCCTATCACAATTTGAATTAGCAGCAAGGATGGGAAGTGTTATCATAATGGGGGATTTTAATTATCCATGCATAGACTGGGTGGAGCGAACCGCGCATTCATTTAAGGCTCGCCAGTTCCTTAATGTCTTGCAGGACAATTTTATGGGTCAGATGGTAGACGCACCAACTAAAAATAAAACATTACTGGATCTACTGATTACCAACAATACAGACCTGATCATGGATGTGGAAATACGGGGCAATTTAGGTAACAGCGATTACAGGTCAATTTGTTTCAGTATAAATCACACAAATAGGAAACATAAAGGGAATACAAAGACACTGAATTTCAAAAGAGCCAACTTCCCTAAACTACAGTATTATAGAGTAAATGCCACAAAAATGAAAAGAAATAGAATGTTAGTGGGTACCTTCATCCTTCAATTGTAAAGAAATGAGGGGGATTGGGGAGGAATGGCAGGGACTTCTCCAATCAAGTCCTACCTCACCATCCAGAACTAATTGGACTATCACGGTACCTCATAAAGATATACAGATATAGATAAAATTTGGATTTATTCAAAACATAAGCATTAAAAAATCTATACATACATAATATAGATTTAACAGGAGTAAATTACAATACAAAAATTGAAATAACATTTAAAACGCCCACAAGAGTGGTTGAAGGCAGTTTTAGAGTACTTGAGAACATAACCTCGACAGTTTTGCGGTCAAGCCGCTTCTTCAGGAGGTGTCCAAGTAGATTCTCTATAAATCAGATAACCATGATTACATATACAATATAAGAAGATGATATAAGAATAATCGCATAACATTGGAGTAATTGTTAATTTCAAATAAACATGTACACTCACCAACCACTGCCCAATCCGGGCTTAGACGGCACTGTGAGACCAAAGTGGGCATTCCCCCGGGGGCGAGCAAGGGGGGTTTTTTATGGCAGAGTACACTATTATGTAAAGAAGATGAAATATACATTAGGTGTTGGTGTGGGGGGTCAACTAGGGATAAGTGACAGCCACCCAGGTGAAAGGAGTAGGAAATTAGTGGGGGGAAAGAGAAAAAGAGAAAAGAGGGGGAAAAAGAAGAGGAAAAGATGAGAAGAAAAGGAGAAGAAAGGGAAAAGGCAGAAAAAGGAGGACCAGGAAGGGGAGGAGGGGAAGATGGGGGAATTTTGTCCTATAAAATTAAAAATCATTATCTGATTCCATGGTTTGAAATCCAACTCCGATTGGCAGGAGGCGGAGCCTAGCGGAGCAGACATGCATTGTTAGAGCTCCACACCGCTGAGGAGAGAAGAGAAGGACAAAGCGGAGCCTGCAGGCTCAAAAGGTATCCATTTGAACCTTTTTGCCCCAGGGAACAAACTGTGAAAGTTTGGGCAGGAAATATGGTACTGGGAGGAAACCGTGGCAGAAATAAAAATCACCTCACAAAGAGCTCACAGGCACTCACTGCAGCTGAAGCAGCTCCAGTCACCTCACAATATACAGCACCAGGGCGCTCTCACAGACAGAAAATGTCACAGCAAGACTCTCCATTTGAGTCAGATACAGAACAAATCCTCTCACAAACTTCTCCACAAGCCTCCTCAGCATCCCCAGTAATATTATTACAATTTGAAAAGATGCTTCATAAGGCTTTAAAACAAACCTCAGACCAAATAACAAAAAGCCTAACCAAAGAAATAAGAGAGCTGGGAAACCGCACCGCAGCCTTAGAAACACAAATGGATGAAATTGAAATTACAACCCAAGAAAATATAACAGAATTGGAACAATTAAAAAAAGAGAATTTAATACTTCAAACTAAGCTCGAAGATTACGAAAATAGAGCCAGACGTTCAAACTTGCGCATGAGGGGAATACCTGAAACTGTGACAGACCTGCAATCTACTATTACTGCTCTATTACAAGAACTAAAGCCAGATATCCCTATTGAACGTTTAGAACTGGACAGAGTACACAGAGCCCTCACAGCCAAAAAGAAAGATGGACCCCCACGTGATATAATCATAAAATTTCATTATTACAGAACGAAAGAACAAATACTAATTGCTGCAAGAGAAAAAAAGGAACTTAATTTTCAAGGACACAATTATCAAATTTTTGCTGACCTATCCCAACTTACTATTACTAAAAGACAATCCATGAAACCCCAACTAATGGAACTGCAACGCCACAACATTATGTATCAATGGGGCTTCCCCTTTTCAGTCAGATTTAACTACCAAGGTACAATTTACAGAAGCAGATCAGCAGATGAACTACAACAAACCCTTTTAAAATTAAATCTGACAGAACCCACAAGCAGCAACACTCCCACACGCAGAAGAATGGCATCATCTTCACCTTCAGGCAGCACCCAGAAAATTTCAGAACAAAATGGGAATCATCATTCTCACAAAAGAGGCCGTTATGCCACATCATCCATGGACCAAGAAGATTCAATGGACTGACATCCTAATTCCTGATATCTCTTCATTTATTATACTAAGAGATGGTTCTCTATAAAAAAAACCTATATTTATAACTGAATGTAACTGCATTCTGATAGTCACACACTGTGTGGGATCATGTTACATTCCAGTTATATTTCTTATTACTTCTGATTCATATAGCCTTAGAATATATAAGTGAAATAAGGAAATTCTTGTTCAGTTATATATTATCAGGTAATAACAATACATTTATTACTTTTTAGGACAAATATGTTCAATAATCCAGAAGTAATGGAAGCTTTTTCTTTCTTTTCTTAAAACAAATATATTATTACCTAACTAGTTCCTAGAATTATGTTTTTGTTTATTCTAATCTGAAGCAATACAAACTCAATTTTATGAGTTAACATATCTAAACAGTTACATATGAATAAAATATGTAATTGTTTACTCTAAAAGGGTTAAAATCCCAAAATAATTCAAACTATCTTCATCAATACCAAAGTTATTAACAGTACCTTTCTAACTGAATTATTTAGCCTAGGGCAAGACTAACCATATACAACCACCCTGGAATAAATAATTTCAACAAAAACTATATTCTGCACTTCAATTAATGAAACATCATTTTGATGTCTTATGACATAGCACTTCTCTCCTGTAAGCGGAAGATCCGTGTACCCCCATTAGCCCTCCTCATTCTCACAACCATAATATGTGGGAGTGTGACGAAGGCACTTATTCCCCTGAGAGAGATATTTATTCTCTTTCACGGGTAAATTGTGATTACTTGCAAAAAATAATTTATGCAATGTATCATCTAATCTCATATGTTTTTTGTTTACTCTTTACTCCAGAATTCACTGGTTTCTTTTCTATCTATTCATCTCTTCAGTCCACACAGGTTGATCTGCGCAGTCAGCTCTGCATAACAAAAAGTAAGTCAAAACTATTTGATCTATTGCCATGGCACCACTGAATATACTTTCCCTGAATGTTCAGGGAATAAATGTCCCTCAAAAAAGGACCAAAGCCTTCCGTACTTTCCTTAACAAGAAGGCTCACATAGTATGCCTCCAAGAAACACACTTCACCAAAGATTCTACTCCAAAATATATTTCTCCTTTTTATCAACAAATTTACATGGCTTCTGCCTGTACCAAGCAAAGGGGAACTCTAATTGCATTTCACCGATCCACACCATTCACCTTATCATCAGAAGGTAGATACCTGATACTCATGGGTTATATAATGGATACAGCAATCACAGTGATTTCCTACTACGCTCCTAACAAACAACCTACACCATTCCTCTCACATATATTACAAGTGATTAATACACACAAAATAGGAACAGTGATAATGTGTGGGGATTCGAACCAGGTCCTCCTTCCATTTCTAGATAAATCACCTTTTACACCATCCAAAATAACCTCTAGATTACCTTTTTCTCAACTTCTTTCCAAATACAATCTGGTAGATTCGTGGAGAGAAAGTAACCCAATGAAAAAGAAATTCACTTATTTCTCGCACCCTCATCAAACCTTCACCAGAATAGATCATATTTTTCTAACAATAGGAATGATACCAGAAATTATTGCATCAGATATAATTCCGATTCCGTGGTCTGACCATAATGCAGTATACACTACTATAGCCTCAGCCATACCAAAAGCGCATGACCCAACGTGGTACTTAATAATGCTCAAACACCCACTACATCAGATGGCCATTGAACAAGCTTTAAAGGAATACATATCAATTAATAATACAACAGACATCTCCCCAATAACACTGTGGGAAGCTCATAAGCCTGTCTTGCGTGGTACAATACAAAGACAAATGGCACTATTTAAACGGGAACGCAAAAATCTAGCAAAGAAACTAGAACTCAATTTTAATGCAGCCTACATATCATTTCAAGATAATCCATCTCAGAGTACAAAATCTCATCTGGAAAAATCTAGATTGGAATACGATCTATTTCTCACTGAGTCAGTTGATAAATCCCTCAAACGCTCCAAACACAATTTCTACATGAATACAAACAAACCAGGTACATATTTGGCTCGGGCATTAAATTCAACTAACAAATCTTTCAAACCAATAAGTTTGAAATTATCAAAAAATGTTTACACTTGTAATCCAGTTAAAATAGTCCATAAATTTCACTCACATCTCGCAACTTTATACAAGACAAACAATGAATTTAATCCTACAGAGGCTGAATCCTTCTTCTCAAAAATAACCTTACCTGAGTTATCTCAGAATCAAAAAAGCAGTTTGGATGAGCCTATAACTATAGATGAAGTTGCTAACGCCATAAAAGACCTAAAACTTAACAAAAGACCAGGCCCAGACGGCTACTCGGCTTTATACTATAAAACATTTTCAGAAATACTCTCTCCCATTCTCACTGAAACTTTTAACAAACTTCTAGATGGACATTCTTTTCGGCAAGAAACACTAATGGCAATTGTTTGTATGATCCCAAAACCCCTTTCTGATGATACTTCCTGTGTGAATTATCGGCCTATCTCTCTGTTAAACCTTGATATTAAATTATTAGCAAAAATAATAGCAAAACGCCTCAATAGCATTATAGGAAAATTAATACATAGAGATCAAGTAGGCTTCATGCCAAATAGACAGGCAGGCGATAATATACGCAGGGCAGTGTTATTGGCACATATTGCTAAAAAACGGAAAAACCCTTTATGTTTTCTATCTCTCGATATTAAGAGGGCATTTGACACAGTATCCTGGCAATATATGCAATATTCATTACAAAAATGGGGTTTTGGACCCCACTTTTTAACATGGATCAAAGCATTATATAATAAACCCAAAGCCTATATAAAATATGCTGGATACAAATCTGAAGCCTTTAATATCGAAAGAGGTACCCGACAGGGTTGCCCATTATCTCCCTTATTATTTGCCCTTATACTTGAACCCATGGCCCAATACATCAGAACAAACCAAACTATAACTGGCATTGAAGTAGGAGGTATTACACACAAATTATGTATATTTGCAGACGATATATTACTTTTTCTATCATCACCACAGGTCTCTGGTCCTAACTTGATACCAGCTCTTTATGGATTTGCAGCCCTATCTGGCCTTATGATTAATCCTAAGAAATGCCTAGTGCTTAATATTTCACTCACAAACATGGAATTGATCCCGGCTAGGGCTGCACTCCCATTCACATGGGCAGAAAAATCAATCCCATATCTTGGAATTCATTTAACAGCATCTCATTCTGACTTATTCTCAACCAATTATCCTCCTGTATTAAGACAGATCACAAATCTAATAAAACAATGGTCGCAACTTCCTTTATCCTGGATAGGGAAGATTAATGCAATCAAAATGACTATTCTACCCAAATTGCTTTATCTATTCAGAGTCCTCCCTATTCCAATTATATGGGGCTCTTCTAAACCACGTATACCTATACACACACTACATCTTCCCAAAAATAAAGGAGGCCTGGGATACCCTAATTTTACTAACTACTACAGAGCAGCACATTTGGCCAGTCTGTCCAAATACCATGCAAAACAGGAAATCCCATTATGGGTACTTATAGAGGCTTCAGAAAATGACCCTCTATTAATATCAAATTTATTATGGCTTGATCCTAAAGACCGCTTTAAAATTCATAATCCCATAACTAAACACTTCTTATCTCTCTGGGATAAACTAAAAACCAAATATCAGTTACAATCTCCACACAATCCTCTCCTTTCTTTTATCAGAAATCCGGCCTTTTATCTGGCGTGGATCTACCCAAATTCTTTTAAAGCTTGGACAACATCAGGCATTCAGACACTAAATGACTTCATAGCATCTAAATCATTCCTTTCGTTCCCATCGCTTAGAGAAAAATATGATCTACCAAACTCTGAGATATATAGATATCTCCAAATCAAAAATTTCTATACACCATTCCTAAAGGGGGATACACCATTATCCCAATTATCCATTTTTGAATCAATCTGTACAAAAGATCCATTTGCTAAAGGTACAATTTCATCACTTTATAATCAATTATATGGAGTAGCAAATCTTAATAGACCCTCTTACATTCAGAGGTGGGAGGAGGACCTGGGACGAACTTTAGAAGACACGGACTGGTCTAACATATGGCTCACATCTAAGTCATCTTCACCCAACATCTTAGCACTGGAGACAAATTATAAAGTCCTAACTCGCTGGTACCTTGTACCCGCTAGAGTGGCAAAATATTCACCTAATACCTCAGCTCTTTGTTTTCGAGGATGCCCAGAAATAGGCACATATTTACACATATGGTGGACGTGCCCAGTAATCCAAACCTTCTGGAAGGAAGTCTTCGTGATTGCATCTAAAATATTTAAAAAAATAATACAACCAGATCCATATTTAACTTTAATTAATCTAAAACCGGAATGGTTAACACTCTCTCAATTCAAACTTATGATCCAACTAATAACGGCTGCAAAACAAACAGTGGCCAAGGCATGGAAATCTCCTACATTGGTACTAGCAGAAACAATTCACAGAATGAATAATACAATGTCCCATGCTAAGATGGTAGCCATCGATCAAAAATCAAATTCCAAAATTTGAAAAACTTTGGCATCCTTGGATAAAACAACAGTTCCTGTCAAACTTCAATGACTCTGTCCTGTTGCCATGGTAACAGATTAAATGACTTACAGAGACACCCATTCTAAGGATTCAAAGAGAACTAAAAAGAATAATAAACTGACGAGCGGGACAACCTTGTGGACCATACCTCTACCTTTCAACCCTTTTTCTTATTTCTCTTTCCTTTTCTCCACCTTACGATTAAAGCTCATTATCAGAATTTATTTGACCTATATACACTCTACTTGTAAACAATATGTATAGTAGGTATAAATCATTTAAATACCTACAAAAGTAACTAAGGAAATGATATATATCTTTAATTTAGGTTTATGTGAACCCAATGTTTAATATTTGAAATTTCATGATATTTACCTATATAAACCCTACTGTAAAACAATGATCTTACTTTATAGATCCTTGTAAACTTACTTTATGTATCTTTATAACATTGTATACTCAATAAACTTCTTTTGACAAGGAAAAAGAACGCTATACATTATTGTTGGAATCAATTGTTTTTACAATAAATTTTATCTCCATTATCAGTCTGTACTGATTCTAATTAAGACAAGATTTCCCCCTCTTTATCCTGTGACTAAATTAAATCTTGTAAAAAGTAGTCTTACCAGATTATTGTGTTTTTTTATGTTACTGTAGCGCTGGTAGATTTTTATCTACCGCTGATAGGTAAATTTAGTGGGTCGCTTGTTATAGGAAGTTAGATTTGCCTCTGTTCCAGCTTGGCTGACGTTGCATGCAGTTCCACATTGTGTCGGTGGGTGTCGTTGTCACCATCGGCAGGTGTTGGAAAAGCAACGTGTTGAAGCGAATGAGTGCTCCTCTTTCCCGGAGATAACTCGGTAGAGGTGGTCCTCCGAGTTGCATTCTGGGAGAGGGCATTTATGGGACAGACGCCATGTTTTAGGGTTCGTTTTCAGCCACCTGCTGGCCCTCCTGGCCGACAGGTATGCACTAGGAATACCACCTTGTGGTCCTCCGTTCCGGAGGCCCACGTTGCTGCGGAGTGTGGGTGGGCCCAAAGGCCTGTCTGGGGCCTACCACAGCAGCGGAGGAATGGTCCTGAGCTGTCTTTTCTGAGTAAAGAAGCTGGACAACCGAGAAGATACCAGGGAAGGACCCATCATGGAAGGATCATGCAGAGTGCTGGTCTGGAGAGGGGCCTGGTGACTTGGTTGGAGAACGCATTCCGAAGTAATCTTACAGTATAGTACTGCCGGGTTGGCTTAAAGGTTCAAGTACTGTATCTGACATTCACCGCAAACCAATACATCCTGTAGCAGAGGATTGTACAGGTTTTATTCCAGATAAGTCTGTGGCAGAGACTTTTGTTCATGCTACGTGTTGGCTGCTAGGCAAGTGAGAGATGTCTATCCAGACGGGCAGAGAATGAATCCTATAGAAGAAAAGGGACTATTCAATTGCAAGTGTTCAATTACAAAGAATATGCTGGAAGAAATACAACAGAAAGTTATTTGAGCTTCCCTGCAGCTTTCCTACTACCTCTTTCCTGCTACTTCCCTTGTTCGTTTTAATAAAGCATTGGAAAACCTACTCAAGTGTTTGGTGCTTATATCGTCCAGATGTAAACTCAACAGAACCCTAGACCCGGTGCCGGTGAAACAGAGATGTTGAGAGTGAAGGTAACAAGCCTGCCTAAACCAGCAGCTCCACTGAGAGTTATTGCTACATTACACTTATAAATGCTTTAATTTTTCAAAAGAAAAGCCACTAATTTATTTTAGCCTTTCCTATAAATTCTATTTCTGAAAGAAATTTCATCATGTTGAAATAGATTATTTTTGAAACCAACCATGTCTCTCATACAGTATGAGTGAATGAACCACATGCTCTGTCACTCTGACTGCTAAACAAATACATGGCAGTCTTAAGTTCATCTTTCAGTGCAGACACATATACAGAAAGTTTATATTGTCATTCCATTGTGCCAATATTTGGTGCCATCTATACAAGCACAGGGAATTCTTTTCCCGATAAATGTCCATGAAACCATTTGAGTCAAGATGTATCAGCTGACAACCCTTTTTTTTTTACATCCAATTGCCACTAGACTAGACATGTTTGGGGGGGGCAAAAAACTGAAAAAAAACATCAATTGCAGCCACTGTGCTATCAAACTCAACCACTGTGCCATCAAACTCAGCCACTGTGCCCATCAAATGCTGCCACTGTGCCTATCAAATGCAGCCACTGTGCCCATCAAATGCAGCCACTGTGCCCATCAAATGCAGCCACTGTGCCCATTAAATGCTGCCACTGTACCCATCAAATGCAGCCACTGTGCCATCAAATGTTGCCACAGTGCCCATCAGATGCTGACACTCAGCCCATCGAATGCTGCCACTCAGCCCATTGAATGCTGACACTGTGCCCATCCAATGCTGCCATTGTGCCATCCAATGCCACCACTGTGACACCCCCCGCCCGCTCGCCAACTGCTCATCACTTACCCTGTCTTGGTGGGGCAGCAGGTGACGGAGGTGAGTGTGTCCTCTGAGCGTTGTCTTTCACGTGTCTCCTCCCATCCTCTCCTCCCATCAGGCGTACAATCACAGCACCTGTCATTTCAGCCAATCAGGTGACGGGTAACAGACTTGAGCATCTGATTGGCCGAGAGGCGGTTTAGTCTTAGGACAATGAATATCCATTCCCTGTTCTAACACACCTGGGTGAACTGCATACGCCAAGCATGGCGCTCACAGGTCACCTTTTTTTTATGCCAATTATAGCCTATGGCTCTAATCAGGTGCTTCAAAACCCCCCGCCGCTGTAATTCAGACGCCCAACACCCGAAAAGGGGCTGGGTGCCAGAATAGGGAGTGGCAACAGTGGCCATGATTAAATTCATGCAATGCATGAATCTATCCATTGGTCATAGAGGGGGTGGCTGGAGAGAGAGGGCGGCGCCCTTATGGACACACCACCACTGCTCGTTTATCATTTTTATAATTTTTAAAGTTTTTAACTTTTTTTAACATATTTTGTTTGTACATCTGCTAAAAATCATGTACACTGCTTTTTAATATGAATTCTTGATTATAGCAAATAAAAAAAGAAAGGGAAAACCTGCGCTATCAAGCAAAAAATTATTAATATAACTGCAGTTGCAACAAAACCACAAATATCAATGAGGTGAAAAATTACATACAAAGAAAAAATTGTGTGCTTGCATTAGATATTTAAATCTATATTACTACATGATTATCATAAGTAGATAAACAAATAAATAAAAAATAAATAAAAAACACCATCAAAGTTAATTGTGAGTGATTTAGAAAGTCGCTATGCTACAGAGCAAACAGCGACATGTAAGTCAAATACTAATATTGACCATTGCATACATATAAACCAACAATAAAGTTATAAACTGGTGTGCAAAAAAGAAAAAACAAAAAAACAAAGGTTATTCCACCCAAGTGCAAAGTCATAAAGTTCAAAATTGCATCCTGAGTCGCAGGAAAAACACATATCCAAAGTTCATGAATTGCATTCCTTAGTGTGTATAAATATATATATATATAAATAAAAAACACCATCAAAGTTAATTGTGAGTGAATTAGAAAGTCGCTATGCTACAGAGCAAACAGCGACATGTAAGTCAAATACTAATATTGACCATTGCATACATATAAACCAACAATAAAGTTATAAACTGGTGTGCAAAAAAGAAAAAACAAAAAAAAACAAAGGTTATTCCACCCAAGTGCAAAGTCATAAGTGAAAAAGTTCAAAATTGCATCCTGAGTCGCAGGAAAAACACATATCCAAAGTTCATGAATTGTATTCCTTAGTGTGTATAAAGGAATAAGGGGACATGAAGGGACCTCCAACCACCAGTGGATCCGAAGGTTGATAATAGATGTATCCTTACCAGACACGTTGGACCTCCTTTAAAGCAAGGTCTTAGAAGCATGCAGATTTAGCCCTCTGCAGGGACAGTAGATGTCAGCTCACCACACAGCTGGAGATGGTTCCGACACTTCCACATTGATGTAAACACTCCCTTGTTTGGACTCGTAGGTAAAGAAGGGGAGAAAGAAAAAACTCCAATGGTATAGTATGTAAAAAAAGGGGAATTTTATTGCCTCAGACAACTAGGCATCTTTAAAACATCCAAAACTTAAAAACATAAAAGTCGGCAAAATATAAAAACAACAGTGACGCCCGTGCTAGGTTACATGGGGCTCTATGGCGATCTGGCGTACACTGCGTAGCCACGCCCTACATGTTTCGTGATAGGTCACGTCTTCAAAGGGGCACGGGCGACGCAGTGAACCATCGCCATTTATAGTACTTCCTTACATTCAAGCCTCGTTTTCATCTGAGTTTCAATTACAATCTGAGCATGTGCAAAGGATACCAAGCCTCGATATGGCTCCCGTTATAATGCTTCCTCTCTATTCAAGCCTCGTTTTCGTCCAAAGAACGAATTACGATCTGAGCATGTGCAAAGGATACCAAGCCTCGACGTAGCTCGCATTATGAAACGCAAACCAGGAAGCTTGTTCCTGAATGTCATTAGCACACTTTATATGGCCAAAATTTTGTTCTCATCTCAAACTAATATATGTCATCTATTATAGGTCTAAGCAATTAGTTATTTTTGGGTCAAATCGTCCCATTTCACATACTGTAGGACACTACTCCTACAGTAATAGACATTTAGCAACAAAAAAAAGGGGAACATTTTGAAAAGGACGAAAAAATAAATTAAGAAAAAAAAAAAAAACTGCTAAATCTAAACAATATTGCTTGTTCTTTCCTCAGACCACAACTACTGTATTATTGAAAAAAATCTCTATATTTGGGGGTTACATTACTAAGAATCATCATACATTAGTCCTATATTTATGTGTATTACTACATTCAAAGGGCAGCCATATCTCAACATGGTATCCCCATATATTTTTTACAAAACCGACAATATAACCACCCCTAGAAAAAGAGGGAGAGGGGGGAGGGGGGGAGGTTTACAAATTATTCTCCCAAGTGTCGAAATCAATGCGTCCACACACAACATCGTCTAAGCATTGTCAATAAATGCATTAATCTCGACATCTACATTGAGCCCAAAGGGTTTTAAACATTTCATTTTATATATCCACTCCATTTCGAGCTTGGATATAGCTCGTTTTTTCGGACCACCCCTCCATGGTGTCTTGAGTCTATCTATGGCTATGAATTTTGTACCTCTAGGATCTCGCCCATGTACATCCAAATAATGTTTGGATACTGGGTGGCCTATAAACCCTCTTCGGATATTTCCAATGTGCTCGTTCAATCTGACCTGAAGGGGTCGTACTGTATGGCCCATGTATTGTAATCCGCATGGACAGATTAAGAGGTATACTACGTGGGTGGTGGAACAGGTAATAAAGGATTTAATCGAAAAAATCCTCAAAGTGCTGGCAGAATGGAACTGTTTCACTTTACGATCTTTGATGTCATTAATAGTACAAACAGCACAGTTTTTACATTTATAATACCCAACCAAGTTCTGAAAGAACATGGGTTTCCTGATGGGAGGGTCGCAGACACTGGGAGCTATCACTGATCTGATAGAAGGTACTCCTCTGAAAATTACACAAGGTTTCTAAGGAAGTAGAGGGCCTAATACACTGTCATTTTTTATAATATGCAAGTGCTTATACATCAATTTCCTAACCAAGGAATATTGATGAGAGTAGCCTGTTATAAAGGGACAAATGGACTCTTTCCTTTCAGGAATTTCCACCCTACTCTTATCTCTAAGGAGTGACTCTCTATCAACCAACTCCACCTCTCTCATTTTTTCCTCAAGGAAAGGAAATTCATATCCTTTTTCCAAAAACCTCTCAGTAAGTATCTTAGATTGTACTCTAAAGTCATTGATGGTAGAACAATTACGTCTAATACGTAAGTATTGACTTTTAGGGACTGAATCAAGCCACGCTTTATGGTGGCAACTGTCTCTGGGGATAAAGGAATTGCGGTCTGTGGTCACAATTAACTTTGATGGTGTTTTTTATTTATTTTTTATTTATTTGTTTATCTACTTATGATAATCATGTAGTAATATAGATTTAAATATCTAATGCAAGCGCACAATTTTTTCTTTGTATGTAATTTTTCACCTCATTGATATTTGTGGTTTTGTTGCAGCTGCAGTTATATTAATAATTTTTTGCTTGATAGCGCAGGTTTTCTCTTTCTTTTTTTATCCAGTTAGCTTAATATCAAACTACCTGCTGCTCAAGTATGTTGGGCACAAATTCAAATTTGTTGTGGTTAGAATTCACTAATAGTATATTCTAGGTATTTTTTTACGATTATTGTTTTGTTCAAAATGGATGTCTTTGAATACTGCTCTCAACGTATAATAACTAAGGAGGGTGTGTTTGATGCTACTAGTGAACCAGAGGGGGATCTGGGAGGTTTATTCATGAGGCTAAAAAACCTCATGATCTCTGAGATACACACCCAATGGGATGTATTTTTCCTTGAACACTATGTGGCCGAATCAATGGTCCCAAGAAGCCTGCGTTGGGAGGTCAGCCCCCAAAAGGGCGAATCAGATCTTCAAGATTGGTACCAATACTTTAATGAGGCCGGAATTAAGTTCTTGGATTTTCTGATTCCTAGGAAGAAAGCCAAACTTATCAGACTCGACACGGAGATTAAACTTATTAAAGAGAAATTATCCCCTCATAGTAATAGTGAGGAATACAAAGAACGATCCTTTAATCTCAAAAAACTAATAGAAAAGGAAGAGTCTGAACAGAAAAATAAAAAAAGGAAAAAGTTGGCTAGAGACCTGGGTGATTATAGAAATAGGTCTGTCTTTCAGTGGCAAATCAAGATTGCAGGCGAGGAGGCGGGAACCACTGAGAGCATGGACACTTCTGCCCCCCCAAGTCAGAATAGAGGTAGACAGCCGGGAGCGCCAGATAGAATTCTAGCAACCCAGGCCCAATATTCCAATCCCCCTAGACGGGTTTCTTACAGGTCACCGGTAAGACATAATCCTGTCCCTTATCCCCGGCCACCAGTTCATACTCCGAGGGCCAGACCAAAGCCATTTAAAAAGAAGTTTAGGAATCAGAAACCAAGGAATCATACCCAACATAAGGAGGATTATCACCCTCGTGGGTGAACAGGGAGCTATTGTGAGGATCATTACCCTAGTTATCACGATCCCCGGGGTACGCCATACGAGGATGAATATCCCATCCGCACCAAAAATCGATTCCAACCTTTAAGAGATACACATTATCAATACAGGGAGGAGGAAGATTATGGAGGTCCATACTCAGGCAATCATACCCCAAGGAGAGACACATCCAACCGGGATCGCCCCCCTCGACCCCAAAGAGATATGTGGACGGATCAGCACACTCCTAATTATCCACAATGGGAAGAGTATTCCCAATCTCAACATTGGGGTTTTCCCCGAGGAGATCAATACTATCAAAGACCACTAGAAAAAAGAGAGGAGTCAGAGGGGGGAGGAGAACAAGGAGCAAAAAGAAAACGGGTCTAACGGGCCAAAGTATTTTTAACTTGATTAATACCCCCCTGACCCAAGAGGAAACTGCCATCTTGGATAAGGGTTTAAAATTTGCACCCCCCAAGCCACTTAACAAATTTCAAACATATATCGATATTCACAAATACACCAGAAAGTTAAATATCAAAAGGTATCTATTATCTAATCCTATTGGTACCCAAAGTGAATATCTCACTAATAGTAGGCACTCAGGCCTTGCAAACGCATCATTATCTAATCCCCCAGGTGGTCTGCCAGCTTCAATTAGGGTATTTCAAGATGTTCTTTTAAGGGACCTTGACCATTTAAAAATCAAAAATAATAGAATGACCAAGGACCTTGAACAGGGGTTGGACCAACTTTGCAAACGCAAAGACCTTGTCATTAGGCCAGCTGACAAGGGAGGGGGTATTGTAGTACTGAATAAAAGTGATTATTTACAGGAGTTGGACAGGTTAGTGGGAGATTCCACTACTTATACTCTCCTTAAATCCGACCCCCGTATAAAGTACAGGAAGGAATTAGTGGGAATTGTTGATTCCGTGTTTCAATCAGGTATTATCAACAAAAAAGAGAAACAATTTCTGATACCAGTATCCTCACAGATACCTATTATATATTACTTGCCGAAAATCCACAAGAACCCTATACACCCGCCTGGCCGTCCAATTATTAGTGGAATAAATTCCATCACCCTCAAGAGTTGGCAAGTATATCGATGGGTTTCTCCAACCCTTGGTTAGATCATTACCCGCTTACATTAGGGACAGTAAACATACCATTAATCTTTTAAGAGATTGTAGATACAGGGAGGGACATTGGCTGGTAACTGCTGATGTCATGTCCCTGTATACCACGATCCCCCATAAATGGGGTATATCCTCAGTAAAATACTTTCTATACAAGGACCCCTCACTCCCAAGGAGACAAAAGCGGTTTATAATGGAACTTCTTGAATATGCCACCACGCACAACTTTTTTTGGCATAAGAATCAATACTTTTTTCAAACAAAGGGAGTTGCCATGGGGGCGAAGTTCGCCCCCAGCCTGGCTAATTTATTCATGGGGAAATGGGAGGAGGACGTCATCTATGCCCAGAGGAGATCAGAGTTAGTCCTGTGGGCAAGGTACATAGATGACGTCCTCCTCCTGTGGAACGGTACCCATGAATCTCTCTGTGAGTTTATGGAAAATCTAAGTAGGAATGACAGGGGGATTGAATTTAAGTATGAGGCCAGTTTAAAATCTGTGAACTTCCTAGATCTTGTAATTAAGGGAGAGGGAGACTCTTTGCATACCTCTACTTATTTCAAGACCACAGACCGCAATTCATTTATCCCCAGAGACAGTAGCCACCATAAAGCGTGGCTTGATTCAGTCCCTAAAAGTCAATAGTTATGTATTAGATGTAATTGTTCTACCATCAATGACTTTAGAGTACAATCTAAGATACTTACTGAGAGGTTTTTGGAAAAAGGATATGAATTTCCTTTCCTTGAGGAAAAAATGAGAGAGGTGGAGTTGGTTGATAGAGAGTCACTCCTTAGAGATAAGAGTAGGGTGGAAATTCCTGAAAGGAAAGAGTCCATTTGTCCCTTTATAACAGGCTACTCTCATCAATATTCCTTGGTTAGGAAATTGATGTATAAGCACTGGCATATTATAAAAAATGACAGTGTATTAGGCCCTCTACTTCCTGAGAAACCTCGTGTAATTTTCAGAGGAGTACCTTCTATCAGATCAGTGATAGCTCCCAGTGTCTGCGACCCTCCCATCAGGAAACCCATGTTCTTTCAGAACTTGGTTGGGTATTATAAATGTAAAAACTGTGCTGTTTGTACTATTAATGACATCAAATATTGTAAAGTGAAACAGTTCCATTCTGCCAGCACTTTGAGGATTTTTTCGATTAAATCCTTTATTACCTGTTCCACCACCCACGTAGTATACCTCTTAATCTGTCCATGCGGATTACAATACGTGGGCCATACAGTACGACCCCTTCAGGTCAGATTGAACGAGCACATTGGAAATATCCGAAGAGGGTTTATAGGCCACCCAGTATCCAAACATTATTTGGATGTACATGGGCGAGATCCTAGAGGTACAAAATTCATAGCCATAGATAGACTCAAGACACCATGGAGGGGTGGTCCGAAAAAACGAGCTATATCCAAGCTCGAAATGGAGTGGATATATAAAATGAAATGTTTAAAACCCTTTGGGCTCAATGTAGATGTCGAGATTAATGCGTTTATTGACAATGCTTAGACGATGTTGTGTGTGGACGCACTGATTTCAACACTTGGGAGAATAATTTGTAAACCCCCCCTCCCCCCCTCTCCCTCTTTTTCTAGGGGTGGTTATATTATCGGTTTTGTAAAAAATATATGGGGATACCATGTTGAGATATGGCTGCCCTTTGAATGTAGTAATACACATAAATATAGGACTAATGTATGACGATTGTTAGTAATGTAACCCCCAAATATAGAGATTTTTTTCAATAATACAGTAGTTGTGGTCTGAGGAAAGAACAAGTAATATTGTTTAGATTTAGCAGTTTTTTTTTTTTTTTTTTCCTTAATTTATTTTTTCGTCCTTTTCAAAATGTTCCCCTTTTTTTTGTTGCTAAATGTCTATTACTGTAGGAGTAGTGTCCTACAGTATGTGAAATGGGACGATTTGACCCAAAAATAACTAATTGCTTAGACCTATAATAGATGACATATATTAGTTTGAGATGAGAACAAAATTTTGGCCATATAAAGTGTACTAATGACATTCAGGAACAAGCTTCCTGGTTTGCGTTTCATAATACGAGCTACGTCGAGGCTTGGTATCCTTTGCCATGCTCAGATCGTAATTCGTTCTTTGGACGAAAACGAGGCTTGAATAGAGAGGAAGCATTATAACGGGAGCCATATCGAGGCTTGGTATCCTTTGCACATGCTCAGATTGTAATTGAAACTCAGATGAAAACGAGGCTTGAATGTAAGGAAGTACTATAAATGGCGATGGTTCACTGCGTCGTCCGTGCCCCTTTGAAGACGTGACCTATCACGAAACATGTAGGGCGTGGCTTCGCAGTGTACGCCAGATCGCCATAGAGCCCCATGTAACCTAGCACGGGCGTCTCTGTTGTTTTTATATTTTGCCGGCTTTTATGTTTTTATGTTTTGGATGTTTTAAAGATGCCTAGTTGTCTGAGGCAATAAAATTCCCCTTTTTTTACATACTATACCATTGGAGTTTTTTCTTTCTCCCCTTCTTTACCTACGAGTCCAAACGAGGGAGTGTTTACATCAATGTGGAAGTGTCGGAACCATCTCCAGCTGTGTGGTGAGCTGACATCTACTGTCCCTGCAGAGGGCTAAATCTGCATGCTTCTAAGACCTTGCTATAAAGGAGGTCCAACGTGTCTGGTAAGGATACATCTATTATCAACCTTTGGATCCACTGGTGGTTGGAGGTCCCTTCACGTCCCCTTATTCCTTTATACACACTAAGGAATACAATTCATAAACTTTGGATATGCGTTTTTCCTGCGACTCAGGATGCAATTTTGAACTTTTTCACTTATGACTTTGCACTTGGGTGGAATAACCTTTGTTTTTTTTGTTTTTTCTTTTTTGTACACCAGTTTATAACTTTATTGTTGGTTTATATGTATGCAATGGTCAATATTAGTATTTGACTTACATGTCGCTGTTTGCTCTGTAGCATAGCGACTTTCTAATTCACTCACAATTAACTTTGATGGTGTTTTTTATTTATATATATATATATTTATACACACTAAGGAATGCAATTCATGAACTTTGGATATGTGTTTTTCCTGCGACTCAGGATGCAATTTTGAACTTTATGACTTTGCACTTGGGTGGAATAACCTTTGTTTTTTTGTTTTTCTTTTTTGCACACCAGTTTATAACTTTATTGTTGGTTTATATGTATGCAATGGTCAATATTAGTATTTGACTTACATGTCGCTGTTTGCTCTGTAGCATAGAGACTTTCTAAATCACTCACAATTAACTTTGATGGTGTTTTTTATTTATTTTTTATCTACTTATGATAATCATGTAGTAATATAGATTTAAATATCTAATGCAAGCGCACAATTTTTTCTTTGTATATATTGATTATAGCAAAGACAAACTTTTTTGAGGACAATCTCGTGAAACTCGCAGTTTGGGTCCTGCCCATGAACTGCGATTGGCCAATTCCCAGAGAAAAACTCCTCCCCCAACCAAGTCCTTACTCTTACTAAAAATACTTATCACAAAAGACTTTTAACAATTGGTTTTTACAATTTTTGATTGAACAAAACTTTCATATTTTAATATTTTTGCTGGGTAGCCTTAAGTAAATTACTTTACAAGTTTGGAATCTTTTGTAAATATTACTCAATTCTTTGCGTATTTTTTCCTGCAACCAGATCTGTAGGATTTTTGTTAAACACTAAACACCATGTTGTTTTCCATTTAACCAATTTACATACAGTTCTTAATAATCTCAAATCAATGGATTTTTCTGAAAACTTTATTCTACCTTTTTTTTTATGTGTTTTAGAATGACCATGTGTTGTTCAGGGCTTAAATATTCATAAAGATTTACATGCAACATTAAACTTATTTTTCTTAGAACTTCATTACACTCTGGCTTTAATCAATTACCCCACTACTGCATGTATTCCATATATATGGAATGTATCAATTCCTGATAGTACAGGGACATACTTCTGAGCCTTGAGATGTTAACCATCCCATGTTATCCTCTTATATAAACAAACAAACTCACCCATTGTTTAGAATGATAGTCCTGTGCGCACGTAAAAAAACAAGAGAGGAATAATGTCTTTTAACTTTGTTCGTCGTTCACTGTCTTTTCTTTAGTTTGTTCAATTTTCTACCAAAATGTTAGAAATTTGTTTCATAGTAGGATTGAAGAATCTTTAGCTCACACAATACTTCAAGACAAGTTGTTTATTCTTCACATAGTAAAGACAAGACTTACATAATGACATCTGGTAACATACGGTATGGTGATGTGGTATTGGCTTCAGGTGGAGGAAGAGATATCAGATGTTACATTCTCCCCCTTAGTGTAGGGTTCCTTCCCTCTCTTCCTAACTAACCATTCAACCCTCTTGGATTCGTATAATGTTTCATAAAGTTATGTCAGCACATCATGAGAGTAACACCCATTCTTGCATATATGCTTTTATAGCTTCAGTCTATAGTTAAGTAACATAATTCGACCCATCGTTCTGATATAGTAACTCAGAATATAAATAAATACACAGCAAAATTATAACTGACATTATTACATTATAACACTAATATGTATTTTATATATATTTCAGAAACTTTTAGCACCTAAAATAGTAATAAACCCTAAATCTCTAACACCAATGTCTTTATAGCCACCTCAAAAAGTAGCAGAGTTAGAGGGCATCCCTGCAGGGTGCCTCTGTGGAGTGGTATAGACGTGGATAGTAATCCATTGACCAAAAGGTAAGAAGTGGGGCTTGCATAAAGGATAGAGACCAATTTTTGGAATTTCTCACCAAACCCAAAAGATTGTTACAGCACCTAATGGCAAATGCCATTCTATGGAGTTGAAGGCTTTAGCTGTGTCTAGTGAGGCCAACACACTAGACTCAGGTAAATATTCTGGACGCTGTACAATCAATTGTGTTCTGCTGATGTTAATGGATATGGACTCTCCTGGCATGAAGCCAGTTTGGTCCAGATGAATAATACTAAGGATCACAGAATTAAGTTGTTTGGCCAAAAAATTAAGTGAGTATTTTGTAGTTTAGCAAAGATATTAGGCGATAAGAAGCACAATCAGTAGGGTCCTTATCAGGTTTTTGTATAAGTACCACAGTGGCAGAGTACATGAATGGTGGCAGCCTCCGCTCCTGAAAGGCCCTAGAGTAAATCTGCACTAGGATGGGTGTAATGACACCCAGGTATCTGCAGCAGAACTCCAAGGGAAGGCCATCCATACCAGACACCTTACCTGCTGCCAAGGAGGCCATAGCTTCATGGATATAATCTTCTGTTATATCTGCATCCAGTGATGTCACTTGTTCTTGTGTCAGAGAGGGAAATTGTAAATTAGAGAGATAAGATTCAATATCCTGAATAGTAAGAGTAGTTGCATACATATTGGTAGAAAATTTGTGGAAACAGGAAAGAATCTATTCTGCTGTATGGGCCTCAGTGCCATCAATCTGTATTAATTTAGTCACTACCAATCTATTAGCCCATTGTTTAGCCATATGAGCTAATAATTGACTGGATTAATTACCATATTTAAAGTATTTTTGTTGAGCCTAAAATGCTTTCCGCTTGCTTGGAAGACATTTGATATGAGTACATGTGGGACAAATGCTCACAATGTATAAGATTAGCAGTATTAGGAGAGGCCAAAAAAGTCACCTCGGCTGTCTGATAAGCCTGCACTAGTTCTTCCTTATTCTGGCAGGATGATCTTCTAATATATGATGTGGTAGACCTGAGAGAGCCTTGCAAATAGGCTTTTAAAGTATCCCAAAATATCAGATCCCTAGTAGTACTATAAGCCCCTAAAAAACATTTAGCTGGTCTGGTATCCTGTCATTGGGACCAATTAAGGACAGCCAAAAGGGTTGAACTTGCCAAAATCTACGCACCCTAATTCTGCCAGGGTGAATACTAAGTATGGTGAGTCAATGGTGAGTGGTCTGAAATCCCTCTGGGAAGGTAAGTAATAGTGGAAAATTTAGCAATACATTTATCATTACCTAGGGCAAAATGTATTCTTGAGAGACAACCTCTGCTAGGTATAGATCATGAATAGGCCCAGGTGCAAAGGTTAAAGATACGGCACACCAGCCTAATTTGGTAACCAATAAACTAATGGCAGAAAGACTAAAATCTTCCAAACATATTATGTATGTCTCAGGATACAATGCAGCAATATATATATATATATATTAATAATAAAAAATACAGTGCACCATAATAGAGACCCCCCTAGAATGTGTGGAATGACAGGATTGGCCTGTTCATTGTATTCAAGGCTTACATAGATAATCTAAATGTTCAGGTACCAAATGTGTCTCTTGGAGACAGATAATATGTGCTTTAGATTGTAGGATGGTAGTAAATACTTGAAAGCATTTGTGTAGGGTGCCTAATCCCCTACATTTTCGAAGATATTACATTACTAACATTAGCCATCATACATGAAACTATGCAAATGATATAACCCAGGACGTAGTATCAAGCCTAGGTGCATCCCTTTGTGATTCCAGGAAGCCATGTCTTGTGTGTACCAGGTATTCAACTGGCAACAACCCAACAAAACTGGTCTATTGGCAAACTATTTACAACTGTTAATATCAGGAACAATATAAGCTGAGGAATTTTCAACGAGGCATTGCCTGCATGATGCATCAGCATATGTGTGGGCAATACATCAATACAGCTGCCTACAAAGCTCCCTTAAAAAAAACAATAAGTGAAAACCATACTAGTGACCCTTTAACATATCCAGCATATCTTTAGATTGGGTGTAAATAAATCCCTGGACAGAATCCCATGATCCAGAGTGTAATAGCCAGGATATTTGTTGCCCTGTGCCTCAGTGGTCTCTATATAAGAGTGGAAAGCACATGTACGACAGTCCTAAAAGTCCTTGGCTTTAGTGGCTAACACAGGATCATATCCAGTAGGAGCCAGAAAAAAACAAAGTTCAAAACACACTGTTTCAGTAAGAAGAGGTATAGCCGAGCTGGGAAATATAAAGTTAGGAGAGTATGCCAACTAAGCTCCGTAGCTTGCAACATGGTGTAATAAGCAGTAAAGTCAGGAGAACGTAATTTGCTGACTAGGCAGCAAAGGCACTCACTTAAAAAAAATAACATGAAAATAACCTGTTAGAAGAACTGTAGTGGTATCCCTACCAAGTGTTACAGAGCAGATTGAAGAAAAAAAAGGGGGGTACTCCATACTTATTTAAGAAGGACATCGTTTAGTGAAAAGCCAGTCCTGAGCGGCCTCTGGGTTTGTGAAGATAAGGACCATCAATAGGGATGAGCTTCGAGTTCAAGTCGAACTCATGTTCGACTCGAACATTGGCTGTTCGCCCGTTCGCCGAACAGCGAACAATTTGGGGTGTTCGCGGCAAATTCGAAAGCCGCAAAACACCCTTTAAAAATCTATGGGAGAAATCAAAAGTGCTAATTTTAAAGGCTTATATGCAAGTTATTGTCATAAGAAGTGTTAGGGGACCTGGGTCCTGCCCCAGGGGACAAGGATCAATGCAAAAAAAAGTTTTAAAAACGGCCATTTTTTTGGGAGCAGTGATTTTAATAATGCTTAAAGTGAAACAATAAAAGTGTAATATTCCTTTAAATTTCGTACCTGGGGGTGTCCATAGTATGCCTGTAAGGGGGGGGGGGGGGGTTCCCGTGTTTAGAACAGTCTGACAGCAAAATGACATTTCAAAGGAAAAAAAGTAATTTAAAACTACTCGCGGGTATTAATGAATTGCCGATCCGACAATACACATATAAGTTCATTGATAAAAACGGCATGGGAATTCCCCACAGGGGACCCCGAACCAAAATTAAAAAAAAAATGACGTGCAGGGTTCCCCTAAATTCCATACCAGGCCCTTCAGGTCTGGTATGGATATTAAGGGGAACCCCAGCCAAAATTTAGAAAAAAAATGGCGTGGGGTCCCCCTCAAAAAAGTCTATGACTAAGGGGTGCATGGCTTGCCAACACCATGAATGGCCGCATAATCTCGCTGCTCCACTCTTCACAGATGGCTCTACAGTGTGAAGAATGGGAGTTTACACACTCAAAATTCTTCCCTGAGGACCGGACACCTTTGAGGAGCAATGCCCAAATGGAGGAAGCAGCTGAAACTTCCTCAGAAGCTCACAAACTTCTTCCACCCAATGAGAGTGGCTGCAACCAAGATGGTGCCGGCAGCTTTCACAGGCACACTGCTCTCTCCCCTTGCTGGCCACAGCAGATCTCAGCAGCCTGAATTCTCCCTACAAACAGCAGTAAACAGTCAGTACTCTCCCCCCTGCTCCCCTTCTACAGCTTCCCCAGTAAAATCAAAACCTAGGAGAGAAGAGGACATGCCAGGGCAGCCTCACAACCTCTCATTCACTCTGCCTTCTCCTGACGCCCAGCACCCATCAGCTATAGATAATGTATCTGCCTCTGATCAGCCCATCTCAGAGCAGATGATGAAAAACATGCCAATTTCTTTAAAGCAGACACTGTACTAGACTTCTCAGTTACAGTATCATCCCTAGCTAATGTGGTGCAACAGCAAGGCCAATGTCTCCACCATGTTGAAAACAAGGTCTCTGATCTCTTCACCACTCACAATGACTTGGTGGACATGTGCACAGAGCATAAAGATGAACTACAATTAATTAACCTTAAACTGGTGGATCTCAAAGACTGGTCTTGGAACAATATAACATTTTGCAACATACCTAAGTACAGCACTCCAAACTGGTGTAATTCCTGCAATCCATGATGCGTGCAGTAGTACCTGACTGGACTGACAGAGACTTGGAAATTGATAGAGCCCACAGGCTACCAAAACCGTCTCACCTCCCGGCAGAGTAACCTTGTGATGTACTAGCATGCATCCACTTTTATAATGCAAAAGAATAAGTGATGCTTGCATTGAGGGGGACTGGGGCATACACCAGATAAATGATCTCTACTTGGATGGGTCCCTTATCACACCAGAGAATATCATATCCCAAATTCAGATTACCCAACTCAATATACTTCTTACTGTATTGCAAACACAGTTTCTTATCATCTTCACTTCCCCCACTAATCATGGTACATTCCAAAATATGGCAATACTATGGGGAATACCCTTAAATCAGTAAGAGGTGCATCCCTTATTTATAGTTTACTACAAGACAAAATTACGTTCCATAAGATGAATTCTATGATAAAATGGGAAACAGATCTTAAAGCTCCCTTCACCAATATGCAGTGGACAAGAGCTATCAGACACACATATTCCACCACTTACTGTGTGAACCACTGGGAGCTAGCACTTAAGATATCACATTGTTGGTATCTTACAATCTTCAGATTAGCATCCATATACAAAACAGGTTCTTCTCGCTGGCGTGATTGTAGTACCTTGGGGACCATTGTACACATCCTATGGGCATGTAATAGCATTCGCAGTTTCTCGCGCAAAGCATTCCTACTGATTTCGGAAGTTACTGGCATTATTACTCCTGCAAACCCAGCTTTATCTCTTTTTAACATAGGCATAGGCCAATTTCCACCTACATTTGTGGTATAATAGCCAATATCTTACTCTAAGCCAAGCTAATTCTCTCCAGGCATTAGAAACAAGATCTGGCTCCTAGCCTGTCAGAGATTGCGAATGTTACTCAACAAACAACATTATAAGTATTAAAAGTTCTTGATTCCACAAACAAGTTCTTCTCATGCCTTCGAACTTATATGGGGACCATGGGTCTCTCTGTATCCACCTTAAGATCCAGAGCACCTTTGGTCCAAGTTAAAATATATAAATATTAGTGTTAATGTTAATGTTTGAGATTTTTTCATTTACAAAATATTCTGTGCTGCCTTGTTATCTCTTGTTCGGATAACCATGACCCTGCTGATGCAGTTGTATTCTGGTAAGTGCCTTACAATGTGATAACTTGAAAACAAGATTTGCCTAAGTACTCTTTACCTGCTACCTTTATCTTTGATACACATGCAGAACAGCAGAACATAATGTTACCACAAATGTTTATCCTTCAATTAATGGCTGCGTCCGCAAACCATTGAATGTTTACTCGTATATTATAACAATAACAACTATTGAATTTAAATTAAAAAAAAAAGTGATGTTTGATTAAAAATGTGCCAAAAATCTACCAGTACCTTTTAATGTGATTGCCCTTTATGCAGACTTATCCAAGGCGACTATGGACAATCGCTAACAACTATACACTATAACAAAGGCACTTCAAAACCATCACATACCCCATAAGTATGTGATGGGGCTGGCCACCCATCAAGGCAATACCCATGCTGTGCACATGCTCTCCACTGGTCTCTAGCTACTAAGATCCTGGAGAATAATTCCTGAAGAAGTTCAGAGACCACCTTCTCCTCCTCCCCCCCAAATGGAAGCTGAATGGTCCCTCCAGGACGCCTTATGTACACCAATCACATCTGTGACTCCGACTTTTCAATTTGCCTGGTTGAAGCGGACCTTGTTCTTGCCAGCCTAACCTTTGCTCCACTGGCTCAAGTTTCATGACTCTGTTGGAGTAAACCCCTCCCCCCTTTGGATTTCATCAGCAGTCATTCTGCCCATTGAACCCGTACTGTTACTGGGTTCCCACTTCTTATCTATCCTCCCTACTCCCCACCAGCCTTAAGTCTCTCAAACTTATTCTTCCACCTTATCGACTTACTGCCTTAACCTGAAACTGTCACTCTAGACAATACGTCTCTGTGAGCAACCGCTCTCAAAAAGTATTCTTCCTGAATGTTGAAGCACCACCACACTCCCTAGTAACAACACTGTTCCACTATGCCATTGAAATTAGTGTCTCTGAATGTTAATGTTTTGAAGAGCCCACAGAAAAGAGCTAACCTCCAAAAAGAACTCTCTAAAAAAAGCGTTGACATATTTTGTAGAAAACTTCTGCACTCAGACTCAAGGGTTATAACACAGTATTCCTCGCTTCTGGACAAAAGAAAAATAATAGAGTATTGACAGCAATCAAGGATACCCTTAAATTTCAACACCACCTCACCTATGCTGACCCACAAGGCCAATACCTAATGCTCACCTGTTCCATTGCTCAAATCACCTTCACTCTGGTCAATGTACAGTATATGGCCCCTATTCTAGACAACTTCAATTCTACAAATGTCTCTTTTAGAAAATTGATAGCCTGAAACAAGATAATCTTATCATTGGTGGCGATCTTAATATCGTTGGTGTTCCCGCCATGGACACTTCCTCAAAACAACACCACAACAAACCGGCCTTGTATCCTCTGCTTCAGGCTTCAGGTCTCTTTGATGTATGGAGAGCACAACACATACTTCTCCCACTCACAGCTGTCCTGCTCACACATTGCAGTCCCACATCGTTTTCATCTCATGGTTTGGATCACTCCCCTATCTCTATCATCTTGGGAGACCTATGAACTACACCACTGAGACTCTGGCGATTGGACCCTTTCTTGCTAACAGACGCTAAAGTTCAACTAGAGATTGTGGCTGAACACCAGTCTTTCTTTGAACTTAATGAATTGCCAGATATGAACATATTTGCGCTATGGTCAGCTTAAAAAATCTTACCTATGCGGAATCTTTATAAAAATTAGTAAGAGAGTTAGATGCCAGAAAACCCAACAGATTTACAAGGCTTTGTACCAATAAGCCCAACTGAAAAAATTAAACAAAACACCCCCTGCCCATAAGCAAGCCACTGAGCTCCTAGAGCTGAGACAAAAACTAAGGACCCTTCTGCTGCATAAATTTGAACGCATCTTTGAGCATTCCAAAGCCAACTTTTATTCTTTGGGCAACAGAGCAGGAACACTTTTAGCCAAGCAGATCAATGCTAAAGCTAAAATGTCCTCCCTCCTTCATCCCACCTCAAAACAACACTTGGCCAGCCCACAAGACATTGCCAACATGTTTAGTGATTACTAAGCATCCTTATATAACCTCAAAAATAACCCCCTCACTCCCAAACCTACTGACTTCTTGGCTTCAATCAACCTACCCTCAATTTCAGAGGATCGATCTGAATCCCTCTCCCAACCATTTACAATGGATGAAATACTCTGTGCAATCAGGACCCTCCCCCTGCATAAGTCTCCAGGAGAAGCTGAGTTCACAAATGCTTTTTATAAAAAATGTGCTGATATATATGCTGGATTCACCATGCCACACGCACTCAAACGCCTTTTCGTGGCGCAGAGAAGGCATTTGACAGAGTCCACTGGAACATCCTCAAGGCGGTGCTTACTAAATTTGGCATAACAGGTTGGTTCCAAGATGCAATCCTTTCCTTTTACGCCAATCCATCAGCTAGAGTCCTTACTGGGGGGGACCCTGTCCACCCCATTTGAAATATCCAATGGAAGAAGACAGAGGTGCCCCCTCTCCCCAATTATTTTTGCTCTACTGATGGAACCTCTGGCCTCCAGAATCAGACTTGAAACACAAATATCGGGTATCTCCTGCAATGGTGTTAACCACAAAATCAGCTTGTTCGCTGATGATGTGGTTCTCGTGATCACTAACCCCCTGACGTCACTAAATTCAATACAAGACACCCTTCCCCAATTCAGTTCTGTATCTTTCTATAGGCTTAATACCACAACATCCTTAGTTCTCCCCATAAAACTCCCACCTCAGCTTTCTTCCCAAATAAGGTCTAATCTATCTTACACGTGGGCTAGTACATCCCTCCTGTACTTGGTAATACAGATTACCCCAACCCAAATTAACTGATTGACTTGAACTACCATGCCTTCTTGCAAAGCCTGCCCTCCCTTTTAAAATCACTATGCTGTGCAGGTCTTTCCAAACTTAGGCGTATTGCCACCCTCAAAATGAGTGTACTGCCCAACTTTCTCTACTTGTTTTGTCTGCTAATTGTCCCTTTCCCCCAATCTCTCCTAGCTTTGATTCAGAGCCAACTAACTAAATTTATCTGGGACTCCAAACCACCCAGATGTGCTATCTATATCCTAACCTGACCCCACAGTAAAGGTGGAGTGGGCCTACACCAAATTAGTAACTGCTACTACACCTCCATTTTAGATCAACTCTATTATAGGTAGAACCCTACCTATGAAAAACTGTGGTCAACCATGAAAGCCTCACTTTCACACCCTACTACTCTGACTGACTAACTGAAACTTAAAGGGTAACTCCACTTTTGTGAGGAAAAAAAATAGCATAGCATATGCAATTGCAACACAAGTCATATTGTAATTGAATGTTAATAAAAATTACCTTTCCCTTTCAATCTGCAGCTCTATAATTTTCTGAAAATGCAATGCAATATGGCTACCTGGAGGTGTTCTGTGCACAGAATGTGTACAGAATGCCCCACAGAAACATAATTTTCTGCTTGTGTGATTGGCTCATTGCTTTTACTAGAAGTCTGCACTAAGATATGTCAGATTTCAGGCATCCCCTGCAACAAAAATGTATTTTTTGGTGAGATACTTTCACAAGGAAATCACGGCTAAAGGGATGCAGGCCCCCCCATTAGAGCCCTATAGGTGCACAGCTGATTGATAATTACAAAACCACTCCCATTAGACTCACTCCACAAAGGAGCACAGAGGAAAAAAATAATGATTTCTTCAGAATAACAAAAGGTAGGAATCTGCAACCAATTTTGTTAAAATCCTTGTAATGTACATAGATCACCCAGAGGGGAATGTTTTTTTTTCAACAAAAATGGAGTTATGCTTTAATATCACTAGGCTGTGGAAAACCTCTGAAACCCCCCCACCATCTCAAACATTATTGCTGATTTCAACTTCCAATGCAAAATAGAAAAACTTGTAGCTAGAAAAAACCTTCACTAGGAAAGTTTGCAGTTGCATGGTTGCATTGGCTGCAGCATCCAAAATGTAATGGTCAAGTAAAAAGTTAATGTGTGTGATGTTCGTTACTTTCTACTGCTTTTAACTGGTTCCCCTCCCTCCCGTCTAGATCCCTATAGAACCAGTGTCTAAGGATTACCAATTTTACTCAGGCATTGACAGTTTCCTTTAGTTTAGAACTGTTAATATGATGCTCCTATTCCTAAAACATGTTTTTGTAACTATTTTTATGGCTTTTTTTCATGAAATATTTTAACATTATAAAAAAGACTATGACTAAAACTAAATTTAAGGTCAAAATTAATACTGATTGGAACTCAGGCAACTATACCTGACTCATCTCTGTTTGCTAATTTGGCCATCAAGTGACAGAGGCTGCAAATCTTTATCACATCTATGCCTTGCCCCTATGCTTTTCATGGTTTCTATTAAAACAAAATGTAATGAAATGTTCCCTTCCCTCCCCTGCTCACCTTTATTTAAAGTTTTCTATAATCCTGTACTCCTAGATCAGTGATGGCGAACCTTTTTGTGCCCAAACTGAAATAAATAAGTTGGTTTTGCGTTGCAAAGTGCCAACACAGCAATTTTTGAGTGAGGGGGGCTGAGCGAGAGGGGTTGTGTGAGAAAGAAAGATGGGGTGTGTGTGAGAGAGAGAGGGGGGTGTTAGAGAGAGAGGGGTGTATGAGAGAGAGAGAGAGGGGGTGAGAGGGGGTGAGAGGGGGGCGTGAGAGAGAGGGGGGACAGAGAGAGTGAGGAGTGTGAGAGAGATGCTGAGAGGGAGGGGGGCTGAGAGAGAGAGGAGTATGAGAGAGATACTGAGAGGGAGGGGGGCTGAGAGAAAGAGAGGGGTGTGAGAGATATGCTGAGAGAGAGGGGGAACAGAGAGAGGGACGGGGGCTGAGAGAGAGGGGGGACAGAGAGAGAGAGGGGTGTGGGAGAGATGCTAAGAGAGACATGAGCTGAGAGAGAGAGGGGGAACAGAGAGAGGGAGGGGGGCAGAGAGAGAGATGGGGACAGAGAAAGAGGTTTGTGAGAGAGATGCTGAGAGAGGGGGAACAGAGAGAGAGAAGGGGGACAGAGAGAGAGGGGTGTGAGAGAGATGCTGTGAGAGAGGTGAGCTGAGAGAGAGGGGGAACAGAGAAAGGAAGGGGTGCTGAGGGGGGACAGAGAGAAAGGGGTGTGAAAGAGAGGGAAGGGGACAGAGAGAGGGGGACATAGAGAGGAGGAATTCTGAAAAAGAGGGGGGCTGAGAGAGAGGGAGGGGGGCTGAGAGGAGAGAGAGACCTCTATCTCTGTCCTATTCTGCCTCCCTGCCCCAGTCTTTGTCTGCAGGTAGTTAGTGTATAATTGCGCCTCTGTACCTGTCTTTGACCTTGATGCAGGAGAGTTCCCTGCTCTGTTCCATCCAGCGGCTCCCTTACAGCCTGCACCTCCCACCTGTCCTCATCTTCTGGGCCCACAGTCAGCCTGTTCTCTGGGCCTCACTGTTGAAGAGGAGGTTTGATGAGTCCAGGCTCCGGAAAGCTCCAGGGATGCTGCGCCTGCTGCGTCCCTCTTCAGCCATCAAGTATGCGGTGAAGCTCTTCTCTCCTTCCCGTGCTGTCAGGCCTGTAGCCTTCCGCACGGAGGCTGCGGGGCAGCTCACTAACTCGTGCAGACAGTTTCCTGCACCTCGCCGTTGCTTGCTGTCGGCACTCTCCCTGCCGCGAACCTGAACCCTCCCGCGTGCCAGCTGTGGCATGCATGCCATAGGTTCGCCATCACTGTCCTAGATAGTTTATCAAATACCAAAATACTACCCTGGGCTAAGGTGGAGGTATTTAAATTATGTCATCTCTGTAACCCAGTGACTCAAAAAACCCCCCTCTTCAAGGAATTACAGTCTAATAAAAAATTACGGTCAATATGTTTTACTCGTATCTTCATTTCACACACTATTTTTTGTTTTATGGAATCTACTTTAACACTAGACTGTCCCACCAAATTTGAGCATGTATGTGTTCAGGATTCCTTCCAACAACTTTTAATTTTCTCTATTTATCAAATTCTTCATGAAGCTCCTCTGCTGACTGAGGACTTCCATCTTTATATAAGGAAATGGGAACAGTCCTTCAGTGCCCCAGAACCTTAAATGCTGGAATAAAATATGGGACTCGGCTGCTAAATTAGGCAAATATATGGTATGTAAAGAGAACGTATATATATGTTTTGGTATAAAACCCCTGAGCAATTACATGCTTGTAATCCAAAGTAGTCAGAGATGTGTTAGAAATGCCAAAAGGGTAAAGATACATTGTTTCATATCTTTTAGCTATGTCTCCAGATTCAACCCTTCAGGAAATTTGTTTCCTTACTCATATGAGAGATCCTGGATTAAAACAACAAAAAAAGTTAAGAAGCGCTAAGTACAAAATCAAAAACTACAAATATCGAAAAAGGGGAAAATAAATTAAAGTGCAAAATCCATATTTGATTGGAATTAAAAGTGTGAAGTTCATACAAAGTGTGCAATGAAAGTGCACAAAATATCTAAAACCCTATAAAGTGTACAGAAACAATAAAAAGTCCTTATTGCAAAGCAACAATATTAATAAACAATCTTGTGTTCTTGCTAAATGTTATAAACATTCTTGTGCTCTTACCAATTGTCTTCCACTTTCCAGCAGGAGAGAATGTGCTTCTACCAACTTAATCACCATTTAAAAGACCCTCTTACCAGACTGCCAAGGCTTATAAATTTTTAAATGGTCAATAGGGTATGAATGATCTTCCTCATGCGGTCTTCCAGCCTGATCTGACCATCCTGGATGTTTCCTTCCCTGCAGATCATGTCCACTTTCTCTTAGGTCTTCTATTTACTGGCATATCTAAAAGCACTAAGAAGCTTACCGCTCATATTTTAACTGCAGCCCATAGACATATCCTTCCACAGGTTATCCAATAAAGCCTCTTCTCAGATCTGTTTAATATTGCCAATATTAAATTGATGGAACACCCCATGGTCCAAGACCAGGGTTTATTCAAATGTAGGGGCTCTCTGAGTTAGCTCACCCTATGGTCTCCCAATTCCACCCAAAATATTTTCAAAATAATTGCTTAAATCCTCTTATTGATTACAGTAAGATTTTTTTAACTGCCCTTTCATGTGTACCTTTCTTTTGTGTATTTATTTATTTACCTTACATAATTAATATCTGTTATTTAAGATTGTGCTTCAGTTTGATCTACAGACCTATTCTTATTTGATGTAACAGTTAAATAGTGATGTGAGAATTTGTTATCCCAACTCTTTACTTTCAACAATGGTAAAATCCTCTATGCAGATGTCTTCTTGTCATTCTTGTACAATGACTTTTGTTATATTTTGACTTTATGGTCATTAAGGATCATTTATGCTACCTTTTTCCTGTTTTTTTGTAAAATTTGTACTTTGTGTTGAACTGTTTGTTCTCGATTAGCTTTTAAAAATCTATAAAAATACAATAAAAAAAACACTTTTTCATGTTATTTTGTCCACCACTTGTACAAAACACAAATCTAAAAAGGCACATATTGTAGGTTAGTGTCAATTCAATTGCAGATCAAATCTTGTCCTAAAGGTGGTAAGTTTTTTTTTTGGTAGTTCATTTCCAAAAACATTCAAGCTTGCTTTTTATAAACTATGCAAATTACTTAGCCCAAGGTATAAATTGTTCTTTTGTATACATTATTTTGGGGTATAATGATGTAGAAAGCCTGCCTACATCTGCAAACAGACTTTAAAATAAATATTTAAAAGATGAAAAATACAAAGTTTGTGATATGGATATTTGGTCTTTTGTGAAATAAATCTTTAGTAGGTACTTGGCATCTTGCTTGAGATATGGCAGCTTTGTTTCTTGAGTAATTGCTTTTATTGGTAATAAATGTACTAATAATTTACCAACCATCAAGGTCAATGTCTTGGTGACAGCAAATGAGAAAAGTATGTATTTGGATGAATTATGACCTTGTTTGGAGTTATACACTGTCATTATATCATTGATTTCCTCATCATAAGTAGTTCATCAAATGCCCTGAGAGGCTTGTGATGAGGACATAAGCCAATTTATGACAGCAAAGGTAGAAAAATAAATTTGCAATCTGTAACTGGAATTTACTGTTTCAAGCACTGACATAATTAAATAATGTTGGGGGATTGACTGAAAAAAATGGATGTCAGTAATGTTGCTCTGAGATTAAATTGTGGGTATTCACGTGGAACTTATAGAGTGATGATTGATGCAGACAGAACTACTGCAAGATTTTCATCTAGTCTTAGACTTTTAGAGGCATTTTTAGAGGGCTGGTCTAAAACAAAATGATTAATAGCATGCAATCATTTTATCAAAATGTTTAAAATAAACATTTAAAAGCTACAGTTAGTTGTATTGCTCTTATTATCGCTTTATTTGCCCCTCTAAGGAAGGTGATCACCTACTATAGTCTACAAAAAATCAGGATAGTTATGTTCTTTTCATTCATTTTTTAAATCTTTTTCAACAAGTAAAACAGAATAGAAAAACAGTGGTTGGTAATAATTGTCATAAAATTTAAATAAAAAGATGGGGGCATGGCCAGGCTATGGAAGCGTGAAGACATGTGTCTCCTCTGCTCCGCTTCCACCCACCACAGCTTCAATCAGCTATAACAGGGGCGGTTCCTGCTCTATCCGGTCCATACATGTCCCAGCGCCAGTGAACACTCTCCCAGCCACTGCAGGTGGATCAGAAGCGACAGGGCTCACTGGTACAATACTTCCGGGAGACCCGATGGACCAGAAGGGGAGGCTCCAAGATGACGCCAAAGCAGAAGGCCTCACAGCAACATGAGGCTCCGCTTGCAGACATGGCAGCATCCCCGATCCCATCACCACGGTTGGTGAGTGACTCTGCACCCCCTGCTTCCCCAGGCTCTGTGTCCTCCCAGGATCATGGCCCTGACCTTGTAGACCTGATGGGGGATGGTGACCTTAAATGCCATACCTGGTCCCTCCCTACTAAAGAGGATCTGGAGCGTTTCAGGACCAGGGTGGATAAAACGTTCTCACAGGACCTTGCTCAGCTGAAAACAGACACTACACACCTGGGGGCAGGGTAGAAACTGCAACAGCGTTTTGATGATGCTCTCCCCCTTATTTCCATGCTGCAGGACAGATGCGTTGCACAAGATCAAAAAGGGGCCCTGATTTCCCAGCTAGCTGACTTTGAAAATTGTAGTAGGCACGCATATTCACATCCGTGGCCTGCCGGAGGTTACTGCACCCAGAGATATCATGCTCACCCTGGTTGTAGTGTTCAAGGAAATGCTGGGTCTCCCTGATGCTGCCTCTATTGAAATTGACTGGGCACATTGAGCTCTGAGGCCGCCCTCCCAGGATCCTGAGAACCCAAGGGACATTATTTGCAAGCTCCATAAGTATACGCTGAAAAATCGCATGCGAAATATGTGGAACAAATCATACTTTGATTTTGATGGGGCAAAGCTGTTTTTCTACCAAGGTCTTTCCAGGCCTCTGCACCCTTTACTAACTGCCATCCAGGATGCTGGTCTCACTTACCACTGGGGCTTCCCTTTTAGCCTACAAGTGATGAAAGAGGGGTGACAAGTTACGCTACACAGTAAAGATGATTTACCGCAATTCCTCTCTGTTTGGAGCTCAGAGATGTGGACTTCCCAGAATGGAGGTGCAACCTGGATCTCCCTTCTGTCTCCCTTCCCCAGCCATGGCTGACCGCAAGAGGCACAGGCCGCTACAGGGGCAAAAAACGCCATACTTCCGGCAACTCTACTGGCCCTCCTACCACCAGGAACTGACGGAACTTTTTTGTGTGGTTTTGGGTGCCCAACATAACTTTACTTGCTGGGCCCAGCAATTTATGGTCTTGATGGGCCAGGTTCAGATGCCACAGCCCCAAACTCAAGTACTGGGAATGTGCCGTTGTTGTTTTTTTATGTTGCAGGTTTGCTTTTTCTTCTCCAGGTGTAAGACTATGTACAGGAATAATTAGCACCCCCTATTCACTTATTGACACCCTATAAAGGCGGTGGACAGAGCTTAGGCTCTTCATTCTCTCCATGATGGTTTAAGTTCCCCCAGTAGGCCTATCTGAAATGGGTGTAGATTCCATACGGGATGGTGGGCTGAGGCCCTGGGTCCTCCTTACAGTGGGGGGTGCCCCGTGCCTGGACTACTGTTATTTCTAGTAGCAGGCCGGTTAGATCCCACTTGCTATGATAGGTTGTATTCTCTAACTTTTTTCTAACTTTTTCTGTTGCCTTGATTTATGTTTTAATTTTTTTTTCTGTTTCCTTCCTCATTTCTGTCTGGAGTTTTCTAGGGCACGCTACCTACTACTTCTTCGCTCACACCATCATCTTTGGAGCTCTCCCGGTCCAAATACATACCTAGATTTCAATGGCATCTATTAAGGTAATCTCTTATGATGTAAGGGGTCTTTGCTCTCCACACAAACAAAGCAAACTATGGGTAGAATTGAAAATGCTAGGGGCTCAGGTGTGTTTTTTCTACAGGAGACACATTTTACTTCCCAGTCCCAAGGTCATGCAGGGATAATCAGCAGAAGGAAGGTAAAGGAGCAAACCAGGGGATGAGTCAGGAGAGGAGGTCAACAGGTCTGGAATGAGCCGGGTCAAGAACAGGAGATCCAAGGAATAACACAGGAATACAGGAAGCTGACAACAATCCAGCAACTTAAGTCAGACAGAGGCAGTCTTTTATAGGCCAGCAGGGGGATCCATCTGTCACATGATGTGCCTATGGTGCCCATTTCTTCTACTGGCAAGATTGCCAAATACTTCCATGGCCATTTTCCTGACAAAGGCATACTACAGCTCTTTCCTTCTTTATTAATTGGCCCTATGTGTTTAATTGGCCCTATGTCTTTAATTCGATTGCCAAAGGTAACCCAATCCCCATGGAAGTTTTATTGGCTCACATCACAGTTCTTCCAAAAGAGGGCAAAGACCCTACTTTAGTTCAGAACTACCGCCCGATTTCGCTATTGACGTTAAAATCACCACCACCTGATACACCTTGTACCCCTCATTGTGCACGCAGACCAAATGGGTTTAATAGCAGGTCGTAAAGCACATGATAACTGCCTTATGGCTATCCACCTTGTCCATTGGGCATGCACCAGCTCAGCACCCAGTCCTTACCTCGTCCTATCCATGTACTCAGAGAAGGCCTTTGACCGGGTGGACTTGTCCTTCTTGAGGACGGTCTTGGAGACCCTGGGACTGGGCCTGTACCAACTGACCTGGATCATGGCCTTCTATTCTACCCCCTGTGCCCAGGTCAAGGGGAATGGCCTCTTTTTTTCCCAATTCCTGATTTGGAAAGGCACGAGACAGGGGTGCTCCCTTTTGCCCCTCCTGTTTCCTTACTTACTCTAAAACCATTGCTGCAAAAGATACAGGTTAACCAGGGCATTAAGGGGATGACGGTTGGGAATACAGATGTTTTTGGCCTATACGGATGATGTGTTGTTCCACTTAACGGAACCCCAGATCTCTTTGCCAAACCTCATGAAGGAACTCAATTTGGGGCACTATCTAATTTTAAAATTAATTATTTGAAATCTGAGATTTTTCCGATTGTGCTTTCCCCTCTGCTAGCGTGCAGTTCACAGGTGGTGTTCCCCTTTACATGGGCTAAGTACTCCATAAAGTACTTAGGTATTCAACTCACTGACCGCTTTGAGACTCTTTACCATAGTAATTTTCCCACCTTATTGGCAGCGGTTAGAGAGGTCCTTAAATAGTGTACCAAAAGTGCTTTTACTTGGCTAGGAAGGGCAAACATCATTGAGATGAATATCCTCCCACAAGTGCTCTTCTATTTGCAGATGTTGCCAGTGCATTTGCCAAACTCCTTTTCCTTAACAATCACCAGTATGCTCTTTGAATTTGTTTGGAATGCAAAGAGATCCCGAATAGCTATGTGATTGCTGAGGCACTTAAAAAAGGCTGGAGGCTTAGGTATACCAGATATCAGGAGATATTATAGGGCTATCATTCTCCAGAAGATATTGAACTGGCGTTTCCATACCAGATCTCGGCTCTGGGTGTCCCTGGAAAAATGCTTGGCAGGTAGGAACCTACTGTAGCTTATGCTTTGTGGCTGCCTAGGGAACACAGGGGGTTGTCAGACACTACTTCCCCCTTAACATCCCAGGCTCTTAAAGTTTGGGATCAGGTCAGCAGTTTATACTTATCGCGCCCCCCCCCCTGTATCCCCGCTGGCCCCGCCCGGGGGCTTTCCCTGGTTTCCCCTCGGAGAACAGATGGCATTCTTTAAGAAGTGGGCAGATGACCCTAACCCTAGCTGTGGTAAATTCCTGGAGAACGGTAGACTTCTTACCCTTGAGGCCCTTAGGGCCCACCATGGAAGCTTCCCAATGGACTTTTGGTGACATAAACAACTTAATAATTTCTTTGCTACATGGGGTCACTCCATTAGAGCCACCCTTGTGCTTACACCCTTTGAGCTTCTCTTTGCTGCTGATGAACCTATCCCTCACATAATCTCCGAGTTATACCAACTACTGGGTTCAGCTGCATCAAAGACTAAGCCTGTGTATATCAGGGAATGGGAAAGAGACCTGGAGATGGAGTTTTCTGGGGCACAGGTGGCTCACCCGTATCAGCTTACACACTCTAGCTCTATTGAGTCTAGAACTCAGGAAACTAATTATAAGATATTGACACGCTGGCACAGGGTGCTGGCTGTCTTGTCGCAGATTTACCCCTCCATATCTGACCACTGCTGGAGAGGCTGTGACCAATGTGGTTCCTTATTACACCTGTGGTTGGAGTGCCCGGTGGTCAGACCCTTCTGGGAGGATGTGAAAACACAGATAAAGGAAATATTGGGCTTTGACATTCCTTTCTCTCCTTTGCACTGCCTCTTCCATGTTCCCTCAATACCAGTTAGCTAATATAAGCTGGGTGCCTTGCAACATCTCAAGAATGCTGCTAAACACCTGCTCTACGCCTGCTCTACTGGAAGCGTACCCATGTTCCAAGCCAAGAAGAATGGATCCGGAAGGTGAAGGAGATTAGGGAAGCGGAAGAATGCAAAGGCACGAGGGAACATTTTAATACTATTTGGGCGCCATGGCTAGAACATACCTCTGACCCGGGGGGCATACTTCCTCCGGCTTGGATGTCGCCTTGTCAGAATTTGCTGAGCCTTCCCTTAGAGAATGTCTTGGTCAGTATAGTTTTTGATTCACATATGTTTAACCTGATTGTGCTATCTGGTGGCGCATACCTATTATACAAGGTTGCCATAAGGTACACTTCCCGAAGTGGTTGATGCCCTCCCCCTCTTTCTGCTACGCAGATGGGGCTCATAAGGGTAGGATGCCTTGTTCCTGTTTGTCCCCTGGGCCGAACTTTGGCTGGAGAGGGTCAGATGGAGGTTCTTTGAACTCCCTCTCTTCACTGAGGACATGGAGGCCGGGGATTCTGCTGGACCTAAAAGCCTAGAATAGCTACTCACGCCAGGAAGCAAAACATATCCACCTAATCACAGTTCTACTAGCCTAGGTAACTTCTGTACCAGCCATATAGTCAATCCCTTAATGGGAAAGGTTTGTTTTATACTGAAAAGGTGTACATGGCATTATGGCATTTACATCAATTAGTTTAACTGATTCATGCCTTTCAAGTATGTTGGGGTAAATATTCATCATGTGTATTCTCTTTATTTCTGTCATAAATAAAGATTACATTTAAAAAATCAAAAAAATAAAGACATCCTTGTGTTAAAGCTTTGTGAATTGAGTCTAATATGTGTTACAGAATTTACAAAGGTCCTCTTGAATAAGTGGAGCATCTTGCTATCCTGTATGTCACTAATCATATTTTTTGTACTATATGTTGATCCTCTGTATTATTTTTAAAATTTTTTTTTTATATAAATACAATTTTGGACACTGTATTTGCCAGCTTTTGTTTCTTCTGTAATTCAAGGGTTTTATGGAGATCCTGTTCCCAGAAGGTTAGAGTACAGCATATGTAAACCATATCACTAAAATCTCATAAAATATTTTAACATGTTAATATCATTTCAAAAGTAATTTTAATATTTTTTTTAAATCTGCAGTTTTTTATTAAAATACCATTTACATTTTCACCCTGTCATGTTGCACTTCCAGTGCAGCCTATTAGTGGCTGCATTGACATTCATTGCAAAGTCATTGTCCACTGCTGTTATCATCAGAAATCCTTGCCTGATAAATGCCAAGCAGAACTTGCTGTAGTGTATATTTGAAGGAAGAAGCTGGAGGATATAAGCAGCACTGAGACACAGAATCACAGATTACATTAAATTACATTAACTTGGTAATGCTTGTATTAGATTTTAGTTATTAAAGTTGGATCTACTTTCATGTTAGGAGCCAGAGGTTTGTATCTGTTCACCCTCAGTTCCGATATTACCATAATCTAAACAAGAACTCTAAGAAGATTTGGTAAGGTTATCAGAGATGAGGAGATAAACATTGACATTCTGTGTCCCCCACATATTAAGTCTTTGATTTACCTTGTAGAGCCAACAACAACGACAAACAATAGATAAACCAAAAACAAAGTCAGCATATGTTTTATGAAGGCCTTTGGAGAGTAGCTAGGCTGTTGATCCCTAGTTGAAATGTATGAAAGAAAGAAAGTTAGTGACTCTTATGGTTTAGTCGGGGACAAGGCTACTGGGTTTCAATCCTGCTTGAGCAGAGCTCATTTATTATGCTGAAAAGGTTATTTATCCTATAGAATCTCAGTCCTGATTTCTAACTGACAATTGACAGAAATCTGCAACATCCATGGAGTCTATGCCTGGTTTAGGATAAGCAACCTTATCTTCTAGGTGGAGAGATTTTCCCTTCCTAATAATTTAAGCATTTACATAGATACGAAGAAAATACTCTTGAATGCTTCTTAATAAGCAATGGTGAACACATTAGTAAATTACTGATAATATTTCTGCAGTAGGGACTTCTTTGTCGAATAAATCTCTGTGGGGTGTTTTAAAATTAGGTGAAGGCAAATCACTAATATGTATGTATACATTTTTTGGGCTTTCAATAAAGTTAGGGAGGGTTAAAATCCATTTCAATTTATTTTATGCCATCTGTGTAGCATTGAAGATAAATGTCTCTAATGCCGCATACACAGGAGCGGACTTTACAGCAGACTTGGACCGGTGGACCGTACACTGTCGGATAATTCGATCGTGTGTGGGCTCCAGCGGATTTTTTTCCCAAAAGTTCGACGGATCTAGAAATGAAACATGTTTCAAATCTTTCCAACGGACTCGAGTCTGGTTGAAAAATCCGCTCGTCTGTATGCTAGTCCGACGGACCAAAACCGACACTAGGGCAGCTATTGGCTACTGGCTATCAACTTCCTTATTTTAGTCCGGTCGTACGTCATCACGTACGAATCCGTCGGACTTTGGTGTGATTGTGTGTGTCCAAGTCCGTCCGTATGTAAGTCCAGCGCACTTATGCTACAAAGTCCGTTGGAAAGATCGTCGGACCAAGTCTGCCGTACAGTCCGCTCGTGTGTACGCGGCATAACATCCTCTAATTCCCCAGAGACAAAACCAAGGGATAGAGGAAATCTTCCAAACTGAGAGGAATATCCTTTTAATGCTGCGTACACACGATCAGAAATTCGGCTAACAAAAGACCGATGAGAGCTTTTGGTCGGAAAATGCGACTGTGTGTATGCTCCATCGGACTTTTGCTGGAGGAATTCCCACCAGAAAAAGATTGAGAGCAGGTTTTCAATTTTTCGGTCAGAAAAAGTTCCTTTCCAAAAATGCGTTAGTGTGTATGCAATTCCGATGCACAAAAACTCACGCATGCTCAGATTCAAGTACAAGATAGAAGTGCTCGGTCTGGTAAAACTACCATTCATAATGGAGATGGCACATTCGTCATGCAGAAATTTTTTCAATAGTTTAATGCAGCGCATTCTCTTCTTTATAATGCTAGAAGAATGAAGTTGTTTTGCTGCTCATATTCACACAGAGTTCTCACAAACTTCTTTCTTTATTATTTCACGTGATCTCATGAATAATCTTTTTTTGTTTTTAAAGCCAGATCTCCATAAAAATGTTTGGAATTATTTTTTATTGTCATTTTATTTTTTTTTTTTATCAAGAACTCCTTTATTTTATTGTGAAATTATTTTCTAGTCATCGTCATAATAATTTTTTTGTGTGTCAAGTTTACACAACAACATTATTATCTTGTATTTTTAAAGCTCAAGGAAGTTTGTGTCCCTTGTTAATTTGACATTGTATTTTTGAAATGTACCTGCCTACTCACAAACTGTCCTATTTTAAGAAAAACATTTAGGCAAGTATTTTAAGAAAAAAAAATCTCCATTTATTCTGGCTGATAACAAAATAAAGAGGAAGGCAACGCTGGAGAAACTGCTGGAATTTGCGAAGCCTTTCTACCTCAGGGCACACATCAACAATTTTGAAAATAAAATTGATATCTTGAGAAGTCCATATAATGAGGAGCACAATCTGGTCCTGGACTCCCCGAGATCATGAACAGCAGCAGATGACATATATGTCCCCAGGCTGTGGTACTACAACAGCCTGCATCTTCTGTCAGACCAGACTGAACCCAGGCCATCACTTTCTTGTCTTCCCTGCAGCCTTCCCTTCACGCTTCTCTGCAGCCTTCTCTGCAGCCTTCCTTGAAGGTTGTGGCTCTGGAGGTGGACTTGTGGCAGCAGGAGGAGGAGGATGGACGAGCACACATAAGTGCATGTTATCATTTATTTGGCCACTCAACCTCTTCTGAATTGCCTCAAAAATAAATTTATCACACCTGAAGCATTGGCCCTCCATTTGCTGCAATTTAGCAGCTACATAGCAGCCATAGGCCTCTTCAGCATTGGGGGGGCTTTTCAGGGCCGCATTAGCGTCCTTAATGAGGCCCAGTGCTGCCTCCTCCATGTTAGTCCTCTTCCTGGCCATTTTTATTGTAAGGCGGAGGGGAGGCACCTGAAATTGAATGAAGCTACTGGGCCTGGCCACCTCCTGGCTGACACTTACCCCCGCCTCCTCCTGGCTGCCACATTCCAGAGCCTCGTTCTGGCTGAGGTCTTCCTGTGTATGAAAAAGAGACATAGTTTTAGTTTTTGGTTCATCAATCACACACAATTTTCAGCTCATGACTGTTGCAAATTGAATGTTAATAAATAGAAAAGACTATCATTCTGACCCCAACATTTTTCATTCTTGTCACACTCATTTTTGGCCCCTACTGTCTATTGATATGTCAAACACTTTTTGTTAAATCATTAATTTGTTAGCAATAATAACATCTAGTTAACAACAATCATTTTTGGACAATAAATATTTAAAACAATATTACACCTGGTTTCAGCTGGGCTCCTCAACTTCTTCCAGGATGGAAGGCCCAGGTTGGTCCTCGGAAGCCTCAGCTGGGGTTGAGGGAAGGGTTGAGGGAAGGCTGGATGGAAGTGTAGAAAGTGATTCCCTGGCTTCCATCTGGTCTTCCAGAAACCGCATCCTGTTGTAGTACCACAGACTGGGTACATACACATCCTCTGCTGCAGCTCCTGATCTCATGGAAGCCTGGACCTTATTAAGCTCCTTCCTATATGTGCTTCTCAAGCTACCAATTTTCTTCTCCACAAACTCGATGTCTGCATCAGGGACCTGCGTCCTCACAAATTGCAGCAGTTTCTCCAGCGATGCCTTCCTAGCTGGTTTATTGCGATATAAGGGGTTTTTGACAAATTTCTCATATCCCTGTATTTTCTCATATCCCTGTATTTGTCTATGAACTGGCCCATGAATTCAGGGTCTTTGAATTGTTTCATATTTGCTGAAAGACAAAACACAAGACCAAAACACTATAATGTCAAGCTAAACTCTCCTAATCTTATCCCAATATAGGCCTCAATCTAGAATGAGTATAGGCCACTGATGTCCCAAGTTAAAATGTTACCTTCATTATAACGTTCGGTGCTTCCTCCACTCACAGCTCATATGTACGACACACGCGTGTTAATTTTATATACACTACGCATGCATGAAACTCCCCTGACGTTCTTTCTAGAATATTCCCCATCCCTTCTCTTTCGGCGCAGTGGGAGATGACATGGCGGAGACACAGCAGGTGCATAATAGCAGTAATGAGGAGGAGGAAAGCCCAGAGCAAGAAACGTCCCGATCCCAGAGGAGAAGATTGTGATGGAAAGTATGGACCATACGTAAACCCAATTCTAAAAAATGCCAAGATCATGACTAAAGTTGTGAAGATTCTGCGCTGGAATTTTGGGGTATGACGATCCAAGAAGCAATTGAGGAAACTCTGGTCAAACCTGAAATTGAGGGAGCGGGATCAGTACAGAAGGATCAAGGAAGTGCTTCTAAAAAGTAAGTAGTTGTCGTGTGTTCCTATTATTATTATTACTTGCATGCTGCTCCATGTGCTTTTCTTCACTGTTGTACAGTTTAAAATGGCTACTTTCATATTCATGGGCACAGTAAGCGGTCGTAAGAAACATTGTTCGTTTGCCAACTAAATACGATGTTTTGGTCAAATACAGAGTTAACGACATTTGGTCAGCTAATTTCTATTAAAAGAAGTTTAGGACATTGTTGTCTAGATGTGTTTGTAACTAGAAGGAATTGCAAACTTGATTCAGTGTAATGTAAGGAGAGGACACTCAGCAGCTGTTTACACATCTGGACTCAGGAGCACTAGTGTGGGACACAAGAACAAACTTTTTAAGGTGTCCCACACAGGTACTCCAGTGGATACTTGGGGTGTCTGCATGTGTGAAACTTGTCCAAAAAAGGAAATATTCAAGTTTGGTTAAGGGAATGAATCATGTCTTCAACTTGGAACTCTGCCCAAACAGACAATTGTACCCCACTTCCAAGCAATGTTTCACATTCATATTTCTGGCCACAAATATCTGCGTGCTAAGTATACCTTTTGTTTCATTCTCATAGGGGAGAAAAGACTTGGTCCGTCTGAGGACACCAGCAACACCACACCTCAGTAAAAAGGGGAGCAGAGGATACCACAACCTCAGGATATGGAGGAAGGAGAGGTGGAAGAAGTGGTTGAGATTGTCACAACAGGTGAGTGTCTGACACCACAGATTCAGGTAATAGATGTATGCCTGCATATTTATAATACATGGTGTGTATTTTTATTTTAGGTGATGTGCAGGTTGTAGAAGAACAATCTATTCATTTCACCAGTGACAGTGCACAACCGCTTATCCAGGACATAATATGGTGTAGTTGGGATTTAGACCTTATCAAAGAAAAAACCAAGGAGATTGAACAAAGACTGCAGAACATGATTGATGTACTAGGGAGAATCTAAATCCAAAAAAGATTACAGCATTTTTTTTTTATTTCTCTAAAGTTTTAATACAGTTTAAAAGCCAAATTTGGAAGATGCGCGCAACAGGGTTGATTTACTAAAGGCAAAAAGACTGCACTTTGCAAAGTGCAGTTGCACGCTGTAAGAGCAGTTGCTCCAGAGCTTAGTAAATGAGCAGAAGCTCTGCTTACTTTCATCAACCAATCATGTGCAAGCAAAAATGTAGTTTTTTTATTTTCCTTGCATGTGATTGAGTATTCTTTGCAAAGTGAAGCTTTACCTCATTTACTAGGCTCTGGAGCAACTGCCCTTGCAGAGTGCAATTGCACTTTGCAAGGTGCACAGTCTATTGGCCTTTAGTAAATCAACCCCAGTGTGTCAACATGAGCGATCTGCCATCAGGGGATTTTAATGTACATGTTCTGTGGGTGCAACTCCTTCCTCCCAACTCTAGTAGGGGAAAGGAAGTGGTTGCACCCCCAAAACACATCCATTGATCCCCCATGATGGGAGATAGCACATTTTGACATTAGGTATGGGATCAGAAAGGAAATCCCCATTTTGACTCACAATATGTGTGCATCTTCTAAATTTGGCTTTTACAGGGGTGACTTCACCCCATCTGATGAAGGCAACATCAAGACATTTTTCACACTATAATGTCTGATATTGCCTTCATTTTTGCAATGTTGAACTTTGTGAGTTCCAGAGTTGTGTATATTTGGAAACATGCCTGTTTCTGTATTTTTTCAAAAATTTCAAGGGAAAACTTTAAAAAAATGTGTTTTTTTTACCACAAAATGTTTTAGAACGCACATGTGAATGTGCACGGAGTAAAAGGCTTTCTACTCAACAATGTGTGGCTTCTTCTTTCAATGCTCAATAACACTTTTTGTATTAAGTTGGTGTTTACAGTGACAATGGATGTTATTTAAATAATGTTAAAACCACTTGGCACTACAAGTGCACCAGGAGAACCTAGAAGACAGATAAAAGAAACACAAGCAGTAAATACAAATAAAGATTTTATCATATCAATTTTTTTTATTTTGTAAATATTTGAAAATTAGCTGGCATAGCAATGGCCCCCCTACCTGTAAAATATTCGACATATTTTTCACACATTTCAAGGGCCCTTTGGGGGGGCAAACCAGGACGGCCAGCTTCCAGAGCCGTCATTGGATTCTCATGAAGTCCGGCCTCAGGCCCAATTGTGGCAACATAACCAGGTGCATTTCACTTTAAAAAGTTGTGCAGTATGCAGCAGGATAAAACAATGTGGTTAAGTTTGTACTCCGTCATGTTGATTGATGTTAGAAATAAGCAGAAGCTGCTGGCCATTATCCCGAAGATATTCTTCATGACTCTTCTGGCTCTGGCCAGCCGGTAATTAAAAACCCTCTTCTCTGGGGTGACGGTCCTCTTGAGGAATGGCCTCATCATGTGATCACCCAGACCAAATGCTTCATCAGTTAAAAAACAAATGGGAGTCCTTCCATGTTCTCTTCAACAGGTGGCAATCCCAAGCCACCACTCTGGAGATGTCCTTAGAACTCGGTCTGCGCAAAGACTCCACCATCCGACATCCGGCCATTCTTCCCCACGTCCACATAGAGAAACTCATATGTCGCCGACACCACCGCCATCAACACGGTACTATGAAACCCCTTATGGTTAAAATAGTATGACCCCGAATGGAGTGGAAGGACGATATGGACGTGTTTCCCATCGATTGCCCCTCCACAGTTGGGAAAGCCCCAACAATGAGCAAAATGGGAGGCCACAGTCTGCCATTTCTGTGGCGTTGAAGGAAACTGTGGAGTCAAACCAAAAAAAATTGTAATTTTGCACATAAACATTGCAAGCAGATTAGAAACTAACATTCTTGGCCAACCCCAGTATAACATTTATTTTAAGGAGTATTTAAAGACAAAAATATAAGGTCCACTTATCAGATTCCTCACCCCCTCTGATGGCCCATTGTAAAAAATTTAGGGGGGTTCTAAATGAGTTTGGGAGCCAACAAAAGCCTCTGGCACTCTGCCTGAATTTAAGGACAACAATAACATTTGGACACATTTTAGGGGGTGTTTAAGGTAAAGCACTACAATGGAGCTGACAAAATACATTGTTAAGTGACTAGGCTAGGTGTATATGTGCCCAGGATAGCATGCTGGGGAGGTTAGTGAAGGCAAATATGCATGAAGGACAAAAAAGGAGTGTAATGACACCCCGAGTACGAAAGGGGTTAAAGTCGTTTAGGACATTCCCTTCCCGTAAAACCAAGGCAGCTACCAAACACTCCGATCAGCCGAACAAGAAACCCATACGAATAACTCTCCCCCCAAATATGAGACAAAGCTCTGTCTTGAGGGTCAACCAGGAATCAACTCATTTATTTTCACACATGGACACAACAAATAAAATAACTCAGAGACTCTTTCCCCCACCCTTGTAAAAGAGGGTGGATTAAACCGTCCAATGACAATAGACACACAGGTCAGGTGTGTTCAAACTTCTCATCAGTACACAGTCTTATCAGCAGGGGGCTGCTGGAGGAATCCCCCTCCCTCTATAGAGATACACATCCTTTGATCCAAGGCAGACAGACACAATAGAACATAGGAATACAGCCCCACCGCAAACCAGCACAGCAACCAGTACACAACAGCATGAGACAACACACAATATATACACACAACATTGTGAAACAGTCACTATCTATAATATGGCACATACGGGGTTCCCAGAGTTTTGTGTTTTGGGGGGACATGGACTTGATTCCAAAGTAATATTACTTCCAGGGTCCCAGGCATACAGCTCACAATGAGCACTGTTCCCCCAAATGCCAGGGCCCATAATCAGTCAGCAAGAGGCTGGCATTCAGTCCCCTCCAAAAGCCTCTGTCCCAGCTAGGTCTGTCACATTTCTCCCCTTTCGGCAGGAGACTAACACAAGAGAAGACCCCAGACGGGTTGACTCAGAAGTTAGTCCATAGTCCCAGTCCCCCAATGCTGGTATCCACACAGTACCCCAAACAAATTGTCCCAAATAGGTCATTACTTACCCAGCCAACCTCTCCCTCTCTCAGACAACATGCACACCGCTGGGGAGAGGCCTGGACTGGCCCTTATCCCTGGTGTTTTTTCAGTCACTGGAGAGAAGACAGGGTGACTGGTGTCAGGTACTCACCAAGGCCGAGTTGCTGAGAGAGGCTCCCCTTGCAGCTGGGTGCACGATACCCTCTGGAAGTGGCACAGTGGGTATTGGGCACGAAGAAGCACGGGTCAAGTAGAGAAGTGAACCATGCAGGGTGGCTGACACCTCACTGGAACTGGCTAGGCAGGAGCTTGAGCAGAGTCTGGAGATGAAGACTGAAACCAGTTAAAGAGGAGGCTGAGAGTCCAATACAAAGATAAAATTCCAGGAACAGGCCGGAGGTCAAACACAGGTAGTCAAGCATATTGAGGATCAAACACTGGGATAAGGCAGAGGCAAAGTCCAGGGGCAGGCCGAGGGTCAAACACGGGTGATAAGGCAGGTAGAAAAGTCCAAGAGATAAGCCAAGGGTCAAACACAGGAGAGGTTCAAGGCGAGGTCAAGGTCAATCCGGGTCACAACAGGCAGGCACAGGTACACAGGTTCAGGAACAGGTTACAGGAGCTGAAAAGACAAACCAGCAATAATACCATACACAAGGCTGACTTTTATAGGCCTGCCCAAAGGACTTCCGCTGTGCGCATGATGGCGTGCACGTGCCTGTATGCGCCGACCCACAGAGCTGAGTGTTTGGAAGCGCGAACACGCCGGATCACGCACCCGTGTGCCATAGCGCAACTCTTCTGCGCAGGCGCACAGGAAGTTGCCGATGCTGGCAGGTCAAGTTTCTACTAGTCCTCTGACAATGGGCTCACTCCATCATGCCTTTGGGGGTCTGAGCCGACCGCCCAGCATCCCTGGGCGGTGGAGACTGAAGCACTCTGCTCTGTTGCCAGCCCTTCTGTTGGGTTTCTGTGAGTGGAGACCGCAGTCCCATCCACCGATATCAGCTCAAGCTGCAGTTGTGAGGTGCAGATTGCATTCTCTCCTTGGGTCCTGATCTGCTGCTCGGGAGTGACCACCGCCTCCTCACCTTGGGCCTCCAGAACTGCCACAGATGTGGGGCAGAGGTCTTGGACCCTCTGTCCAGTTGTCAGCACTTCAGCTGCATAAGAAAAAAGATTTGGTGGCATATGTGTCCCTAAAAGATAAGGCACCTCATCCCAGCAATGAAAATAGAATGTAGAGCCGAGTATAAGGGATTATTGAGGTGCCAAAAGTATAACAATACAAGTTTATAAAAATAATTGAGTTTATTACAGTTGAATAAAATTACAGTTCATAAGGGGAACAATGAACAAAGGAGCATAGGCAAATCTGTACAACCAATA